>NC_029777.3:25494766-25497058 GCF_000817695.3 Arachis duranensis
TGCTTATGTTTATCTATGTTTGTGTCTTATGATCATTAGTGTCTTAGTGTCTATGCCTTAAAGTTATGAATGTCCTATGAATCCATCACCTTTCCTAAATAAAAAATGTTCTTAATTGAAAAAGAGAAGAATTGCATGAATTTTAAATTTTATAACAGATTAATTATTTTGATGTGGTGGCAATATTTTGGTTTCTAAATGTATGCTTGAACAGTGCATAAATCTTTTGAATTTGTTGTTCATGAATGTT
This sequence comes from Arachis duranensis, assembly GCF_000817695.3. Classification (NCBI taxonomy): domain Eukaryota; kingdom Viridiplantae; phylum Streptophyta; class Magnoliopsida; order Fabales; family Fabaceae; genus Arachis; species Arachis duranensis. The sequence continues at coordinate 25,495,017 of NC_029777.3, forward strand.
GGCTCTTGAAAGAATGATGAAAAAGAAGACATGTTACTGAGGATCTAAAAAATCATAAAAATGATTCTTGAAGCAAGAAAAAGCAGTGAATACAAAAAAAAAAGAGAGAGAGAAAAATGAAAAAAAAAGAGAGAGAGAAACAAAAAAAAGCGCCAAAAACTTGGTGCACGAAATTGCAATCACACTTTTGCAATTCCGCACAACTAACCAGCAAGTGCACTGGGTCATCCAAGTAATACCTTATGTGAGTAAGGGTCGATCCCACGGAGATTGTTGGCTTGAAGCAAGCTATGGTTATCTTGTAACTCTTAGTCAGGATATCAATAATTCTCAGGTTTAATTGTGAAAAGTAAAAGAACATGAAATAAATACTTGTGTTTTGCAATAATGGAGAACAGGTTGAGGTTTTGGAGATGCTCTATCTTTTAAATCTCTGCTTTCCTACTGTCTTCTTCTTCATGCACGCAAGGCTCTTTCCATGGCAAGCTGTATGTAGGGTTTCACCGTTGTCAATGGCTACCTCCCATCCTCTCAGTGAAAATGTTCAACACGCTCTGTCACAGCACGGCTAATCATCTGTCGGTTCTCAATCAGGTTGGAATAGAATCCAGTGATTCTTTTGCGTCTGTCACTAACGCCCAGCCCTAAGGAGTTTGAAGCTCGTCACAGTCATTCAATCCTTGAATCCTACTCAGAATATCACAGACAAGGTTTAGACCTTCCAGATTCTCTTGAATGCCGCCATCAATTCTAGCTTATACCATGAAGATTCTGATTAAGGAATCTAAGAGATATCCACTCAATCTAAGGTAGAATGGAGGTGGTTGTCAGGCACACATTCGTAGGTGAGAATGATGATGAGTGTCACGGATCATCACATTCATTAAGTTGAGGAGCAAGTGATATCTTAGAATGGAAGCAAGCGTGATTGAATGAAAAACAGTAGTAATTGCATTAATCCATCAAGACAGAGCAGAGCTCCTCACCCCCAACCATGGGGTTTAGAGACTCATGCCGTAGAAGATACAATAACAAACGTGTAATGCATCATGAGGTGAAGATACAATGTCAAAAGGTCCTATTAATAGTGAACTAGTAACCTAGGGTATACAGAAATGAGTAAATGACGTAAAAATCCACTTCCGGGGTCCACTTGGTGTGTGCTTGGGCTGAGCATTGAAGCTTTTCATGTGTAGAGACTTTTCCTGGAGTTAAACGCCAGCTTTTGTGCCAGTTTGGGCGTTTAACTCCAATTTTTGTGCCAGTTCCGGTGTTAAACACCGGGAATTCTGAAGCTGATTTGCAACACCAGTTTGGGCCATCAAATCTTGGACAAAGTATGAACTATTATACATTTCTTGAAAGCCCAGGATGTCTACTTTCCAACGCAATTACGAGAGCGCCAATTGGGCTTCTGTAGCTCCAGAAAATCCACTTCGAGTGCAGGGAGGACAGAATCCAAGAGCATCTGCAGTCCTTTTTCAGCCTCTGAATCAGATTTTTGCTCAGGTCCCTCAATTTCAGCCAGAAATTACCTGAAATCACAGAAAAACACACAAACTCATAGTAAAACCCAGAAAAGTGATTTTTAAATAAAAACTAATAAAAACATACTAAAAATTAACTAAAATGTACTAAAAACATACTAAAAACAGTGCCAAAAAGCGTATAAATTATCCGCTCATCACAACACCAAACTTAAATCCTTGCTTGTCCCCAAGCAACTGAAAATCAATTAGGATAAAAAGAAGAGAACATGCTATAGACTCAAAAATATCAATGAAACTTAGCTCCAATTAGATGAGCGGGACTAGTAGCTTTTTGCTTCTGAACAGTTTTGGCATCTCACTTTATCCTTTGAAGATTAGAATGATTGGCATCTATAGGAACTCAGCATTCAGATAGTGTTATTGATTCTCCTAGTTAAGTGTGATGATTCTTGAACATAGCTACTTTATGAGTCTTGGCTGTGGCCCAAAGCACTCTGTCTTCCAGTATTACCACCGGATACATACATGCCACAGACACATAACTGGGTGAAC
>NC_029777.3:25497530-25498051 GCF_000817695.3 Arachis duranensis
ATGTTCCGCCCTTAGTTGGTCCATGTTATAACTCAAGTCTTCTAGAGAAGTGTTGAGTTGTTCCCAATAGTTATTTGGAGAAAATGCATCCCTTGAGGCATCTCAGGGATTCCTTGATGATAAACTTCATCATGCGTCTCTTGAGATCCATGAATAGGCTCTCTTGGTTGCTCCATCCTCTTCTTAGTGATGGGCTTGAGGTCATGCCTTCTTAGTTGAATCGGCTTTCCTCTCTCTTCCAGCGCCCTCTTCATAGATGTCTATGAGGACTTGGTCCAACCTTTGATCAAAGTTGACCCTTTTTGAGTTTAAAAGGGACCTCAGAGATCACCTTCTTCATGGCCATAACTTCATAGAAGTGGTCTTGATGCGCCCTTGAGATGAATCTCTCCATCGCTCATGACTCGGAGGTGGAAGCTTTTGCCTTCCCTTTCCTCTTTCTAGAGGTTTCTCCGGCCTTAAGTGCCATAAATAGTTATGAAAAAACAAAAAGTAATGCTTTTACCACACCAAACTTAAAA
>NC_029777.3:25501198-25501719 GCF_000817695.3 Arachis duranensis
ATGTTCCGCCCTTAGTTGGTCCATGTTATAACTCAAGTCTTCTAGAGAAGTGTTGAGTTGTTCCCAATAGTTATTTGGAGAAAATGCATCCCTTGAGGCATCTCAGGGATTCCTTGATGATAAACTTCATCATGCGTCTCTTGAGATCCATGAATAGGCTCTCTTGGTTGCTCCATCCTCTTCTTAGTGATGGGCTTGAGGTCATGCCTTCTTAGTTGAATCGGCTTTCCTCTCTCTTCCAGCACCCTCTTCATAGATGTCTATGAGGACTTGGTCCAACCTTTGATCAAAGTTGACCCTTTTTGAGTTTAAAAGGGACCTCGGAGATCACCTTCTTCATGGCCATAACTTCATAGAAGTGGTCTTGATGCGCCCTTGAGATGAATCTCTCCATCGCTCATGACTCGGAGGTGGAAGCTTTTGCCTTCCCTTTCCTCTTTCTAGAGGTTTCTCCGGCCTTAAGTGCCATAAATAGTTATGAAAAAACAAAAAGTAATGCTTTTACCACACCAAACTTAAAA
>NC_029777.3:25502155-25505257 GCF_000817695.3 Arachis duranensis
GAATAAGAGTTAGCTCAATCACTTGACTTTCCTTTATTTAGTAAGGGTTAACTAAGTGAAAACAACAACCTTTTGATACTACACTTGAGAAAATTTCAACAAGGATAGAACTTTCAATTAATCATACCCCCGGTCAAGGATTTTTATTTAATTATATATAAATCTCTTTTAATTTATATTTCTTTAATTATAATTATTTTTGTGCCCATTGCCCAAACTCTAAATTTCCCAGAAAACTCACAACCAATAATAAATACACCTCCCTGCAATTCTTTAAGAGACGACCCGAGGTTTCAATACTTCGGTTATTAATTTTTATTGGGTTTGCTTTAGTGACAACCAAAACTTTTGTACGAAAGAATTTTTGATGGTTTAAAAACTATACTTACAACATGATTATTTTTGTGAAATTCTTTATCGGCAAAAATCCGTTCGTCAATGAATATATTACTTTACTTTTATGACTTTGATGTCTCGTATTTCTCAAAAAAACAATTCAATTGATAGGATTTGGTATGATTCTTATAAGATCGAAGAGATTCCAAATTTCTTCTTAGAACGTATTGATTTGACCCCATAAGCGGGACCGCCACCTTGTAGCATGTTGCCGGCAGAAGCAAAACCCCGTATTTCTTCTAGAAAATCTCCACTGCTATTGTCACAAAGAAAGATGAGGCTGCTGATATGTAGCTAGTGCGCAAAAATGAAACTCGCACAACTGAACCGGCAAGTGCACCGAGTCGTCCAAGTAATACCTCAGGTGAGTGAGGGTCGAATCTCACGAGGATTGCCAGATTGAGCAAGCTGTGGTTATCCTACAGATCTTAGTCAGGCGAATAGAAAGTTGATTGTTGTTGTTGTAGGTGCATAAATAAAACAATAACGAAAGCAATAAAGAACTGACGTAGAAACAATAGTAAGAAATCAGTTAAGTGATTAAGCCATGGGTCGTGGTCATTAATCTTCTCTAATCCAAACCAAACACTCAAACAGGTCAGTCAATCTAGACGAGGGTTAAGCTCGCGCAATTCAATCTCTGATGATCCTACTCAAAATGCCAAAAACAAGGTCGGATCTTCTAGATCGGAGAATGAAGCTCTATGATTCTAGCCTTAGCACCACAGGAACCTCAATTACCCATGACTAACGAGATTTTATGTCACATATCCCAATTAGCCCAAATAACTTGTTGGAACCTATGATGTACTCTAAAGCTGTAGCTCAATGCTATCCGTGCCAGGACTCGTAAAGAACTCATGTAGAATAAAGGGTCATACTCTTGTTCCACCCTAGATTCATAAAGATAAAGAACAACAGTACATCTTATAATGGAATCAAACATATATTAAAGTAGAAAAGTAATGATATTAATCCATAGGAATGAGCAGAGCTCCTATCCTTAACCTAGGAGATTTAGTCGCTCATATTTTACAGAGAAAACAGAAATAATGTATGTGCTTCTCCCTTCCAGGGAAGCATAATCCTCAAGAGGAAGGAAGTCCTTTACTTTTGATAAAAACTCTAAGACTAAACCTAACAATATCAGACTTTGCTAAAACTTGCCAATTTCACCCAAAAATCACCTAAAATCGTAAGAATAACATAAAAACTCAAAGTAGCATCCAAAATATGTTTTTTGCACTAAAACATACTAAAACATAATACAACTTGATAAAATATAACTAAAAACACTAAAAAAATAGTTCCAAAAGGGTATAAAATATCCGCTCATCAGAACACCAAACTTAAATTGTTGCTTGTCCTCAAGCAACTGAAAATCAAATAAGATAAAAGAAGAGAATATGCAATGAATTCTAAAAACATCTATGAAGATCAGTATTAATTAGATGAGCGGGGCTTTAGCTTTTTGCCTCTGAACAGTTTTGGCATCTCACTCTATCCTTTGAAACTCAGAATGATTGGCTTCTATAGGAACTCAGAATCCAGATAGTGTTATTGATTGTCCTAGTTAAGTATGATGATTCTTGAACACAGCTACTTTATGAGTCTTGGCCGTGGCCAAAAGCACTCTGTCATCCAATATTACCACCGGATACATACATGCCACAGACACATAACTGGGTGAACCTTTTCAGATTGTGACTCAGCTTTGCTAGAGTCCCCAATTAGAGGTGTCCAGGGTTCTTAAGCACACTCTTTTTGCCTTGGATCACAACTTTATTTCTCTTTTTTTTCTCTTTTTTTGTTTTTTTTTTTGAATATTCACTGCTTTTTCTTGCTTCAAGAATCATTTTTATGATTTTTCGGATCCTCAGTAACATGTCTCCTTTTTCATCATTCTTTCAAGAGCCAACATTCATGAACAACAAATTCAAAAGATTTATGCACTGTTCAAGCATACATTCAGAAACCAAAATATTGCCACCACATCAAAATAATTAATCTGTTATAAAATTCAAAATTCATGCAATTCTTCTTTTTTACAATTAAGAACAATTTTTTTTCATTTAAGAAAGGTGATGGATTCATAGGACATTCATAACTTTAAGGCATAGACACTAAGACACTAATGATCATAAGACACAAACATAAATAAACATAAGCATAAAAATTCGAAAAACAGAGAAATAAAGGACAAGGAGATTAAAGAACGGGTCCACCTTAGTGATGGCGGCTTGTTCTTCCTCTTGAAGATCTTATGGAGTGCTTGAGCTCCTCAATGTCTCTTCTTTGCCTTTGTTGCTCCTCTCTCATGATCCTTTGATCTTCCTTAATTTCATGGAGGAGGATGGAATGTTCTTGATGCTCCACCCTTAGTTGTCCCATGTTGGAACTCAATTCTCCTAGGGAGGTGTTGATTTGCTCCCAATAGTTTTGTGAGGAAAGTGCATCCCTTGAGGCATCTCAGGCATTTCATGATGAGAGGGGTCTCTTGTTTGCTCCACCCTTTTCTTAGTGATGGGCTTGTCCTCATCAATGAGGATGCCTGGTGGACGAAATTGTGATCAACAATTTTAGCTCTTTGGTATGTGCACAAAAACATTAACTCAGCACTTTCTTTTCACAACTCCGTTCAACTAACCAGCAAGTGTACTGGGTCGTCCAAGTAATAAACCTTACACGAGTAAGGGTCGATCCCAC
>NC_029777.3:25506074-25508222 GCF_000817695.3 Arachis duranensis
GCTGAAGCTTGGCTAGCCATGTCTAATTCATTTAGCCTGAAGCTTTAGACTAACATTGCATGATTTCTGGAATTCTCATTAAGAATTTTGATATCTTTTATTTTCTTCTCCATACAATTTTCGAAAAAACCAAAAAAATTACAAAATCATAAAAAAACCAAAAATATTCTATGTTTCTTGTTTGTGTCTAGTGTCTCATTTTAAGTTTGGTGTCAATTGCATGTTTCTGTTCTTCTTGCATTTATCATTTGTCTTCAGTGATCTTCAAGTTGTTCTTGATGATTTACTTGCTCTGATCTTTAAATTCTCTTGTTTTGTGTGTTTTGTTGTTTCTCGTATGCATTCTCAATTTGTTAGTGTCAGTAGTATACAAACTTCTAAGTTTGGTGTCTTGCATGCATTGTTTATTTGATTTTAGATGCATTTTGATTATTCCTCATTATTAAAAATCCAAAAAAAAAATTTATTTGTGTCTTTTCAAGTCAATAATACAGAGAATTGAAGATTCAGAACATACTGCAGAGGAATTACACAGAAAAAGCTGGGCGTTCAAAACACCCAGTGAAGAAGGAAAACTGGCATTTAAACGCCAGCCAGGGTGCCTGGCTGGGCGTTTAACGCCCAAAAGGGGTGAGTTTTGGGCGTTAAATGCCAGAATGTGCACCATTCTGGGCGTTTAACGCCAGGATGGCACAAGAGGGAAGATTTTATTTTTAATGCCAATTTTTTTCAAGTTTTCAAAATTTTTCAAAATCAAATCTTTTTAAAATCATATCTTTTCAATCATATGTTTTCAAAATCAATTTCTTTCCATTTTCAAAAATACTTGCTAACAATTAATGATTTGATTCAACATTCAAGTATGTTGTCTTTTCTGTTGAGAAAGGTTTAATATTTGAATCATATCTTTTCTTGTTAGCCAAGTTATTAATTTTCAAAATCAAATCTTTTTAAATTGTTTTTCAAATCATATCTTCTCAATCACATCTTTTTAAAACCATAACTTTTCAATCATATCTTCTTGATCACATCTTTTTCAAAATAGTTTTCAATCATATCTTTTTAATTTCTTATTTCAAAATTTTTTTCAAAAATCACTTGATTTCTTTTCCACTCTTAGTTTTCGAGAATCAATTAGTATTTTTCAAAATGTTTTTAAAATCTTTTTAATTTATTTTCGAAAATTCTTTCCTTCTTCTCACATCCTTCTATTTATGGACTAACACTCCTCCTCAATGCACAATTCGAACTCTATCCTTCTAAGTTTGAATTCTTCTACCTCTTCCTTCTATTTTTCTTTTCCTCTGACACCTCAAGAAATCTCTATACTGTGACATAGAGGATTCCATATTTTCTTGTTCTCTTTTCTTTCATATTAGCAGGAGCAAAGACAAAAGCATTCTTGTTGAGGCTGACCCTGAACCTCAAAGGACCTTGAAGCAAAAGCTAAGAGAAGCTAAAGCACAATTCTCTGTAGAGGACCTAACAGAAATCTTCAAAGAAGAAGACATGGCAGCCAAAAACAACAACAATGCCAACAATGCAAGGAAGGTGCTAGGTGACTTTACTACACGTACTCCCGACTTCTATGGGAGAAGCATCTCTATCCCTGCCATTGGAGCAAACAACTTTGAGCTTAAGCCTCAATTAGTTTCTCTGATGCAACAGAATTGCAAGTTCCATGGACTTCCATTGGAAGATCCTCATCAGTTTTTAGCTGAGTTTTTGCAAATCTGTGACACTGTCAAGACTAATGGGGTTGACCCTGAGGTCTATAGACTTATTCTATTCCCTTTTGCTGTAAGAGACAGAGCTAGGATATGGTTGGACTCACAACCTAAAGAAAGCCTGAACTCTTGGGAAAAGCTAGTCAATGCCTTCTTGGCAAAGTTCTTTCCACCTCAAAAATTGAGTAAGCTTAGAGTGGAAGTCCAAACCTTCAGACAGAAGGAAGGTGAATCCCTCTATGAAGCTTGGGAAAGATACAAACAATTGATCAGAAAGTGGCCTTCTGATATGCTTTCTGAATGGAGCATCATAGGTATCTTCTATGATGGTCTGTCTGAACTGTCCAAGATGGCATTGGATAGTTCTGCTGGAGGATCTCTTCATCTGAAGAAGACGCCTGCAGAAGCTCAAGAACTGATT
>NC_029777.3:25508495-25508632 GCF_000817695.3 Arachis duranensis
CTGAGAACCCTTCAATGGAAGAGGTGAATTACATGGGAGAACCCTATGGAAACACCTATAATCATTCATGGAGAAATCATCCAAATCTCTCATGAAAGGATCAACAGAGACCTCAACAAGGTTTCAACAACAATAAC
>NC_029777.3:25508830-25511316 GCF_000817695.3 Arachis duranensis
GGGTCAGCTGAGTAAGAAAGTTACTGAACTCCCTCATAGTACTCTTCCAAGCAATACAGAAGAAAATCCAAAAGGAGAGTGCAAGGCCATCAACATGGCCGAATTTGGAGAGGAGGAAGAGGCAGTGAGCGCCACTGAGGAAGACCTCAATAGACATCCACTGGCCTCCAATGAGTTCCCTAATGAGGAACCATGGGAATCTGAGGCTCACACTGAGACCATAGAGATTCCATTGGATTTACTTCTGCCATTCATGAGCTCTGATGAGTGTTCTTCCTCTGAAGAGGACGAAGATGTCACTGAAGAGCAAGTTGCGAAGTACCTTGGAGCAATCATGAAGCTAAATGACAAGTTATTTGGTAATGAGACTTGGGAGGATGAACCTCCTTTGCTCACCAAAGAACTGGATGACTTGTCTAGGCAGAGATTACCTCAAAAGAGACAGGACCCTGGAAAGTTCTCAATACCTTATACAGTAGGCACCATGACCTTCAAGAAGGCTCTGTGTGACCTAGGGTCAAGCATAAACCTTATGCGTCTCTCTTTAATGGAGAAGCTAGGAATCTTTGAGGTACAAGCTGCAAAAATCTCACTAGAGATGACAGACAATTCAAGAAAACAAGCTTATGGACTTGTAGAGGATGTTCTGGTAAAAGTTGAAGACCATTACATCCTTGCTGATTTCATAGTCCTAAAGACTGGGAAGTGCATGGATGAATTCATCATCCTTGGCAGACCCTTCCTAGCCACAGCAAAGGCTGTGATTGATGTTGACAGAGGAGAATCGATCATTCAAGTGAATGAAGAATCCCTTGTGTTTAAGGCTCAAGGATATCCCTCTGTAACCATGGAGAGGAAGCATGAAGAGCTTTTCTCAAAAGAGAGCCAAACAGAGCCCCCACAGTCAAACTCTATGTTTGGTGTTGGGAGGCCACAACCAAATTCTAAGTTTGGTGTTGAACCCCCACATTCAAACTCTAAGTTCGGTGTTGGGAGGTTCCAACATTGCTCTGAGTATCTGTGAGGCTCCATGAGAGCCCACTGTCAAGCTACTGACAATAAAGAAGCGCTTGTTGGGAGGCAACCCAATGTTATATTTATCTATTTTTCCTTTGTTATTTTATGTTTTCTGTAGGTTGATGATCATGGAAAGTCACAAAATCAATTGAAAAGGCAAAAACAGAATGAAAAATAGAATGAAAAATAGCACACCCTGGAGGAAAACCTTGCTGGCGTTTAAACGCCAGTAAGGGCAGCAATTGGGCGTTTAACGCCCAGTCTGGCACCATTCTGGGCGTTTAACGCCAGAAAGGGGCACCAGACTGGCGTTAAACGCCAAGAAAGGGCAAGAAGCTGGCGTTAAACGCCAGAAATGGGCACCAGCCCGGTGTTTAACGCCAGAATTGGCATAAAGAGCATTTTTGCTCCCCACTTAGTGCAGGGATGAATTTTCCTTGACACCTCAGGATCTGTGGACCCCACAGGATCCCCACCTACCCCACCACTCTTTCTCTTCTTCACCCATTCACCAATCACCTCAACACCTCTTTCCCAAAAACCTTCACCTATCAAATCCCACTATTCTCTTCACCACTCACATCCATCCTTCATAAAAACCCCACCTACCTCACCATTCAAATTCAAACCACCTTCCCTCCCAAACTCACCCTCACATAGCCGAACCATACACCCCCTCTCCACTCCTATATAAACCCATCTTCACCCCTTCATTTTCACACAACCTAAACATTACTTCTCCCCCTTTGGCCGAACCACAAAGCCACCTCCATCTCCTCTATTTCTTCTTCTTCTACACTCTTCTTTCTTCTTTTTTTCTCTTCTTTCTTCTTTTGCTCGAGGACGAGCAAACCTTTTAAGTTTGGTGTGGTAAAAGCATTGCTTTTTGTTTTTCCATAACCATTTATGGCATCCAAGGCCGGAGAAACCTCTAGAAAGAGGAAAGGGAAGGCAAAAGCTTCTACCTCCGAGTCATGGGAGATGGAGAGATTCATCTCAAGGGTGCATCAAGACCACTTCTATGAAGTTGTGGCCATGAAGAAAGTGATCCCCGATGTCCCTTTCAAACTCAAAAAGAGTGAATATCCGGAGATCCGACATTAGATCCGAAGGAGAGGTTGGGAAGTTCTTACCAACCCCATTCAACAAGTCAGAATCTTAATGGTTCAAGAATTCTATGCTAATGCATGGATCACCAAGAACCATGATCAAAGTGTGAACCCGGACCCAAAGAATTAGCTTACAATGGTTCAGGGGAAATACTTGGATTTTAGTCCGGAAAATGTAAGGTTGGCATTCAACTTGCCCATGATGCAAGGAGATGAACACCCTTACACTAGAAGGGTCAACTTTCAACAAAGGTTGGACCAAGTCCTCATAGACACTTGTGAAGAGGGCGCTCAATGGAAGAGAGACTCAAGAGGAAAGTCGGTTCAACTGAGAAGGCATGACCTCAAGCCCGTGGCTAG
>NC_029777.3:25511586-25512486 GCF_000817695.3 Arachis duranensis
AGACACCCTCATTGATGAGGACAAGCCCATCACTAAGAAAAGGATGGAGCAAACAAGAGACCCCTCTCATCATGAAATCCCTATGATGCCTCAAGAGATGCACTTTCCTCCACAAAACTATTGGGAGCAAATCAACACCTCCCTAGGAGAATTAAGTTCCAACATTGGACAACTAAGGGTGGAGCATCAAGAACATTCCATCCTCCTCCATGAAATTAAGGAAGATCAAAGAATCATGAGAGAGGAGCAACAAAGGCAAGGAAGAGACATTGAGGAGCTCAAGCACTCCATAAGATCTTCAAGAGGAAGAACAAGCCGCCATCACTAAGGTGGACCCGTTCTTTAATCTCCTTGTTCTTTATTTTTTCGAAAAAATCATGCTTATGTTTATCTATGTTTGTGTCTTATGATCATTAGTGTCTTAGTGTCTATGCCTTAAAGTTATGAATGTTCTATAAATCCATCACCTTTCTTAAATGAAAAATGTTCTTAATTGAGAAAGAGAAGAATTGCATGAATTTTAAATTTTATAACAGATTAATTATTTTGATGTGGTGGCAATATTTTGGTTTCTGAATGTATGCTTGAACAGTGCATAAATCTTTTGAATTTGTTGTTCATGAATGTTTGCTCTTGAAAGAATGATGAAAAAGGAGACATGTTACTGAGGATCTGAAAAATCATAAAAATGATTCTTGAAGCAAGAAAAAGCAGTGAATATTCAAAAAAACGAAAAAAAAAGAAAAAAAAGAGATAAAGTTGTGATCCAAGGCAAAAAGAGTGTGCTTAAGAACCCTGGACACCTCTAATTGGGGACTCTAGCAAAGCTGAGTCACAATCTGAAAAGATTCACCCAGTTATGTGTCTGTGGCATGTATGTATCCGGTGGTAATACTGGAA
>NC_029777.3:25512548-25514626 GCF_000817695.3 Arachis duranensis
TGTGATGAGCGGATAATTTATACGCTTTTTGGCATTATTTTTAGTATGTTTTTAGTATGTTTTAGTTAGTTTTTAGTATATTTTTATTAGTTTTTAGTTAAAATTCACTTTTCTGGACTTTACTATGAGTTTGTGTGTTTTTCTCTGATTTCAGGTATTTTCTGGCTGAAATTGAGGGACCTGAGCAAAAATCTAATTCAGAGGCTGAAAAGGACTGCAGATGCTGTTGGATTCTGACCTCCCTGCACTCGAAGTGGATTTTCTGGAGCTACAGAAGCCCAATTGGTGCGTTCTCAACTGCGTTGGAACGTAGACATCCTGTGCTTTCCAGCAATATATAATAGTCCATACTTTGCCCGAGATTTGATGGCCCAAACCGGCGTTCCAAATCAGCTCAAAACTGCCCGGCGTTAAACGCCGGAACTGGCACAAGAATGGCAGTTAAATGCCCAAATTGGCATAAAAGCTGGCGTTTAACTCCAAGAAGAGTCTCTACATGAAAATGCTTCAATGCTTAGCCCAAGCACACACCAAGTGGGCCCGGAAGTAGATTTTTATGTCATTTACTCATCTTTGTAAACCCTAGGCTACTAGTTCTCAACAAACAGGACCTTTTACTATTGTATTTTCATCTTTAGATCTTTGAATCTTTTGATCACTGGAATCTTTTGATCACTTTAGATCTCTAGATCATTGACGAATGGGAATTTCACAAATGAATTCTCGTTGCAAGTATAGTTCCTAAACCAAACAATAATCCTTTCATACAAAAGATTGTTTGTCACAAGTAACAAACCCCTAAAATTTATAAACCGAAGTATTCAAACCTCGGGTCGTTCTCCCTAGGAATTACAATAAAGTGTTTTGTTATTGGTTGTGAGTTATTTTGGGGTTTTGATGAGAGGCATGAAAGATAAATGGCAAGAAAGTAAACTAACAACTATAAAAGGCTCTTGGCAAGGTATGAAAATTAGAAGTCCTATCCTAGTTATCCTTCTCAATTGTGATGAGAATTGTTCATTGCTACCACTTAGTTAACCCTTACTAAAGAAAGGAAAGTCAAGTGGATGAATTGACTTGAGCCACAAGTCCTAGCCAACTCCCAAGGAAAGACTAGATTCAATTAGTGAGAACTAGAGTCAATGGCTCCCAATCATCAATCACTTGGACATTAGTAACTCAAGAGTTCCTAAGTTACCTTTTCAAGCCAAGAGTATAAAATCCTACTCTAAAATCCAACCAAGCATTTTATCAAACACTTGGAAGGCACAAAAGGAAAACATAGTAAATCAACAACAATAATTAATTCTAACTACAATCAAATGTAAAGAATTAACAACAACAATTAAAGGAAACAAGATCTACATGAATTACCTCTTATTGAATTGAAAGAAAATGGAATGAACAATAGTAGATTTACAACAAAACATAAGAACAACATAAAGGGAATTACAACAAAAGAATGGAAGAAGAATGAATCTAACAACAAGGAATTGAGATGTAGAAGTAGAAGAAAGCAAAGATTAAAACCTAGATCTAAGAACTAATCCTAATCCTAATCCTAATTCTAAAGAGAAGTGAGAGCTTCTCTCTCTAGAAACTACTTCTAACTACTAAACTATGACTAATGGTAACTAGATGCTAAAGTGTGAAAGTATCCTCATTCCCCCTTCAATCCTTGGCTTAAATAGCATTAGAAATGTTGGATTGGGCCCACAAGGCTCGTAAATTCGCTAGCCACGAGTTTGCATGAAGTGATCACGTGCACCAACGGCGCGTGCGCGTACTATGCGCGTGCGCACCACCATACGTGTCGCAACTATGGAAAATCTTATATCGTTTCGAAGCCCCGGATGTTAGCTTTCCAACCCAACTAGAACCGCTTCATTTGGACCTCTGTAGCTCAAGTTATGGTCAATTAAGTGCGAAGAGGTCGGCTTGACAGCTTTCCGGTTCTTTCATTTCTTCATGAGTTCTCCAACTTTTCATGCTTCTTTCTTCATTCCCTTGATCCAATCTTTGCCTCCTAAACCTTAAATCACTTAACAAACATATCAAGGCATCTAATGGAATCAAGG
>NC_029777.3:25514776-25515507 GCF_000817695.3 Arachis duranensis
TACCTACTTGGTTAAAAATAAATCAATCCTCCAAGTCATACATGCACAAGTAGGGCGAAGATCATATAACGATTCATGAGTCCTACCAATTCGAATATCAAAATGGAGTTCAAGTAGACTTGCAAGAAGAACGCTCATGAAAGCCGGGAATCAAGGAATTGAGCATCGAACCCTCACCGGAAGTGTTTGCACTCTAGTCGCTCGGTGTTTGGGGTTGATTCTCTCAATTCTCCCCTAATCATGCTTTCCAAGATTTGTTTATCTTCTAACAATCAACAATTATTCAATGCATGCATACATGTATCATGAGGTCTTTTCTTTAGTTTGTAATGGGGCTAGGGTCAAGGTAGGATCATATATGGCTAGTGGACTTAGGATTTGAATCTTTGATTAACTTAAACTTTCCCACCTAACCTATATAATGACCTATACAATTAAGTACTAAACTAACTACCCATTCCTCACTTTTTCACATACTCATGTATCCCTTTTCATTTCACAACACTTATGCATTGATCTTTATTAAGCTTCACTTTGGGGCATTTTGTCCCCTTTATTGCTTTTCTTTTGCTTTCTTTTTCTATATACATTTTTTTTCTTTTCTTTTCTTTTTTTTCTTTTTCACTTTTATTTCTTTTTCTTTTCATTTTTTTTTCTTTCAAACTATACACAAGAACATCAATGCATAAGGTCTATCTATTTAATCAATACATGAGTATGTACCCAATTTT
>NC_029777.3:25515523-25518789 GCF_000817695.3 Arachis duranensis
ACCCAATTCCCCAATATAAAAATACAAAACACAAACACCCTTTTATCCCAACCAATGTCCCAAAGTTTTCCCACTCTTGAATGACACTCACACTCACTAGCCTAAGCCAATCAAAGATCCAAATTAAGGACATTTATTGTTTTCCGCTTTAAGGCTTGTAATGTGCTAAAATAAGAACAAGTGGGTCAAGCGTAGGCTCCATAGGCTCAAAATTGGCTAACAATGGAAGATAAAAGGTAAGGCTTTTTGGGTAAGTGAGCTAATGAAATGATGGCCTCAATCATATAAATGCATGAATACACAAAATAATAGACATAAAGAATCAAACAAATCAAAGATTACAATTATAAGAAGAGAATAATGCACACAAGAAGGAAAATAAGTGGTTATAAGATGTAACCACACCATTAGGCTCAAATCTCACAAGCTTGTGTTCTTAGCTCAAAAACTCATAAAAAGAGAATAATACACACAAGAATGGAAAATAAGTGGTTATAAGGTGTAACCACACCATTAGGCTCAAAACTCACAAGCTTGTGTTCTTAGAAATCCTTGAAAAATTTCATTATTTTGACTAAGCTTATTGTGTATACATATGCAAAAATTAAGAAAATGCAAGTAAAAATCCTAAAATCTTAAAATGAAATGAAAAAGTGTTGGGATTAGAAACTTGTCACCCAAAATCGTCGAACGGTCGGACGACCTCCCCACACTTAAAAGTTTGCACCGTCCTCGGTGCATTGAAGGATGAGCAAGGTGGATGGGTTGCTACAATTGATGAGTTCCTCAAATGGTAGTGCAATAATTGATGAGCTCCTTCAAAAGGTTGTGCGGATGACTTGTTTGTTGCCCCATTTAAAAGCTTTTCCTTTCTTCTCTCTTGGTGGCCAACCTAAAAGGGAAGGAAAGAAGAACGACAATTATGCCTACAACAAAGATATCAAAGAAAGTAGAACGTAGGACGGGGCTAATGCCAAATAAGAGTATGATTCCCTACTACATGTTAGCTAAGCATGTGAGTGAGAAAACAATGTAAGCTAAGGCATGTCATTAAGCTCGATGCAAGAGTAAAGTTAAGGCATGAAGAGTGTATTGAGCATCAAGTTCACATAAGAAGAAGTGGGTCATGAAAGACAATATGAGGTCATATCAATGCACAAAGACATAAGAGTCATACAAGATGAAACATTGATTTAAAAGTTTCATCACCCAACAATATTAAACAAATCAAGAAGCACCAAAATAATGTAAGGAATTCTCAACAATTGAGTAGGAAGATGCAACACCATTATTAAAATGACTTAGAAAAAAAACGAAAACATGCTACAAAAACTAAATGAAAATGGGAAGAGTAGAAGTATGCGAATGTGATAAGCAAAAGAAAATGGAAGGGGAGAAAAAAAACTCTTTTTTTTTTACCGACGCGTGCGCGTCATGTGTGCTTACGCGTCGATGTGCATATTGGTTGAAGGACGCGTACGCACCAGGTGCGCACACGCGTGCATCGAGTTAGGCCGGAGGCATAATGTCGGCCCAAGTCTGGCACAACTCTCGGGTAAAAGTACCGGGGGTGCAGATTGTGCAATCGACGCGCGCGCGCATTGCGAATATAAGATCATGTGCGCGTACGCGCCAGGTGCGCGCACGCGTGCATAGACTTGTGCTTCAGGCCCAATGTTTGCACAGTGCAGGCCGAACTCTCGGGTTTTTTGGCTGGAGGTGAAATTTGGCATCCACGCGTACGCGTACAGTGCGCGTGTGCGTGGGTGGTCAAAACATGCTCAGGTGCGCGTACGCGTCATGTGCGCGAACGCGTGGATGGTGTTCTGTTTTTCAAAAATTTTTGCTATGTTTTTTGCACCAATCCAAGCATTCCAAACCTCCAAGCTACTACCAAAACACCCTAAAACTTTATTTGACATGTTAAAATACTAATTAAACTCATCCAACTAATCTAAACATGAAATTAAACTAGTTCTACCAATATGTACAAAAGAGAAAATGAAAAGATTTTACCATGGTGGGGTGACTCCCACCTAGCACTTTTGTTTATTGTCCTTAAGTTGGACTTATGGGGAGCTCCTCATCAAGGTGGCTTGTGCTTGTACTCATCTTGGAACTCCCACCAATGCTTGGTTCTCCATTGTGCCCCAAGATTTCTTGCGGATTGAGCCAAGTGTTGATGGAGTTCTTCACAAGCTTGGGGCTCCCAAAGTTGATCCTCTTCTTGTGATCCGGGGTCCCACACTTTATTTTCACACCCGTCTTGAAGTTGATCATCCTTATTAGTCCATCCGGGTAGTGAATAAGGTGAATTCTCTATGAAATGCCCAACAATCCTCCTAGACCCATCTATTTGAGCACTACTCCAACCTTTATATCTCATGTTTGATGCATTAACCATAATGAGCCTTGATATGCAACGCCGACCAAGAAACATCTTTCGCTTACGCTTCATCCCACAAAGCATCCTAAGTTGACCATCCGTTTCAAGCAAGCCATACTCAAGCGGGACAATAAAGCTAATAGAAATGAATTTTACTCACTCAAGTGAAGGAGTAGATGACAACCTAGGCAAGAGATGCTTTCAACGATCTTGACAAAGCGTATTCCTCTCCCATCCTTCTATTTCTAAGGACTTCCACCTCTTCACAAGATTTCTCTAATTCAATCCTTTGTTCATCAATACTATCTAAGCATTTTCCCTTAATCAAACTATAATTGGGAGGGTGAAAGAAGTTTACCTCCATAACATTTTCAAATGCACCGGGAGAAGGTTCTTCAAGTTCAAAGGATTCTCCACCACTAGGACTTAATGCTTGCTCTTCATTGCCATGGGAACTCAATTCTTGCTCTATCCTATCCAAGTCTTCATATAGAATATGCCTTGGAAGGTGTGCACTTTCCTCCCTAGCATCAATTTCAATCATCTTGGAGGGGTTTTCTTCAACTCTATGTTCCCATGGAGGCTCCGCATCTCCTAAGTCTTCTACCACTTCTTCCTTGTCTTCAACAATTAAAGCTTCCTCCAATTGTTCCAATACAAAGCAACTTCCTTCATTTCCCACCGGAATTTCCAATCTCTCCTTCATGCTATGTTCTTCATTTAATTCTCCATATGTAGCCATGGGAGTTTCTTGAGTGTTCAAGCATTGGAATGCTAATTGATTTGTTACCGCATCCAAGGCGGCCATGAAATTTTGCACATCCCTTTTCATCTCTTCTTGCCCTTGAACAAGAACACCAAGGGTTTCATCCATTAGAGG
>NC_029777.3:25518960-25519775 GCF_000817695.3 Arachis duranensis
TGATCCAATGCTTCCTTGAGATGATCCCTTGACTCTTGTTCCTCTTGGATATCATGAGTAGGACCATAGGGCTCTTGGATTGAAGGACATGAGTATTCTTCCATGGGAGGTTGTGGTGGAAAGTAGTATTCATCTTGTGGTTGGAAATTTTCATATAACAGAGGTGGTTCATCTTGATAATAATATGGAGGGGGTAGCTCTTGAAAATGTTGATATTGTAGTGGTTCCATATATGGCTCATATGACTCAAAATTTGGTTGGTGTGATGGATATGGATTAGGGTCATATGAAGGTGGTTGGTAAGAAGGGGCTTGTGAGTATGGTTGAGAGTTATGTTGAGGGTATGGATCATAGGCATATGGTGGTGGTTCTTGAAAGTCACAAGGAGATTCACCAAAGCCATTTGATTGGTATGCATCATAGAATGACTCTTCTTCATAGTGCATTGGCGGAGGTTGTTGCCATGAAGATTGATCATATGCATATGGCTCCTACCACCTTTGGTTATCCCATCCTTGATACACATCTTCATTATAGTCCTCATCACCTACAACATAATTGTAATCACTCTCATAGCCAAAATGAGAATTCATGCTAGCAAGAAAAAAAATGAAAACAAAATCAAATAAGAAGAAAGAAAATTAAATCCTAAAACTAGTAAGAGCTAACAAAAGCAAACATATTCACACTATTCACATATATACAATAACCAATAACACAACACCATTGCAACTCCCCGGCAACGGCGCCATTTTGACGAATGGATTTTTGATGGTTTAGAATTTCACAAATGAATTCTCGTTGCAAGTATAGTT
>NC_029777.3:25520264-25520752 GCF_000817695.3 Arachis duranensis
GAAACACATTTATTATGAATTACCTTGATTGAATTGAAAGAGAGTAGAAGAAACAAAAGTAGATCTTCAACAAAACACAAGAACAACATAAAGGAAATTACAACAAAAGAATGGAAGGAGAATGAATGTAACAACAAGTAATTGAGAAGATAGAAGTAGAAGAGGATGTATTAAAATCTAGATCTAAGAACTAAACCTAATCCTAATCCTAATTCTAGAGAGAAGTGAGAGCTTCTCTCTCTAGAAACTACTTCTAACTACTAAACTATGACTAATGGTAACTAGATGCTAAAGTGTGAAATTATCCACATTCCCCCTTCAATCCTTGGCTTAAATAGCATTAGAAATGAGTTGGATTGGGCCCACAAGGCTTGTAAATTCGCTAGCCACGAGTTTGCATGAAGTGATCACGTGCACCAACGGCGCGTGCGCGTACTATGCGCGTGCGCGCCACCATACGTGTAGCAACTATGGCAAATCTTATATCT
>NC_029777.3:25521475-25521890 GCF_000817695.3 Arachis duranensis
AGTAAGAAGGATTGGATGAAGACAGTAGGAAAGCAGAGAGACGGAAGGGATAAAGCATCTTCATACGCTTATCTGAAATTCTCACCAATGAATTACATAAGTATCTCTATCTTTATTTTATGTTTCATTCATAAACCCTTCATAACCATTTGAATCTGCCTGACAGAGATTTACGTGATGACCATAGCTTGCTTCATACCAACAATCTCCGTGGGATCGACCCTTACTCGCGTAAGGTTTATTACTTGGACGACCCAGTGCACTTGCTGGTTAGTTGTGCGAAGTTGTGATAAAGAGTTGAGATTACAATTGTGCATACCATGTTGATGGCGCCATTGATGATCACAGTTTCTTGCACCAAGTTTTTGATGTGATGAGCGGATAATTTATACGCTTTTTGGCATTGTTTTTAGTA
>NC_029777.3:25522098-25523561 GCF_000817695.3 Arachis duranensis
AAAATCTGATTCAGAGACTGAAAAGGACTGCAGATGCTGTTGGATTCTGACCTCCCTGTACTCGAAGTGGATTTTCTGGAGCCACAGAAGCCCAATTGGCGTGCTCTTAATTGCGTTGGAAAGTAGACATCCTGGGATTTCCAGCAATATATAATAGTTCATACTTTGCCCGAGATTTGACGGCCCAAATCGGCGTTCCAAATCAGCTCAAAACTGTCTGGCGTTAAACGCCGGAACTGGCACAAGAATGGGAGTTAAACGCCCAAACTGGCATAAAAACTGGCGTTTAACTCCAAGAAAAGTCTCTACACGAAAATGCTTCAATGCTCAGCCCAAGCACACACCAAGTGGGCCCAGAAGTGGATTTTTATGTCATTTACTCATCTTTGTAAACCCTAGGCTACTAGTTCTCTACAAATAGGACCTTTTACTATTGTATTTTCATCTTTAGATCTTTGAATCTTTTGATCACTGGAATCTTTTGATCAATTTAGATCTCTTGATCATCTTTGGACGTCTAGTTCTTAGATCATGGGGACTGGCCTCTCGGCCATGCCTAGACCTTGTTCTTATGTATTTTCAACGGTGGAGTTTCTACACACCATAGATTAAGGTGTGGAGCTCTGCTGTACCTCGAGTATTAATACAATTACTATTGTTCTTCTATTCAATTCCGCTTGTTCTTGTTCTTTTTCATTCAATCACGCTTGCTTCTATTCTAAGATATCACTTGTTCTTCAACTTGATGAATGTGATGATCCGTGACACTCATCATCATTCTCACCTATGAACGTGTGCCTGACAACCACCTCTGTTGTATCTTAGATTGAGTGGATATCTCTTGGATCCCTTAATCGGAATCTTCGTGGTATAAGCTAGAAATGATGGCGGCATTCAAGAAAATACGGAAGGTCTAAACCTTGTCTTTGGTATTCTGAGTAGGATTTAAGGATTGAATGACTGTGACGAGCTTCAAACTCCTGAAGGCTGGGCATTAGTGACAGACGCAAAAGAATCACTGGATTCTATTCCAACCTGATTGAGAACCGACAGATGATTAGCCGTGCTGTGACAGAGTGCGTTGAACATTTTCACTGAGAGGATGGGAGGTAGCCACTAACAACGGTGAAACCCTACATACAGCTTGCCATGGAAAGGAGTAAGAAGGATTGGATTAAGACAGTAGGAAAGCAGAAAGACGGAAGGGACAAAGCATCTTCATACGCTTATCTGAAATTCTCACCAATGAATTACATAAGTATCTCTATCTTTATTTTATGTTTCATTCATAAATCATTCATAACCATTTGAATCTGCCTAACTGAGATTTACGAGATGACCATAGCTTGCTTCATACCAACAATCTCCGTGGGATCGACCCTTACTCACGTAAGGTATTACTTGGACGACCCAGTGCACTTGCTGGTTAGTTGTGCGGAATTGCAAAAGTGTGATTGCAATTT
>NC_029777.3:25524783-25525295 GCF_000817695.3 Arachis duranensis
CGTGCCGTGACAGGGTGCGTTGAACATTTTCATTGAGAGGATGGGAGGTAGCCACTGACAACGGTGAAACCCTACATACAGCTTGCCATGGAAAGGAGTAAGAAGGATTGGATGAAGACAGTAGGAAAGCAGAGAAACGGAAGGGACAAAGCATCTTCATACGCTTATCTGAAATTCTTACCAATGAATTATATAAGTATCTCTATCTTTATATTTATGCTTTATTCATAAAGCATTCATCACCATTTGAATCTTCCTGACTGAGATTCACAAGATGACCATAGCTTGCTTCATACCAACAATCTCCGTGGGATCAACCCTTACTCGCGTAAGGTTTATTACTTGGACGACCCAGTGCACTTGCTGGTTAGTTGTGCGAAGTTGTGATAAAGAGTTGAGATTACAATTGTGCGTATCATGTTGATGGCGCCATTGATGATCACAATTTTGTGCACCAAGTTTTTGATGTGATGAGCGGATAATTTATACGCTTTTTGGCATTGTTTTTAGTA
>NC_029777.3:25525569-25526147 GCF_000817695.3 Arachis duranensis
GAAAAGGACTGCAGATGCTGTTGGATTCTGACCTCCCTGCACTCGAAGTGAATTTTCTGGAGCTATAGAAGCCCAATTGGCACGCTCTCAACTGCGTTGGAAAGTAGACATCTTGGGATTTCCTGCAATATATAATAGTCCATACTTTGCCCGAGATTTGACGGCCCAAACTGGCGTTCCAAATCAGCTCAAAACTGCCCGGCGTTAAACGCCGGAACTGGCACAAGAATGGGAGTTAATAGCCCAAACTGGCATAAAAACTGGCATTTAACTCCAAGAAAAGTCTCTACACGAAAATGCTTCAGCCCAAGCACACACCAAGTGGGCCCAGAAGTGGATTTTTATGTCATTTACTCATCTTTGTAAACCCTAGGCTACTAGTTCTCTACAAATAGGACATTTTACTATTGTATTTTCATCTTTAGATCTTTGAATCTTTTGATCACTGGAATCTTTTGATTACTTTAGATCTCTAGATCATCTTTGGACGTCTAGTTCTTAGATCATGGGGGCTGGCCTCTCGGCCATGCCTAGACCTTGTTCTTATGTATTTTCCACGGTGGAGTTTCTACACACCA
>NC_029777.3:25526228-25532204 GCF_000817695.3 Arachis duranensis
TTCTATTCAATTCAGCTTGTTCTTGTTCTAAGATATCACTTGTTCTTAAACTTGATGAATGTGATGATCCGTGACACTCATCATCATTCTCACCTATGAACGTGTGCCTGACAACCACCTCTGTTGTATCTTAGATTGAGTGGATATCTCTTGGATCCCTTAATCGGAATCTTCGTGGTATAAGCTAGAATTGATGGCGGCATTCAAGAAAATCCGGAAGGTCTAAACCTTGTCTGTGGTATTCTGAGTAGGATTCAAGGATTGAATGAATGTGACGAGCTTCAAACTCCTGAAGGCTGGGCATTAGTGACAGACGCAAAAGAATCACTGGATTCTATTCCAACCTGATTGAGAACCGACAGATGATTAGCCGTGCTGTGACAGAGCGCGTTGAACATTTTCACTGAGAGGATGGGAGGTAGCCACTGACAACGGTGAAACCCTACATACAGCTTGCCATGGAAAGTAGTAAGAAGGATTGGATGAAGACAGTAGGAAAGCAGAGAGACGGAAGGGACAAAGCATCTTCATACACTTATCTGAAATTCTCACCAATGAATTACATAAGTATCTCTATCTTTATTTTATGTTTCATTCATAAATCATTCATAACCATTTGAATCTGCCTGACTGAGATTTACGAGATGACCATAGCTTGCTTCATACCAACAATCTCCGTGGGATCGACCCTTACTCACGTAAGGTTTATTACTTGGACGACCCAGTGCACTTGTTGGTTAGTTGTGCGAAGTTGTGATAAAGAGTTGAGATTGCAATTGAGCGTACCATGTTGATGGCGCCATTGATGATCACAATTTCGTGCACCAAGTTTTTGTAAAAAAAAAGAGAGAAAAGAAAAAAAATGAAGTTGTGATCCAAGGCAAAAAGAGTGTGCTTAAGAACCCTGGACACCTCTAATTGGGGACTCTAGCAAAGCTGAGTCACAATCTGAAAAGGTTCACCCAGTTATGTGTCTTTGCATGGATGTATCCGGTGGTAATACTGGAAAACAGAGTGCTTTGGGCCACGGCCAAGACTCATAAAGCTGTGTTCGAGAATCAACATACTTAATTAGGAGAATCAATAACACTATCTGGATTCTGAGTTCCTATAGAAGCCAATCATTCTGAACTTCAAAGGATAAAGTGAGATGCCAAAACTGTTCAGAGGCAAAAAGCTACTAGTCCCACTCATCTAATTGGAGCTAAGTTTCATTGATAGTTCGGAGTTTATATTATATTCTCTTCTTTTTATCTTATTTGATTTTCAGTTGCTTGGGGACAAGCAACAATTTAAGTTTGGTGTTGTGATGAGCGGATAATTTATACGCTTTTTGGCATTGTTTTTAGTATATTTTTAGTATGTTTTAATTAGTTTTTATTATATTTTCATTAGTTTTTAGTTAAAATTCACTTTTCTGGACTTTACTATGAGTTTGTGTATTTTTCTGTGATTTCAGGTATTTTCTAGCTGAAATTGAGGGACCTGAGCAAAAATCTGATTCAGAGGCTGAAAAGGACTGCAGATGCTGTTGGATTTTGACCTTTATGACTCAAGCAATGTGGGACTAACTCATAACAAAATATAATAATATATACTAATCTATAGACTACTTTAATTAACAACACAAATATAAAAATACATGCTCCTGCATCATTCTCCCTGGGTTGGAAAGAGCTCCTGCATTATCCTCCCTGGATTGAAAAAGGCTCATCTTGTATTGGCAAAAGATTCCATTGGTGAGTGCATTTGGTCTTGAAAGATGTGAGAAGACATAGCTCACCTTGATTCTTTTGTCCATCTACATGTTATAAAGGAGGTAATACGATCTTCTTGCCATCTTTGATAAAGAGTATGTATTTTTGAAACTATCATGAAAAACTTGACAATCATATTGTCAAGGATGTCCTAATAGTAAGTGACACGTGTCCATCAGGATGACGTCACACCATACTTTATCCTTGTATTTGCTTCCCATAGAAAATTGGATACAACATCGCTTTGTTACTTTAACTTCATTCTCCTTTTCTAGCCAATGCAACTTATAAGGATGAGGATGTAACTCAGTTGGAAGTTTCAGTTTGTCTACCATATAATTTGAAACAACATTTTCACAACTTTCTCTATCTATGATGACCTTACAAACCTTCTCTTCAACAGTGCATCTTGTGTGAAAGATGTTGTGGCGTCACCAAGTCTCATCTTCTGTTACCCTTGCAGTATTCAAGTTTCGACAAACTACTAAAGCTTTTCCACAATCAGCTGTAACTTCTTCAATAGCATAGTCAATCTCACCTTTCTCATCTTGCTCCAGAATTGGTTCTTCCTTAACCTTTTTCTCGGCAAGAGTTATAACCTTCTATTTGGACAATCAGCAGCAACATACCCAAACCCTTGACATTTGAAGCATTTCTTACCTGATGATCCATGCTTCTTGTTGCTTTTAAAAGATCCTGTCTTCATTTCTTGTTGAACATCAAGGATGACTTCTTTGTCCTTCGTCGACTAAGTGTTGCTCCTTTGTGTTCTTTGCTTTTCAATTTTTAATGACAACATAATGACATCATCTAAGGTCCAATATGATTGTAGCTGAACAACATAAGAAATTCCTTGATTTAGTCCTCCAAGATAACGAGCAGTTGTTTGTTCTTTAGGCTCTTAAATGTCACACTTCATAAGCAACTCTTTAAAGTCCATTATATATTCTTCTACAAATAATGACTACTTTTGCTTCAAATTGTAAAATTTGATGAAGGTGTCTTGCCTGTAATGTTCAGGAAGGAACTTGCGCTTGAACTCGCGACGCATTTTATCCCATGTCTTGATCTTTCTTCTGCATTCTCTTTTTCGTTGATGCTTGAGATTCTCGCACCAAATTGACGCATGCTTCTTCAACTTGATTGCTACAAGCTTCACACGCTTGTCGTCTGGAATCTCTTTTAACTCGAACACTCTTTTCATTGTGCAAAGTCAGTCGATAAAATCATCTGGTTGGAGTCTCCCTTCAAACTCAGGAATATATATTTTGATTCCTAAGTCTTTTGCTTTCGTGTGTTGTGCTTTTCGTGTGGATAAATCTTCAGATGAAGAAGAATAATGAAATAGATTTACATTATCCTCTTTGCTAGAAGAACTATCTTCAATCTGCTTTCTATGATTATTTTGAACAGCTTCATATTTTGCAAGTTGCTCTTGCAACTCCTTAACTTGACAATGTAACTCCTCTATTTCAATCTCTTGAGTAGTTCCACGCTTTGGAGCCATCTTTTACTACTATGCAATGAGGTTGATGCTTGGGCACCGATGTTATGATGATGATGATTCATGATGATGATGGGAATGCACTAAGATAATCACCAACGGTAAAAGCACCAAAAGAAGAGAAAAGAATGATTTTATCCGGAACTCCGCAACAGACAATCTGCACTGATGACGACTCGTACCAACAGCGAGAGCACTGCACTAAAGATCCGTACCCACGAACGAAATAAAAATTTTACTGGAATAAGGCGATGACCGACCTTGCTCTGATACCAAACTGACGTCAGGATGTCATTTGTGTCACCAATCTTGGCGAGGTTAGCAACATCATTATAGTGAAAGTAGTCAAAAAGCCACCTTGGTTAGCTAAACCAAAGATGCACCTCTTACTTTCAAAGAGTCTAAAAAAAATAAACACACAGCTTATTTAATATATAATTCAATTAACTCAACTTTGTAAGCAAAAAGAGTACATATGCATATTTAATTTATACTAGTAGAGGAGAAAGAATTTTCATGACTCAAACAATCTAAAACTAACTCATAACACAATATAATAATATATGCTAATTTAGACTACTTCAGTTAACGACATAAACACAAAAATACATGCTCTTGCATCAGCCACCCAAATTTATTCTTACTCCCACAGAAAAAAAATACCGAAATAAGAGATACAGAAAGAATAAATAAATATCATGTTGATTGTTGAGTCTCTTTTTATTTGTTTTTTTTTTTTTGTGATTATTCTTTATACTATGTACTTTTTGAATCTGTATGTGAGTAGGAACCAATTTAATTACTTTATACTTTTTTGTTATACTAATTAGTTAATGCATGAATTATACAAATTATAATGCCAACATATGCAATAGTACATTGGAGTTTGAGTTCAACCCAATGAAAGATCCAATAGTATAACAGTGCCAAGTCGTGCCACCAAAATGCTTATAATTTACAATTGACACATTTTCTTAAATTTGATAGATATACACACGTCGAAAAAATACTTGGAAATAAAAATTGACGACAATAGTTGAGTGGAACAATCTCAGATTCTCAGTGCACAATCTATCAAATTTTGCTCTTTATATTGGTATATATAATTGTTTTCTATTACAATATCAATACATAGGTCTTTTTATTAGGTATATATGTTTTGTATATTTTTATTGGGTATGTCTAAAATTAGTCCAACTATTTTGTGTGTATTAGATGCGTTATCTTTTATGAACCATTAGATTTTATTAAATAAAAATCAAAGAATATTATGAAATAGGAATATTAATAGATAATACAATTTTTTTATCTGTAAACATGTATTTTATTTAAAATATATATTATATATAATATATCAAAATGTTATTTTTTATTTTTTCACACTTTTAAGCAAACATTTTTGAATTTCTTTATTTACACTTAAAAAATAGAATAGAAAATAAACACAATTTTCACTTTTTTAAATAAAAATAAAAATTTATTTCTACACAACAAATAAAATCTATAGAATGACATAAAAATTATATAATTATAATTAACATTTTTGTATAATTAAAACATGTTCACTTATTTTTTTATTTGTTATAAATATTATTTATTGTTACTCATTTGAGATTTAACAGATACATAAAATTATTATATATGAACCTATGAAAATCATAAATTAATATGTATATATATGTATAAAAAGTGCATTATATATGTAATATTTAAAAATAAATTTTTACTTATATTTAAAAAGATAATGTCGTTTTTTTATTTTTATTTTTTAAGAGTATAAATGAAAAAAATAAAAAATGTTTATTTCAAAGTGTGAAAAATAAAAAAATCAACATTTTCACATATTATATATAATATTTTAAAAAATATATTAATATCAAAGGATATAGATTTTCTTTTTCTAACAACGTTGTGGTGGTTGTGGTCACTAATTAATTTGAATATGGAAGTAAAGAACGTGCTAGACTCGCGTATGGGGAGGAGGGGTGCTTCACCTCGTTGTGGGATTAGAGGAAGCAGAACTCGGACCCTGCGAGTTGTGAATTACCCAGAACAAGAAAAACGGAGGTCCGAATTCCACGTTTCAGATTTCAAATTCCATCAGCTACAAATCGGACCATACGATTTGTGAAGTAAAATTTCATGACCAAAGAACTCGCATGGTCCGAATTGTGTACTTTGAGTTTTTTTAATTTTTTTAACACAAATCGGACCCTCCGATTTATGTACTCTGAATTTTTTTCAACTTTCAAACACAAATCGGAGGGTCCGATTTGTGTACTCCCACAATTTTAAAAAACACCAACAATTACCATATTAAAATATATCACTCATTTTACTTTCATATCAAAATTTTTTAACCGATTGTGGTGTCAATTATTACAAAAATATAGAACAAAAAGAGTAGAGCGACTATAGACTTTCAAGGTGTCAATTGTTGAAGGAGCTAAATACTATAATTTTAGAGGTATATAAAATTATGGTGTGGTGAAGCAATTTGACATAGATTATACAAAAAATGGCCTCTTTGCCTTTTTTCTTTTTTGCTTTAAAATTATCCAGTAATATTAAAAAATATATTATTATATAATAATTAATTTTATTAAAATAATATTATATATACTATTTTGAATAAAATGTATGTTTACAAATCTTTGAATAAAAAATTGTTATATAATAATATATTTTTAATTAAATTAACTATTAATAAATACA
>NC_029777.3:25532726-25533638 GCF_000817695.3 Arachis duranensis
ATATATTTTAAATTTATTTATTTTAAAGTAAAAGATTATACTTATTCTTTTTAAAATATTCTGTATTAAAATGTATTTATGTATGTATATATTAATATATTCTATATTTATAAAGTCTATTAATATTTCTCTTTTATAATAGCCTTTGATTTTTATTTAATAAAATCTAATAGTTTAAAAAAGATGACGCATCTAATACACACAAAATAGTTGAGCTGATTTTAAACATATCTTTTTTATTACTTTATTTTTACATGATATCTTATTCAATATATATTGTAATGTATACAAATAATTAAATCAATTCATATTATTCATAAGAGTTTTACTGTAAAGCAAATATTTAATAATTAATTATTTTAAGTGAAAAATTCATTAATAGAATATTATATATTAAAACTTTTTTACGACAGTTCATTATATTCCTGAATCAAATAATTTATTCCGTTAATGAATATACATTTCTGAACTTTTGAGCCGCATAGCATTAAATGTTATATGCGTGTTATTAACAATTGTTTTCAAGTTCAAAAGTATTCTATTTATAATTTATTTGATTCGATAAAACTCATCAGATAAATTATTTTTGAATAAGTGTCAACCTACAAACTCTCGACTGAACTTGGTTGTTCATCATATTATTATTATTCATATTATTTCTTAACGTAATTATAGCTTATTTTATTTTTTAAATTTAGCCTGAATCATGAATCATATGATCAACTGATAAAATTTGTAAGTTATTATAATCCATTATATTATTGGCTATAATTATATTTTATTTGTCTTCATTCTAAATTTACAATCAACAAATTTAATTACTATCATTGCCAATTTAATGATCAAATGCTCATAACATAATGTCATTTATCAACTAAATGCATATATAAAGCACATTTTCTACTTCTGAAA
>NC_029777.3:25533686-25536508 GCF_000817695.3 Arachis duranensis
GAAGATGCATCAAGTTATATAAATTACATATCATATCTTATGTTTCTATACTTATAATTCTACAATTCTATATTCATAAATTTATTATACCTTTTAAATATTTTATGCACGTGAACGTCAAAGTGTCTTTTGCTTGTATATAATAATGAAATTTGTGTTCGGAATAAATTTAAATTAGTTTATATCATTGCAGCTAACTCCAAACCAACTTCCACATTAAGTTTAGAGTGTTACATGTTCTTTAAACTTTTAAAAATTTAAATCGAGATTTTAGACCCGGATTATCTATCAAGGAAGGGAAATTAGATTGATTATAAAACAAAGAGAATTTTGATTGCAATTATTAAAATTAAAGGAAATGGCAATGCGAATGAAGAGTAAATTCAAATGATTAAAAGCAATGAAATTAAATTGAATTAAAAAAGCCTCGGCTTTAGGGGTACCTTTTAGTATAGTTGTCAAAATCGAATCGGTGATCGAACTGATAAAGTTACTGGGTCACTGAGTTATTGGTTCAACCAGTGAGTCACTAGTCGAACCGGTTAACAAGGTATAATTAAATAATTATGTAAAATTTAATTATTTTTCTTTATTATTATAAGTATTTTTATTTTGTTTTTATAAAAATAATTATCATTTTTAAATTTTAATACTTTATTAATCAATTTATATTTATTGTATTATTATATTATTATAAGTAAAAACTTACATACAGTTAATTTTTATGTGAAGTTGATATTTAAAAACAGTTAGATGATTTGACAAGTTTAACTAAATATCATCTAACGATTTTCAATTATTAACTTCATATGAAGATAACTGCATGTGAGTCTTTAAGTGAATTTATTCTTATTGTTAAATAAAAATGTAATTAATTTAAGAATGAGTGAGTTTATAACTAAAATTAAAATAAATTAAATAAAAGTAAACTATTTGATGAAAGATATCTATATATATATTATAATTTACATATATGTTATTGAAAATCAACACAATCTAGCGGCAAGAAAAGGTTTTGATCTCCTAGAAGATAGGGGTTTGAACCCCATATCATACATTTTGGATAATTTTGACTTTCAAACGGTACAAATGTTAAATCGGACCGGTATTAGGTCTGGTTCATTGGTTTTCCGGTCGAATCGGCCGGTCCGGTCCGGTTCTGCTAAGTATGCTTTTTAGAATTATCTATTGTTCCCAGACTTACCAAAAACCGATGTGATTTGGGCCTATACGTGAGATTTGGACTATTTTTAAGTGAGATGTTCCTTTGTCTCCTCTGCGAAGTGATGCCATTCGAGATCTTTGAAGAGATAGGGGGTGGTATCTGTAAAGGACTCCGATGCTTAAGTTAGCAAGAGTTTTAGGCAAAATTTTAATATAGATTGGGATTCGAAAAATATCATAGGGTGTCAGGGTATTTATAGTTATAGGTGGTGAGCCAGTAACCACTTCTAAAATGGTTCCACCATTGACGGTAGGTAGTTACTCCCTTTTGTTAGGGAGGTTGTTGAGATCTCCTTTCTAGATTAGTAGGAAAGATTGTAGGAGTTAGTTATTAAAACAAGCCAGGTTAAACTTTTGTCACGAGGTCGGGTAGGGCGTAGTGTGGATCTGGACTCTTCCTCTGTAGATGGTTGATTGTGCTTTTCTTCTTTTTTGGGCCTGGCCCTAACAACGGGACAGGGTATGAACAGTACCCCTGCTTAAGACCGAGTTCATGAAGTCGGGCTCAATGATTAAGTTAAGTAAACCATTAAGTCCTGCTATAGTTGCCCGAGTAGGTCATTCACGTCGAGACACAAGGCGGGAAACTACGCAATTTCCCCAACACAGGGCGGATATTCGACGCGATTTAAATAGTAACATTTTTGTAATGCTTCTTATTCCGTAACTACTAGCACACTTTTTTCAGTAACCATGCGCCATCATTTAAAGTGGAGTGTCTTTATCTTTTTTCCCCTATCTTTACTTTTTTTTTGGTAACGTTTCTTCTTTACCTTTTTTAGGTAACGTTTCTTCTACGCTTTTTTCAGTAACCATGCACCATCATTTAAAGTGAGGTGTTTTTACCTTTTTCCCCTTTCTTTGCCTTTTTTCTAACGTTTCTCCTTTACCTTTTTTTCTATAATGTTTCTTCATTTCTTTACCTCATAAAACCTCTTGCAAGAAACTGTTTCTTTTTTTCTATCTTCCAACGTCTCCATAATCATCTCTCCTTATTTCTAGTGGTCACCTCTTCTTCGATAAGCATTCTCCAGTGGTTGCTTCTTACTGGAGATTTTGTTGTCCACCATTTTCTACATCAGCGAAGGTTGGTTTTTGCTACCACTTTTTCTACTCACAAACTTGTAGTTTTTGTTGATTGTTAGGGTATTTTGAATCTTTTTGGTGATTTTGTTCCATAATTTTGCTCGAGATGCTTTTTTAGTTTTGTGAAGTTAAACAATTTTGTAGTCACTTTTTGTGAAATCTTTGCTTGAGAGTTCTCAAGAACATCGTTTGCTAAAAACGTATGTATTATTTGTGCATGTTTGTGTTTTTTGGTTAAAAAAATGCTGATATTGATTGTGAGTTAGAGGTTTGTTTTCCCCCTGAATGGTGATATTTGTTGCTATTACAATACTGATGGAGGCCATTCTTTTGGACTTTGTTGTTGTTTAAGGATGAAAAGATATGCTCCAGTGATGATGTTTGATGATGTGTAGTATATTAAGGAGTGGTTCTCCTATTTATCCGATTTGTAGATTTGTCTGACTTGTAGTAACATAGTTATTTTTCTTCTTTTGTAGTTATAATTTTATGTCTTATTCAATAGTACAAGT
>NC_029777.3:25536578-25537969 GCF_000817695.3 Arachis duranensis
AGGAAGATGTTTAAAGGAATTCCACTTAAGCATAGGGTATGTATGAAGCAAGTGGATGAGGAGAAGTATATGTTAGAGGCTTCTGATCTTGAACAGACGGTTTGCTATGCCCAATATAATATGTCAGTTGAGCATTTTTGGTTCATGTATTAGTGCCTTTTTACAAGGCTGGGAGTGAAGATTCTCTTTACTAATTTTGAAATGGATGTTATATTAGCTTCTAAGGTAGCTCCCACTCAGCTTCACCTGAATTTATGGGATTTTATGAAGGTGTACCAACTAAACTGTCGAGAACTTGACCTCTCTGTCTCTCTTAAAATTTTCTTTTACCTTTTCCTGGTAACCAAATCCTTTAGCTCTAAAAAGCAACAATGGGCCTCTTTTCGAGTTGTTTAGGGTAAGAAGATGTTCTCTATTTTTGAGAATACCTTCTATGACTTCAAAAACTATTAATTTAAAATTTATCTTGCTAGTGGTGCTCGACATTTTTATAGAAATGAAAGATGGCAGTACATGTTTTGTCTATATTGGGAAGAGGTTTCTGTATTTGTGACTTTTTCCCGAGAAAACTAGGGCTGATCTTCTTATCTAGACACAAAGAAATTTCTGATTTCCAAACTAAGCTATGTCCGAACTGAGCTAGGAATATAAATTTAATTTCTTGATAGCTTTTTGGTGCACGAAATTGTGATCATCAATGGCGCCATCAACATGGTACGCTCAATTGCAATCTCAACTCTTTATCACAACTCCGCACAACTAACCAGCAAGTGCACTGGGTCGTCCAAGTAATAAACCTTACGCGAGTAAGCGTCGATCCCACGGAGATTGTTAGTATGAAGCAAGCTATGGTCATCTTGTAAATCTCAGTCAGGTAGATTCAAATGGTTATAGATGATTTATGAATAAAACATAAAGATAAAGATAGAGATACTTATGTAATTCATTGGTGAGAATTTTAGATAAGCGTATGGAGATGCTTTGTCCCTTCCGTCTCTCTGCTTTCCTACTGTCTTCATCCAATCCTTCTTACTCCTTTCCATGGCAAGCTGTATGTAGGGCATCACCGTTGTCAATGGCTACAGTCCCGTCCTCTCAGTGAAAATGTTCAACGCGCTCTGTCATAGCACAGTGAAAATGTTCAACGCACCCTGTCACGGCACGGCTATTCAGCTGTCGGTTCTCGATCATGTCGGAATATAATCCAGTGATTCTTTTGCGTCTGTCACTAACGCCCCACAATCGCAAGTTTGAAGCTCGTCACAGTCATTCAATCATTGAATCCTACTCAGAATACCACAAACAAGGTTTAGACCTTCCGGATTCTCTTGAATGTCGCCATCAATTCTAGCTTATACCATGAAGATTCCGATTAAGGGATCCAAGAGATA
>NC_029777.3:25538140-25539729 GCF_000817695.3 Arachis duranensis
AATACTCGAGGTACAGCAGAGCTCCACACCTTAATCTATGGTGTGTAGAAACTCTACCGTTGAAAATACATAAGAACAAGGTCTAGGCATGGCCGAATGGCCAGCCTCCCAATGATCTAAGAACTAGGCGTCCAAAGATGATCAAAAGATCTAAAATGATCCAAAGATGAAAATACAATAGTAAAAGATCCTATTTGTAGAGAACTAGTAGCCTAGAGTTTACAAAGATGAGTAAATGACATAAAAATCCACTTCTGGGCCCACTTGGTGTGTGCTTGGGCTGAGCATTGAAGCATTTTCGTGTAGAGACTCTTCTTGGAGTTAAATGCCAGCTTTTGTGCCAGTTTGGGCGTTTAACTGCCATTCTTGTGCCAGTTCCGGCGTTTAACGCCGAGCAGTTTTAAGCTGATTTGGAACGCCGGTTTGGGCCATCAAATCTCGGGCAAAGTATGGACTATTATATATTGCTGGAAAGCCCAGGATGTCTACTTTCCAACGCCATTGAGAGCGTGCCAATTGGGCTTCTGTAGCTCCAGAAAATACGCTTCGAATGCAGGGAGGTCAGAATCCAACAGCATCTGCAGTCCTTTTCAGCCTCTGAATCAGATTTTTGCTCAAGTCCCTCAATTTCAGCCAGAAAATACCTGAAATCACAGAAAAACACACAAACTCATAGTAAAGTCCAGAAAAGTGAATTTTAACTAAAAACTAATAAAAATATACTAAAAACTAACTAGATCATACTAAAAACATACTAAAAACAATGCCAAAAAGCGTACAAATTATCCGCTCATCACAACACCAAACTTAAATTGTTGCTTGTCCCCAAGCAACTGGAAATCAAATAAGATAAAGAGAAGAGAATATTCAATGAATTCCAAAAACATCTATGAAGATCAGTATTAATAAGATGAGCGGGGCTTTTAGCTTTTTGCCTCTGAATAGTTTTGGCATCTCACTCTACCCTTTGATCAGAATGATTGGCTTCTATAGGAACTTAGAATCCAGATAGTGTTATTGATTCTCCTAGTTAAGTATGAGGATTCTTGAACACAGCTACTTTATGAGTCTTGGCCGTGGCCCAAAGCACTTTGTCTTCTAGTATTACCACCGGATACATACATGCCACAGACACATAATCGGGTGAACCTTTTCAGATTGTGACTCAGCTTTGCTAGAGTCCCCAATTAGAGGTGTCCAGGGTTCTTGAGCACACTCTTTTTGCCTTGGATCACACTTTTATTTCTTTCTTTTTCTTTCTTTTTCTCTTTCTCCCTTTTTTTTTGTATTCACTGCTTTTTCTTGCTTCAAGAATCATTTTTATGATTTTTCAGATCCTCAGTAACATATCTCCTTTTTCATCATTCTTTCAAGAGCCAACATTCATGAACAACAAATTCAAAAGACATTGATCTTCTCTAATTTCATGGAGGAGGATGGAATGTTCTTGGTGCTCCACCCTTAGTTGTCCCATGTTGGAACTCAATTCTGCTAGGGAGGTATTGATTTGCTCCCAATAGTTTTGTGGAGGAAAGTGCATCCCTTGAGGCATCTCAGGGATTTCATGATGAGTGGGATCTCTTGTTTGC
>NC_029777.3:25539919-25540200 GCF_000817695.3 Arachis duranensis
TATAACCTCATGAACTTCTACTTCCTCTCCAATCATGATGCTATGAATCATGATAGCCCGGTCTATAGTAACTTCAGACCGGTTACTAGTCGGAATGATTGAGCGTTGGATAAACTCCAACCATCCTCTAGCCACGGGCTTGAGGTCATGCCTTCTCAGTTGAACCGGCTTTCCTCTTGAATCTCTCTTCCATTGAGCGCCCTTGATGAGCGGATATTTTATACGCTTTTTGGGGGTAATTTCATGTAGATTTTAGCATGTTTCAGTTAGTTTTTAGTAAA
>NC_029777.3:25540300-25542085 GCF_000817695.3 Arachis duranensis
AGGCATTCATCATATGCATACTATATGAATTGTTTGAGATTGCCTATTTGACTGCATATTACTTGCTAGTTGTCTAAATGCCTTACTTGTTCCTAATTGTATATTTCTTTCTTGATATAACTGTGTCTGCTATATTATACTCCTGCTGGTGGTTGGGAGGTATGAAGGAATTGGAAAGGGAAGTATTAGTTAGACTGAAGTATCTTTAGTCAGATGCCCTTTATGGTTTAGTTTGTTTATAAGCTTTCATATTATCTGGAGGAAGCTCTAGGATTGCCTTTGGCTTTCCTCCATTATTATGTATTATATATGTGGAAGCTGTTACCATGCTGGGGACCTCTGGTTCTCACCCATGCGGATTTTGTGGTTTTCATATGCAGGACGTGAGGCTTCTCGCTGAAGCATGCTGGAGACTTCTGGATTAGCGAAGATCCTTTGTTCTCGGAACTCTGTTTTGATTTTATAATTTCTCTTCGATACTTTTATCTCCATTGAATAATACAAATTGTGATGTCTCCTCTTATAGGAGATTTTGGAGAATAGGTTCTCAGTTTCTCTTATGGGAGATTTCGGAGAATAGGATTTATGTATTTGTGTCCCTTTGGGTTTCCTTTGGGGTTTTCCTTATTATATCATATGTATATATTGTTATGCTCGGATCGGTTATCTTCGCAGCCGGATCTTGAGTCTTGATATTCCTGTTTTTGACACTCCTTTATATATAATCACGCGTTGGTTATCCTTGTTCGTTACGTTGTCGATCGGAGTGTTGCGCTTTAGAGTTGCGATGGTTTTTGTTTACCCCTTTTTCTACAAAGGCTCCTAGTTATAATCAATCATTCCTACTACTATACGTACTAAATTTTTATTTTAGAGGTCGTAATACCTTTCCATCTCTGAATTATGACTTAAGCATAAGACTCTGTATGGTAGGGTGTTACACGTACGCGTGGCTGATGCGTGCGCATGACCAGGAGCATCGTCCACCAACGCATACGCGTGACAGGCGTCACGTGCCTCAATAAAGGGAAAACGCTGGGGGCGATTTCAGAGCTCATTTCTGGCCCAGTTTCTAGCCTAGTATGTAGATTAGAGGCTGGGAGTGAAGGAGGATGAAACAATTCATTCATACACACATTAGGTTTAGTTCTAGAGATATGTAGAATTCTAGAGAGAAAGGCTATCTTCTCTCTCTAGGTTTTAGGGTTCTTTAGTTTTATTTCTTTTAGATCTAGATCTTAATCTTCTTTCAATTTAGCTTTCCTTTCCTTTTATTTGTCCTAGCACTTTAGTTTATGTACTTCTCTTGTTAATTTTTTTTTATTTTGTCATTTTTAGTTCATGAACTCTTTTGTTAATTTCAGTTCCCTTTTAATGCAATTTCATGTTTTCATGTCTTTTTATGTTTACCTTAGTTGCTATTGTTAATTTCTTGCTTATGTTAGTTATAGCTTTTATTAATTCTTGCATTTTATGATGTTTTTCTTTATTGCATTCTATGTGTTTGATGAAATATTTCTTTTAGTTATGAGTTAGATTTTCCTCTTCTTGGCTTGGGTTGGTTACTTGTATGACCTTGAGTTGCTAATGTCCAAGTGATTGATAATTGGTTTCCATTGACACTAGTCCTCACTAATTCAATTAGTGAGTGGCTAGGACTTATGGATTAGGATTATGAAGCTCATTTGACTTTCCTTCAATTGTTAGAGGATGACTAAATGGGATTGATCCTTGGAATTATCATATTGTGGTTAGTGACAAGGATAGAGATCCTTAACCATTAAC
>NC_029777.3:25545094-25546051 GCF_000817695.3 Arachis duranensis
AAATCTGCACGACGTGTTTCACGTGTCGCAGCTTCGGAAGTACACTCCTGATGCTAGCCATGTGTTGGAACCTGAATCGGTTCAGTTAAGGGAAGATTTGACGCTTTCGGTGGCTCCGGTCAGAATCGATGATTCTAGTATCAAACGGTTGCGTGGAAAAGAAGTTTCATTAGTCAAAGTGGCATGGAGTCGAGGCGATGTTGAGGAACACACTTGGGAACTTGAGTCGGAGATGCGAACGGATTATCCGCATTTATTCTCAGGTAATTGCATTTGAATTTTGTGGGCAAAATTCCCAATTAGGTGGGTAGAATGTAAAACCCGGTTAATTAACGGCTAATTAACCCATAAATGAGAATTTATTCAAGAAAGCCTAAAATGTGATTTTTATGGCTAAATGTGATAGAGGAGATTGAGACGAGAATTTTGGTACCAATTTTATAGAATTCGGACCAAGATTGGACCGAACGGGCCAAACCGGGCCAATTGGACCCAAAGTGGGCCCTTGGCCCAACATAACTTAACCAAAACCCTAGTTTTCAGCACTCTCTCTCCTCGTTTGTTACACACACAAGCTAAAATTAGAGAGAAAGGGAGGAAGAACACTCTCTCAAGTTCTCTCCCTTGCTTGATCTTCAAACCACCATAACTTTTGATCTAGAGCTCCGATTGCCGCTCCGTTTGCGGCCACGCGTTCACCGCGGAGAGCTCTACAAAACCCATACAACCAATCTTGAGGTAAGTCACGTGTTACTGTTCGAAATTCCAGCCCCTATTTTCGAGTTTCATGGGTGAAAAGTTGAGATTTTGGGTTCTTTGATGTTATAGGACCTAACTCTCTTGAAGGAGAAGGTTAATCTTGTCTCCTTGGACCTTGGGTGTGGTAAGATTCTCAACTCTAGTGTAATTTTGTTGTTTTATGATGTTTGGGTTTTGAGATGTTGTGTATGGGTATGA
>NC_029777.3:25547627-25548589 GCF_000817695.3 Arachis duranensis
GGACAGGCATTCATCATATGCATACTATATGAATTGTTTGAGATTGCCTATTTGACTGCATATTACTTGCTAATTATCTAAATGCCTTACTTGTTCCTAATTGTATATTTCTTGCTTGATATAACTGTGTTTGCTATATTATACTCCTGCTGGTGGTTGGGAGGTATGAAGGAATTGGAAAGGGAAGTATTAGTTAGACTGAAGTATCTTTAGTCAGATGCCCTTTATGGTTTAGTTTGTTTATAAGCTTTGATATTATCTGGAGGAAGCTCTAGGATTGCCTTTGGCTTTCCTCCATTATTATGTATTATATATGTGGAAGCTGTTACCATGCTGGGGACCTCTGGTTCTCACCCATGCGGATTTTGTGGTTTTCATATGCAGGACGTGAGGCTTCTCGCTGAAGCATGCTGGAGACTTCTGGATTAGCGAAGATCCTTTGTTCTCGGAACTCTGTTTTGATTTTATAATTTCTCTTCGATACTTTTATCTCCATTGAATAATACAAATTGTGATGTCTCCTCTTATAGGAGATTTTGGAGAATAGGTTCTCAGTTTTTGTGTCCCTTTGGCCTCTTATGGGAGATTTCGGAGAATAGGATTTATGTATTTGTGTCCCTTTGGGTTTCCTTTGGGGTTTTCCTTATTATATCATATGTATATATTGTTATGCTCGGATCGGTTATCTTCACAGCCGGATCTTGAGTCTTGATATTCCTGTTTTTGACACTCCTTTATATATAATCACGCGTTGGTTATCCTTGTTCGTTACGTTGTCGATCGGAGTGTTGCGCTTTAGAGTTGCGATGGTTTTTGTTTACCCCTTTTTCTACAAAGGCTCCTAGTTATAATCAATCATTCCTACTACTATACGTACTAAATTTTTATTTTAGAGGTCGTAATACCTTTCCATCTCTGAATTATGACTTAAGCATAAGACTCTGTATGGTAGGGTGTTACAC
>NC_029777.3:25548606-25549236 GCF_000817695.3 Arachis duranensis
TTGTTGAAACCTTGTTGAGGTCTCTGTTGATCCTTCCATGAGAGATTTGGATGATTTCTCCATGAAGGATTATAGGTGTTTCCATAGGGTTCTCCCATGTAATTCACCTCTTCCATTGAAGGGTTCTCAGGATCATAAGCTTCTTCTTCAGATGAAGCTTCCTTAGTACTGCCTGGTGCAGCTTGCATGCTAGACAAACTTTGAGAAATCAAATTGACTTGCTAAGTCAATATCTTGTTCTGAGCCAATATGGCATTCAGAGTATCAATCTCAAGAACTCCTTTCTTCTGATTTGTCCCATTGTTCACAGGATTCCTTTCAGAAGTGTACATGAATTGGTTATTTACAACCATTTCAATGAGCTCTTGAGCTTCTGTAGGCATCTTCTTCAGATGAAGAGATCCTCTAGCAGAGCTATCCAAAGACATCTTGGACAGTTCAGACAGACCATCATAGAAAATACCTATAATGCTCCATTCAGAAAGCATGTCAGAAGGACATTTTCTGATCAATTGTTTGTATCTTTCCCAAGCTTCATAGAGGGATTCACCTTCCTTCTGTCTGAAGGTTTGGACTTCCACTCTAAGCTTACTCAATTTTTGAGGTGGAACGAACTTTGCCAAGAAGGCA
>NC_029777.3:25549549-25551258 GCF_000817695.3 Arachis duranensis
TCGGGTTAGAGATGCTTCTCCCATAGAAGTCGGGAGTAGGTGCAGTAAAGTCACCCAGCACCTTCCTTGCATTGTTGGCATTGTTGTTGTTTTCGGCTGCCATGTCTTCTTCTTTGAAGATTTCTGTTAGGTCCTCTACAGAGAATTGTGCTTTAGCTTCTCTTAGCTTTCGCTTCAAGGTCCTTTCAGGTTCAGGATTAGCCTCAACAAGAATGCTTTTGTCTTTGCTCCTGCTCATATGAAAGAGAAGAGAACAAGAAAATATAGAATCCTCTATGTCACAGTATAGAGATTCCTTGATGTGTCAGAGGAAACAAAAAATAGAAGGAAGAGGTAGAAAATTCGAACTTATCAAGGAAAGATGGAGTTCGAATTGTGCATTGAGGAGTAGTGTTAGTCCATAAATAGAAGGATGTGAGAAGAGGGGAAGAAATTTTCAAAAATTAAGTAAGAGATTTAAAAAAAAAAACATTTTGAAAAACACTAATTGATTTTCGAAAACCAAGGGTGGAAAAGAAATCAAGTGATTTTTGAAAAAGATTTTGAAATTAGAAATCAAAAAGATATGATTGAAAATTATTTTGAAAAAGATGTGATTAAAATATATGATTTGAAAAGTTATGGTTTTAAAAAGATGTGATTGAGAAGATATAATTTGAAAAACAATTTAAAAAGATTTGATTTTAAAAATTAATAACTTGGCTAACAAGAAAAGATATGATTCAAACATTAAACCTTTCTCAACAGAAAAGGCAACATACTTGAAATGTTGAATCAAATCATTAATCGATAGCAAGTATTTTTGAAAATGGGAAGAAATTGATTTTGAAAAATATTTGATTGAAAAGATTTGATTTGAAAAAGATTTGATTTTGAAAAATGTTGAAAACTTGAAAAAAAATTTGAATTGAAAACAGAATCTTCCCTCTTGTGCCATCCTGGCGTTAAACGCCCAGAATGGTGCACATTCTGGCATTTAACGCCTAAAGCATTACCCTTTTGGGCGTTAAACGCCCAGCCAGGCACCCTGGCTGTCATTTAAACGCCAGTTTGCCTTCTTCACTGGGCGTTTTGAACGCCCAGCTTTTTCTGTGTAATTCCTCTGCTGTATGTTCTGAATCTTCAATTCTCTATATTATTGACTTGAAAAGACACAAACTAAATTTTTTTTTGGATTTTTAATAATGAGGAATAATAAAAAATGCAACTGAAATCAAATAAACAAATGCATGCAAGACATCAAACTTAAAAGTTTGTATACTATTGACACTAACAAGTTGAGAATGCATATGAGAAACAACAAAACACTCAAGACAAGAGAATTTAAAGATCAGAGCAAGTAAATCATCAAGAACAACTTGAAGATCACTGAAGACACATGATAAATGCAAGAAGAACAGAAATATGCAATTGACACCAAACTTAAAATGAGACTCTAGACTCAACAAGAAATATACAATATTTTTGGTTTTTATGATTTTGTAATTTTTTTTGAATTTTTCGAAAATTAAGTGGAAAAGAAAATAAAGATATCAAAATTCTTAATGAGAATTCCAGGAATCATGCAATGTTAGTCTAAAGCTTCAGTCTAAAGGAATTAGACATGGCTAGCCAAGCTTCAGCAGACATTACATTCAAGAGCTAAATTGATGAAAATCAATCAGCTTTGGTGATGATAAGAACATCACCTTGAAACACTAGAATTCATT
>NC_029777.3:25551356-25556663 GCF_000817695.3 Arachis duranensis
GAGATTGTTGGTATGAAGCAAGCTATGGTCACCTTGTAAATCTTAGTCAGGCAGACTCAAATGGTTATGGATGATATATGAATAAAGCATAAAGATAGAGATAGTTATGTAATTCATTGGTGAGAATTTCATATAAGCGTATGGAGATGCTTTGTCCCTTCCGTCTCTTTGTTTTCCTACTGTCTTCATCCAATCCTTCTTACTCCTTTCCATGGCAAGCTGTATGTAGGGTTTCACCATTGTCAGTGGCTACCTCCCATCCTCTCAGTGAAAATGTTCAACGCACCCTGTCACGGCACGACTATTCAGCTGTCGGTTCTCGATCATGTCGGAATAGAATCCAGTGATTCTTTTGCGTCTGTCACTAACGCCCCACAATCGTGAGTTTGAAACTCGTCACAGTCATTCAATCATTGAATCCTACTCAGAATACCACAGACAAGGTTTAGACCTTCCGGATTCTCTTGAATGCCGCCATCAATTCTAGCTTATACCACGAAGATTCCGATTAAGGGATCCAAGAGATATCCACTCAATCTAAGGTAGAACGGAGGTGGTCGTTAGGCACACGTTCATAGGTGAGAATGACGATGAGTGTCACGGATCATCACATTCATCAAGTTGAAGAACAAGTGATATCTTAGAACAAGAATAAGCCGAATTGAATAGAAGAACAATAGTAATTGCATTAATACTCGAGGTACAGCAGAGCTCCACACCTTAATCTATGGTGTGTAGAAACTCCACCGTTGAAAATACATAAGAACAAAAGTGATCATTGGCCTCAGCCCCAGAGAGGGAACCAGAAGAACCAAGATCGAATGGCCAGCCTCCCAATGATCTAAGAACTAGGCGTCCAAAGATGATCAAAAGATCTAAAATGATCCAAAGATGAAAATACAATAGTAGAAGGCCCTATTTGTAGAGAACTAGTAGCCTAGGGTTTACAAAGATGAGTAAATTACATAAAAATCCACTTCCGGGCCCACTTGGTGTGTGCTTGGGCTGAGCATTGAAGCATTTTCGTGTAGAGACTCTTCTTGGAGTTAAATGCCAGCTTTTGTGCCAGTTTGGGCGTTTAACTCCCATTCTTGTGCTAGTTCCGGCGTTTAACGCCGGGCAGTTTTGAGCTGATTTGGAACGCCGGTTTGGGCCATCAAATCTCGAGCAAAGTATAGACTATTATATATTATGGGAAAGCCCAGGATGTCTACTTTCCAACGCCGTTGAGAGCGCGCCAATTGGGCTTCTGTAGCTCCAGAAAATCCACTTCGAGTGCAGGGAGGTCAGAATCCAACAGCATCTGCAGTCCTTTTTAGCCTCTGAATCAGATTTTTGCTCAAGTCCCTCAATTTCAGCCAGAAAATACCTGAAATCATAGAAAAACACAAAAACTCATAGTAAAGTCTAGAAAAGTGAATTTTAACTAAAAACTAATAGAAATATACTAAAAACTAACTAAAACACACTAAAAACATACTAAAAATAATGCCAAAAAGCGTACAAATTATCCGCTCATCACTTTTCCATGCTTATCTTATTACTAAATTTTTCTTTCTCTTTTGTAGAAAAATGACTTGTGGCTCAGCTTATTACAATAAACTTTGTCAGGCAAAGAAGAACGAGGCAGCTTTCCAGGCCAAGCTCAAAGAGGCTAGCAAGTCGAGTGGTACTCCCACTTTTTCTCCCGAGTCTGTCCCGATTTTGTCTCAGTTTGGGAAGTCTGTATAACCTCCTCGTTCTTCCAAGGACTTTGGTGTTCGAGTTGTTCTTCCAGTTCCTCTGTTCATTGAGCCCAAGAAGGAATCGGACTCAGGTACCTTGCGTAAGTGCAAGATGCCTTCTAACAAGTACAGGTGCATTTACGATCAGGGCTTTGAAGCAGTTGCTTTCAACAAGGAGTATATTCTTCCTAGAAGCTCTATTGCCATGGATGATGCCTCTCTACAGAGAAATATTAAAATGTTGGCAAAGGGACATTCAAACTGCTAGGGTTTTACTACCCTTTCGAAGAAGCTTCACCAAACCCCTCTTAGTGCTACTCAAAAGAAAAAAGGAGGTATCTGAGCTTTGCAAGAAGGTGGACGAGCTCAGGAAGGCCAAGACAGAGTGGGAGGCTGAGAGGAACACATTCAAGTCTGATGCAGCCATGCTGAGGGGGATGGTGAAAGACTCCAATGCAAAGCTCGATAAGGCGAAGGCCTTGAAGAAGAAGGCAGAGGAGAGCTATACCCGAGTCTATGGGAAGAACCTCGATCTGGTATCCGAGTTTGAGGAGTTAAAGGGGAGCATGAGGAGTTGGAGGACTCCATTGTAAACAGCATGGATGCTATTGTGAAGAATTTGAAGGCCCAATTCCAAGTAATCGTCCCCAGGGTTACCTCTCAGCCGTTGATCCCCACCAGATCACAGCTGATGGTGAGATAGTCTTAATTCCGGAGGATGATAAGAATGCTCCTACTCCTCAAAGCCTCAAAGATTCTACTTCAGCCGTTGAAGAGGTCCTTCATTCGACTTCCACTAAAGAGGTCGTGCAAGTCGCTCCAAATGCTGACATGGGAGCTTCTCGGTCCGAGGAGGAGGTCACTTACTCTGCCAATATTAAAG
Organism: Arachis duranensis; assembly: GCF_000817695.3. NCBI lineage: Eukaryota > Viridiplantae > Streptophyta > Magnoliopsida > Fabales > Fabaceae > Arachis > Arachis duranensis. Next base: position 25,553,964 of record NC_029777.3, read on the forward strand.
CTGCCCCTTAGTCATTTTCTTTTCTTTTCATGTGGATTGATGCATGAGCATCTTAAGTACTTTTATTGGGCAATTCTTTAGAAAATTTATGAATTTTGCTTGGTAATTATATGATTTTCAAGGCTATTCTATTAATTCTTTGATTTTCTTGGTTTCATGATTTTCTCTATTCATATCAAGAACCACCTTCTCTTTATTCTTATGAAGAACTATCATCTCTGGAGATGGCCTTAGAACAACTCTCTCAAGTTACCACTTCATTTGTCCAAATAGAAATCTGAGTTAAAATAGCTTATACAAGATTTTTCTCTCTCAAATACAAGCCTCCAGGCAAAACAAAATACAAAAGTGAGAGATACGTAGACAAAATAAACCAAAAAGACTCCAAGAGCAATAAGATCTTCTGCTTGTGTCACCATCCAAGTAACTCACCGAGGTGGGTTGTAGCCTGCATCTGAAAAATACAACAGAAATATGGTATAAGAATCGGAGGTTTTCACTATGGTAACAGTACCCAGTGATGTAGGATATAAGACCCCGGGATGCCTGATGAGCAGATAATTTATACGCTTTTTGGCATTGTTTTTACATAATTTTTAGTATGATTTAGTTACTCTTTAGTATATTTTTATTAGTTTTTAAGCAAAATTCACATTTCTGGACTTTACTATGTGTTTGTATGTTTTTTTATGATTTCATGTATTTTCTGGCTGAAATTGAGGGACCTGAGCAAAATCAGATTCAGAGGCTGACAAAGGACTGCAGATGCTGTTGGATTCTGACCTTCCTGCACTCGAAATATGATTTTTGGAGCTACAAAAGTCCAAATGGCGCTCTCTCAACTGTGTTGGAAAGTAGACATCCAGGGTTTTCCAGCAATATATAATAGTCTATACTTTGCCTGAGTTTAGACAACGCAAACTGGCGTTTAACGCCAGCTTTCTGCCCTATTCTGGCGTTAAACGCCAGAAACAAGTTGCAAAGCAGAGTTAAACGCCAGAAACAAGTTACAAACTGGCGTTTAACTCCAAGGAAGACCTCTACACATGAAAGCTTCAATGCTCAGCCCAAGCACACACCAAGTGGGCCCGGAAGTGGATTTCTGCATCATTTACTTGTTTCTGTAACCCTAGTAACTAGTTTTGTATAAATAGAACTTTTCACTATTGTATTAGACATCTTTAGATCATCTTTGGACGAGCTTTTGGAACATCTTTGATTATTTTTCTTAGGCCTTAGACATTGGGGGCTGGCCTCACGGCCATGCCTACCTTATTATCACTTATGAATTTTCAACGGTGGAGTTTCTACACACCATAGATTAAGGTGTGTAGCTCTGCTGTTCCTCGAGTATTAATACAAAGTACTATTGTTCTTCTATTCAATTCATGCTTATTCTTATTCTAATATATTCATTCGCACTTCAACCTGATGAATGTGATGATCCGAGACACTCATCACGATTCTCACTTATGAACGCATGCCTGACAAACACTTCTGTTCTACCTGTGAAAGCTAGAGTGTGTATCTCTTGGATTCCTGGTCCATGACGCATGGTTGCCACTCCTGACAATGGAGCCTTCCATTCTGTGAGATCAGAGTCTTCGTGGTATAGGCTAGAACTAATTGGCAGCATTTTTGAGATCTAAAAAGTCTAAACCTTGTCTGTGGTATTCCGAGTAGAATCTGGGATGGGATGACTGTGACGAGCTTCAAACTTGCGACTGTAAGGCGTATTGACAGACGCAAAAGGATAGTAAATCCTATTCCTACAAGATTGAGAACTGACAGCTGATTAGCCATGCGGGAAATCGTAGAGGACCATTTTCACTGAGAGGACAGGAAGTAGCCATTGACAACGGTGACGCCCAACATACAGTTTGCCATAGAAAGGAGTATGAAGGATTTGAAGAAGGCAATAGGAAAGCAGAGATTCAAAAGGAATGAGGCATCTCCATACGCTTATCTGAAATTCCCACCAATGAATTACATAAGTATCTCTATATTTATTTTATGTTTATTTATCTTTTAATTATTAAAACTCCATAATCATTTGAATCCACCTGACTGAGATTTACATGGTGACCATAGCTTGCTTCAAGCCGACAATCTCCGTGGGATCGACCCTTACTCACGTAAGGTTTATTACTTGGACGACCCAGTGCACTTGTTGGTTAGTTGTGCGAAGTTGTGAAAAAGAGTTGAGATTACAATTGTGCGTACCAAGTTGTTGGCGCCTGATGAGCGGATATTTTATACGCTTTTTGGGAGTAATTTCATGTAGATTTTAGTATGTTTTAGTTAGTTTTTAGTAGAATAATATTAGTTTTTAGGCAAAAATCATATTTCTGGACTTTACTATGAGTGTGTGTATTTTTCTGTGATTTTAGGTATTTTCTGGCTGAAATTGAGAGAGTTGAGCAAAAATCTGACTTAGGCTGAAAAAGGACTGCTGATGCTGTTGGATCCTGACCTCCCTGCACTCGAAATGGATTTTCTGGAGCTACAGGAGTCCAATTGGCGCGCTCTCAATGGCGTTGGAACGTAGACATCCAGGGCTTTCCAGCAATATATAATAGTCCATACTTTGCACAAGGATAGACGACGTAACTTGGCGTTGAACGCCAAGTTCATGCTGCTGTCTGGAGTTAAACGCCAGAAAAACGTCATGATCCGGAGTTGAACGCCCAAAACACGTCA
>NC_029777.3:25557537-25560288 GCF_000817695.3 Arachis duranensis
AGTTTTTGGCGCCGTTGCCGGGGATTATTGAGTTTGGACAATTGAAGGCATATTTTATTTCTTAGATTAGGAATAATTTGTTTTTATAGAGTCATTAAATTCTAATAGGATAGTTTCTTTTCAAAAATTTCTTTTCAAAAAAATTTATTTTTTTTAATTAATTGTTAATTTTTCGTGAGTTTAGTGTCTTATTTTAAGTTTGGTGTTAATTGCATATTTGATATTTTTCTTTAAATTTTCGACTTGTGTTCTTTGTTCTTCATTGATCTTCAAGTTGTTCTTGTTTATTTTTCTTGTTTGATCTTGAGTTTTTCTTGTTTTGTGTCTTTTCTTGTTTTTCTTGTGCTCTTTCAAAACATTAACTTTCAAAAATTATACTTTTATCCACAAAAATAATATAGCTTTAAAATACATTACATTTGTAACTCAGTTGGTTAGAGCGTTGGCTTATGTTCTTGGCAATTGGGCACCAATTCTTTTGAAAATCTTTTTCAAAAATAATTTTTCTTTGATTGAATCTTGTGCCAAACTCTAAGTTTGGTGTTTTCTTGTTAAGTTGTCTTTAATTTTCGAAAATTTGTCTTGGTTTTCTAAAAATTTTAAGTTTGGTGTTCTTTCTTTTGTTCTTGGTGTTCTTGTGAATCTTCAAGGTGTTCTTGAGTTTTTCTTGTGTCTTGATCTTAAAATTTTTAAGTTTGGTGTTTCTTGGTGTTTTCCCTCCAAAAATTTTCGAAAATAAGGAGCACTAGATCTAAAAATTTTAAGTCTTGTGTCTTTTGTGTGTTTTTCTCTTTCATCATAAAATTCGAAATTCAAAAAAAATTTTTTTTTTCTATTTTCTAATTAATTTTGAACTACTCTTTCGAATTTTTTTTTTTTTACAAAATTCAGATTTCAATTTCAAATTATTTTTCAATTGCTTTTGTTTCGTTTTTATTTTATAAAAATTAATTTTTTTAGACAATAGCAACATACATACCATCTCTTTTATTCCATTATGGAATTAAGGGGGAATGATCAGTCCAAGAGGACTCTGGGGTCATATGCTAACCCCACTACTGCTTCATATGGGAGCAGTATTTGTATACCCTCCATTGGAGTTAGTAGCTTTGAGCTGAATCCTCAGCTCATTATCATGGTGCAGCAAAACTGCCAGTATTCTGGTCTTCCACATGAAGAACCTACAGAATTTCTGGCACAATTTTTATAAATTGCTGACACAGTGCATGATAGGGAAGTAGATCAGGATGTCTACAGATTATTACTGTTTCCATTTGCTGTAAAAGATCAAGCTAAGAGGTGGTTAAATAACCAGCCTAAGAACAGCATAAAAACATGGAAACAGCTGTCAGAAAAATTCATGAATCACTATTTCCCTCCAAAAAGGATGACACAGCTAAGGCTAAGCATCCAAGGCTTCAAACAAGGAGATAATGAATCCCTTTATGAACTCAGTCCGGTGGATCAGGCTAATGAAATCAATCAGCAATTAGACTTTCTAACTCAGCAGCTAGCCGAATTCAAGGAAATATTACAGGAAACAAGAATGGCCAACAGAAATATGGAAGTGCAATTAAAGCAAACAGAAAAGCAACTGTCAAAACAAATAGCAGAAGAATGCCAAGCAGTTCAATTAAGAAGTGGGAAAACATTAAATACCTCACTTCAAAGCAGCAGGAAGCTAAGAAATGAACAGATGTTTACTCAAAATCCCTCTGAGGACAATCAGAGCCCAGAGAGGAATGATGCTGGCGCTGAACGCCCAGACCATGCTCATTCCTGGCGTTCAACGCCAGAAACAAGCATGGATTCGGCGTTGAACGCCCAAAGGGAGCATGATTCTGGCGTTCAGACGCCAGTGACAAATGAGGAGATGGCGTCTAACGCCACTCCAGCTTCCACCCCTGGCATCCAAATGCCAGTGGGTGATCAGTCACATACAAGTGCTGATAACAACCCCTCTAAAAAGGCTTCCCAACCCACTTCAACAGGTAATAAACCTACAGCAACTAAGGTTGAGGAATACAAAGCCAAAATGCCTTATCCTCAAAAACTCCGCCAAGCGGAACAGGATAAGCAATTTCCCCGCTTTGCAGACTATCTCAGGACTCTTGAAATAAAGATCCCGTTTGCAGAAGCACTTGAGCAAATACCATCTTATGCTAAGTTCATGAAAGAGATCTTAAGTCATAAGAAGGATTGGAGGGAAACCGAAAAAGTTTACCTCACTGAAGAATGCAGTGCAGTCATTCTGAAAAGCTTACCTGAGAAGCTTAAAGATCCTGGAAGCTTTATGATACCATGCACATTAGAAGGTACTTGTACCAAGCAAGCTCTATGTGATCTTGGGGCAAGTATCAATCTAATACCTGCATCCACTATCAGAAAGCTTGGTTTGACTGAAGAAATCAAACCAACCAGGATATGTCTTCAACTTGCTGATGGCTCCATTAAATACCCATCAGGAGTGATTGAAGACATGATTGTCAAGGTCGGGCCATTCGCCTTTCCTACTGACTTTGTGGTGCTAGAAATGGAGGAGCACAAGAGTGCAACTCTCATTCTAGGAAGACCTTTCCTAGCCACTAGCCGAACCCTCATTGATGTCCAAAAAGGGGAAGTAACCTTGAGAGTCAATGAGGAGGAGTTTAAGTTGAATGTTGTCAAAGCCATGCAACATCCAGACACCCCAAATGACTGCATGAGTGTTGATATTATTGACTCTCTGGTAAGAGAGGTCAATATGGCTGA
>NC_029777.3:25562914-25564992 GCF_000817695.3 Arachis duranensis
GTTGAAGATCAGTGATAGTCCAGCTAATGACATTAAAGAAGCGCTTGCTGGGAGGCAACCCAGCCATGTACAAAGTTTAATTACTAACTAAATAAATTTTCTTTCTTTACAGGTTTAAGTCTAAGTATCTTCAAAGGTGAAATAGCATTGGTCGAAGTCACAGAGTTACAGGGAAATTTGGAAGCTCACTGGCGTGAAAAAGCCAGTAAGAAATACTTTGGGCGTTGAACGCCCAAAAGAAGCACGCACTGGGCGTTTAACACCAGTAAGGGTAGCCATCTGGGCGTTAAACGCCAGAAAGGAGCATCTTCTGGGCGTTAAACGCCAGAAAGATGCACCTTCTGGGCGTTTAACGCCAGTCTGCTAGCATCCTGGGCGTTCAGAAAAACGCCTAGTGACGAAGGACTTCCTGGCGTTCAACGCCAGAAAGAAGCACCAGATGGGCGTTGAACGCCCAGGAGAAGCAACATGTGGGCGTTAAACGCCCAAAACATGCACCATGTGGGCGTTTAACGCCAGGATGGTGGGAGAAGGTACAATTTCGTTTTTCTTTATATTTTTTCAAAATTTTTATGTTTCAATTCATGATTTCTTGCATAAACATATTTTAAATTATCACTTTCAATTCCAAAAGTTTTTATCCTAATTTCTAAAATCCCATGTTGCAAATGTTTTAGATATATCTTAACCCAAAAAAACAAATGGCTTTCCAATCCAATCCATCATCTTTTCAAATTTGTTTCAAAACTTAATTTTCTTTTTAAAATCTTTTTTTTTTAAAAAAAAAATTAAAAATTTCAAATTTATCTTTTAAATTATGATTCATATCTTTTTCTTTTTAAAATTATATCTTTTTCTGATCATATCTTTTAAAATCATATCTTCTATCTTATCTCTTTCTTATTTTTTCGAAAAATATCCCACCCCCTCCCTATATCTTGTATTCGGCGCCCTCCTCATCATCACCATTCCACAATTGCTCTCCTTCTATCCCTCTTCTTTCTTCCCTTTTGCTTGAGGACAAGCAAAGCTCTAAGTTTGGTGTGTTTTATCCGTGATCACAAAAACATACCCACTTAAGATCATGGCTCCTAAAGGGAGACAACCCAACCCAAGAGGCAAGAAAGAAAGCACTCCAAAGCCACTTTGGAATCAAGGGAAGTTCTTAACTAAAGAACATTCAGACCATTACTACAAGATAATGAGTCACAGATCAGTGATCCCGGAAGTCAGATTTGATCTGAAAGAAGATGAATATCCGGAGATCCAAGAGCAAATTCGAAACAGGAATTGGGAAATTCTGGCCAATCCTGAAACGAAAGTGGGAAAGAACATGGTTCAGGAATTTTATGCTAATCTATGGCAGACAGAAAGGCAAAGAATCATTGGAGCTGCTCTCTTTGACCATAAGACATCCCTGGAGCCAAGTGGACCACCAGCACGACTGGCATCCCAGTTCAACTCAAAAGGGAAGATCTGAAACCAGTAGCCAGAGGTTGGCTGGATTTCATAGGACGTTCCATCTTGCCCACCAGCAACCGTTCTAAAGTCACTATTAAAAGAGCAGTAATGATTCACTGCATCATGTTGGGAAAAGAAGTGGAAGTCCATCAGCTGATCTCATGTGAGCTATACAAAATAGCAAACAGGAATTCTAAGGACGCCAGATTGGCCTATCCAAGCCTAATCTCTATGCTTTGCAAAGATGCTGGAGTAAAGATGGGAATAACTGAATATATCCTAATTGAAAAGCCCATTACTGGAACATCAATGGTCAGACAACAGCAACAAGATGATTCAACCAAGAGGAGAGCACAAGAAGCCCTCCCAGAACTGCCCCAATTCGAATATTGGGAACATCTTGAGGCTTCTATTTCCAGATTACAAGAAGCTATGGACCAAATAAAGGAAGAACAGAATAATTAAAGTAGCATGATTTGCAAACTGCTCAAGGAACAAGAGGAGCAAAGGCGTGATCTAAGGGAGCTGAAGCGCCAAAAAATTAATCCTTGAACAACACCCCACAGATTAGAGGAACATCTACTCCTCAAAACAACAGGTTGCTGAGTTCCAATTTT
>NC_029777.3:25565367-25565498 GCF_000817695.3 Arachis duranensis
TTGTTGATCTGAAAAATCATGAAATTGATTCTTGAAGCAAGAAAAAGCACTCAAAAAAAAAAGCCATGAGCACTAAGTAAGAGTAAAAAGGATCCAAGGCTTTGAGCATCAATGGATAGGAGGGCCCAAGG
>NC_029777.3:25565616-25566341 GCF_000817695.3 Arachis duranensis
CTTGAGACTGAGTGGTTAAAGTCGTGATCCAAAGCAAAAAGAGTGTGCTTAAGAACTCTAGACACCTCTAATTGGGGAGTTTAGCAAAGCTAAGTCACAATCTGAAAAGGTTCACCTAGTTATGTGTCTGTGGCATTTATGTATCTGGTAGTAATACTGGAAAACAAAGTGCTTAGGGCCACAGCCAAGACTCATAAAATAACTGTGTTCAAGAATCAACATACTACACTAAGAGAGTCAATAATACTATCTGAATTCTGAGTTCCTAAGGATGCCAATCATTCTGAAATTCAAAAGATACAGGGAGATGCCAAAACTGTTCAGAAACAAAAGCTACAAGCCCCGCTCATCTAATAAGAATCTGAGCTTCATTTAAAACTCTAAAATATTATAACTTCTTAATTTCTGTTAGAACCTATTTTATTCATCTAGTTGCTTGAGGACAAGCAACAGTTTAAGTTTGGTGTTGTGATGAGCGGATATTTTATACGCTTTTTGGGAGTAATTTCATGTAGATTTTAGTATGTTTTAGTTAGTTTTTAGTAGAATAATATTAGTTTTTAGGCAAAAATTATATTTCTGGACTTTACTATGAGTGTGTGTATTTTTCTGTGATTTCAGGTATTTTCTGGCTGAAATTGAGAGAGTTGAGCAAAAATCTGACTTAGGCTGAAAAAGGACTGCTGATGCTGTTGGATCCTGACCTCCCTGTACTCGAAATGGAT
>NC_029777.3:25566650-25584364 GCF_000817695.3 Arachis duranensis
TGACGGCATGAGTCTCTAAACTCCATTGTTGGGGGTGAGGAGCTCTGCAGCGTCTCGATGAATTAATGCAATCGTTTCTATTTTACTCAAACGTGTGTATGGTCCGATCTAAGATGTTTATTCGCGCTTAATTGTGAAAGAGGTGATGATCCGTGACACTCATCATCTCTCTCAATCCATGAACGTGTGTCTGACAAACACCTCCGTTCTACATCAGACTGAATGAACTTCTCTTAGATTCCTTAATCAGAATCTCCGTGGTATAAGCCGGATTGATGGCAGCATTCATGAGAATCCGGAAAGTCTAAACCTTGTCTGTGGTATTCCGAGTAGGATTCTGGGATTGAATGACTGTGACGAGCTTCAAACTCCTGAAGGATGGGCGTTGGTGACAGACGCAAAAGAATCAATGGATTCTATTCCAACCTGATTGAGAACCGACAGATGATTAGCCGTGCTGTGACAGAGCATAGGAACGTTTTCACTGAGAGGATGGGAAGTAGCCATTGACAACGGCGATGCCCTACATACAGCTTGCCATGGAAGGAGCTTTGCATTTATGAAAGTGAGAAAGCATTATGTTGCAGGAATTCAGAGGACAAAGCATCTCCAAAACTCCAACATATTCCTCATTACTGCACAACAAGTAACGCAATTATTCCCTTTTTCTTCTTACAATTTTAAATACTTTGACTTCTTACAATTAAATCCAAATAACTTCATTGGCCTCCTGACTAAGATTAATAAAATAAATATCGATTGCTTCAAACCAATAATCTCTGTGGGATCGACCCTTACTCGCGTAAGGTATTACTTGGACGACCCAGTGCACTTGCTGGTCAGTTGTGCGAATCACAAATTCGTGCACCAGCGCCATTGTGTATCACAATTTCGTGCACCAATGCCAAAGGCAATCCTAGACTTCGTATTCATCACAAGATTTATCTTAAGCATACTAAAACATTGAAACTTAACTTAAAATCATAACATAATAATAGGGTAATCTAACTTAGGGGATTCCTAACTAAACTAATGACCGCTGTCCCCCAGCCTCCACCAACCTACCCTCCATGCGATCCCTTCACCACCGCCTACCTAACCTCATCAGCACCAAACAAACACAGATAATGCAAGCAAGGAAAACACAGATAATATTCAAATATATAACAAGTAATTCAAGAAGCAAGTAAGCGTATTATACAATTAGACAAACTCAAGTAATCAAACCAAAAAAGCACATAAAAGAGCATATGATGAATGGCTGTCCTATTGGCTCGTGATATCACTTGTCGGTCCGTAATTGCCAACCCGACACATCCTTCCGGATGTAGCCTTTTCTGCCACACTAGAGATATAGTGCCTTGCACACTCATGTAGCAACGAATTTGCTATGCCAGAGATATAGTGCCCTGCACATTCATGTAGTAGGGAGTCTACTACGCCAGGGATATATGCCCCGCACACTCTGCAGCAGAGAAGGAGCCAACCACAACAAATCATGCAGCAGAATAATCTGCCACGCCCGGGATATAGGCCCCACACACTCTCAACATTCAACAAGTCATGTGACAGAAACATCTGTCACACCGGAGATATAGGCTCCGCACACTCTCAACAACATCTACTTATGCAACAGAGAAATCTGCTACGCCAGGGATATAGGCCCTGCACACCCTCAACAACCATCAAGATCATCATTTCTCTTCGAGTTCTCGACTCATCACAGCCATCATCAATTCATGATTTCTATTCCGAACTCATAGTCCATCTGTTCCTCAATTCCAGTACCATCCTCCTTTCACACTCCACCATAACTATTCTCAGTATACCATAAATTTTCAGTCTTTTTTTATTACCAAACATATAAATATAGTATGTGATGCACAAAAACTTGTCTCTCAACAAATTTCCCTTCGGCAAGTATACCGAATTATCGTCAAGTAAAAACTCACAATAGAATGAGGTCGAATCCCACAGGGATTGATTGGTCAAGCAACTTTAGTTGGAAGAGTATGCTAGTTGAGCTAAACAGAATGTAGATTGAGAATTGCAGAAAATTAAATGATGAAAAAGTAAATAGCAGAAAATAAAGTGCAGAATCTTAAACGGGAATTTGGGGAAATGAGCATGGAAATAGATGACATAAAGTAAAGAGAATAGGTAAGATCAAAAATGGGAAATTCATTGGGCTCAAGAGATGTTGTATTCTCCGGATCAAATTCATTTTCATTTCTTCCTCAATCAAAGCATCTATGATCTCCTTGGCAATCTTAGGTGATTGGATTCCAATTCCTTGGCAACCCAATCTTTAAGCTTGAACAATTGCCCAATTCATTGATTTAATTGCTCATGGGAAGAGATGAAGTTTGGTCACTGATTATACCACATGTATTTCCAAATCAAAGTGTTAGGAGGATTACATGTCACTATATCCGTCTAGACCCTAATTTGGTCCAACATGAGAAAGCATTTCTAGCATGATCTCCTCATCCCTTTTCCAAGGCTCAGAGGATATCCAATTATGGAGAGTTTCTTTTCCAAAATAACTAACCAATTGAATTAAGATCAAAAGATTTCTAGTAAATCAAAAGAGAAGAAAGAAGAAGAAGAATGAAAACTATAATTGATCCATCAAATTACAATAGAGCTCCCTAACCTAATGAAAGGGGTTTAGTTGTTCATAGCTCTAGAAATGAAAAATGGTAGAAAATAATACATGCTTGGCTAAAAGTGCAGAAAAGTAAATATACAGAGGGTAGTTGTCCAAAGTGCCAAGCCTCTCTATAGTTCAAAACTACTCCTATATATACTACTCTTCTTGATCTTCTAGTGAGTTCTCCAAGTCCTGGATGTGGGCCTTAGATCTTGAGTTGAAGCAGTAGTATTCATGACCTGCTAGTCTCTCTAGCATTTGGTCTATGAATGGTAAAGGAAAATGATCCTTTCTGGTGGCAATGTTGAGCCTTCTGTAGTCAATACACATACGCTACCCTGTAACTGTTCTTGTAGGAACCAGTTCATTCTTTTCATTATGAACCACTGTCATGCCTCCCTTTTTGGGGACAACTTGGACAGGGCTCACCCAGGGACTATCAGAAATAGGATAAATAATCCCAGCCTCTAATAATTTAGTGACCTCTTTCTGCACCACCTCCTTCATGGCTGGATTCAGCCGCCTCTGTGGTTGAACAACTGGCTTGGCATCATCTTCCAATAGGATCTTGTGCATGCATCTGGCTGGGCTAATGCCCTTAAGATCACTTATGGACCACCCAAGAGCTATCTTGTCTGTCCTTAGCACCTGAATTAGTGCTTCCTCTTCCTGTGGTTTTAAGGCAGAGCTTATGATCACTGAAAAAGTGTCATCTTCTCCCAGAAATATATATTTCAGGGATGGTGGTAGTAGTTTGAACTCGGGTTTAGGAGGCTTCTCCTCTTCATGAGGAGTTATCAGAGGTTCTTCTGTTTTCTCTGATTCCTCCAAATCAGGGTGAACATCTTTAAAGATGTCCTCTAGCTCTGATTTGAGACTCTCAGTCATATTGACCTCCTCCACCAGGGAGTCAATAATATCAATGCTCATGCAGTCTCTTGATGTGTCTGGATGTTGCATAGCTTTGACAGCATTCAACTTAAATTCATCCTCATTGACTCTCAGGGTTACTTCCCCTTTTTGGACGTCAATGAGAGTTCGTCCAGTTGCTAGGAAAGGTCATCCTAGAATGAAAGTTGCACTCTTGTGCTCCTCCATTTCCAGCACTACAAAGTCAGTGAGAAAGGCGAATGGCCCAACCTTGACAATCATGTCCTCAATTACGCCTAATGGCATTTTAATAGAGCCATTAGCAAGTTAGAGACATATCCGGGTTGGTTTGACTTCTTCAGTCAAACCAAGCTTTCTGATAGTGGATGCAGGTATCAGGTTGATAGTCGCCCCAAGATCACATAGAACTGTCTTGGTACAAGCACCCTCTAATGTGCATGGTATCATAAAGCTTTCAGGATCTTTAAGCTTCTCTGATAAGCTTTTTAAAATGACTGCACTGCATTCTTCAGTGAGGAAAACTTTTTCAGTTCCCCTCCAATCCTTCTTATGACCTAAGATCTCTTTCATGAACTTAGCATAAGAGGGTATTTGCTCAAGTGCCTCTGCAAACGAAATCTTAATTTCAAGAGTCCTGAGATAGTCTGCAAAGCGGGTAAATTGTTTATCCTATTTTGCTTGGCGGAGTTTTTGAGGATAAGGCATCCTGGCTTTATATTCTTCATTAATCCAGAAGTCTCCAGCATGCCTCAGCGAGAAACCTCATGTCCTGCATCTGAAAACCACAAAATCCGCATGGGTGAGAACCAGAGGTTCCTAGCTTGGTAACAACTTCCACATATATAACATATAATAATAGAAGAAAGCCGAAGGCAATCCTAGAACTTCCTCCAGATAAAATCAAAGCTTATAAACAAGCTAAACCATAAAGGGTATCTGACTAAAGATTCTTCAGTCTAACTAATACTTTCCTTTCCAAATCCTTCAAACCTCCCAACCACCAGTAGGAGTATAATATAGCAAACACAGTTATATCAGACAAGAGATATACAAATAGGAACAAATAAGGCATTTAGACAAATAGCAAGTAATATGCAGTCAAATAGGCAATCTCAATCAATTCACATAGTATGCATATGATGAATGCCCATCCCTAATGGCTGATGATATCATCTGTCAGTTATAGAGCCAACCTGACAAGTCCTGGTAGCTAACCATTGGACTGTCCCTCTGTCGTGTCTCCCCAACTCGAGTTATACTCAATATAAACTTGATCATAATCATGATCCATATCCATCACCCTCACTGGTGAATATTTATGGGGGTGAGCTCATCCGGGGCTTTCACAGTGCCCGGCCACCCTGACGACATAGGGTCAAAAGAGCTTCGAGTCTCAACCTGGAGCACGTGGTGGCTGGCCACTGCTTTCTTCTCGGGAAACTCTTATCTCCGATAGTGGAAGTGCAAACATTCACAATTCATTCAACAGCATATATGCATTTATACTTAGCCATAATCATGGCTCCGCCATAACACGACAATAATCCAGCAATCTGGCTCACGGTTAAATCCATAACTAGCCAATTCATTAACAATCACGGCCCTTCGGCCCATGGCATATCAAGCACTTCCACCGCCATCCTTTGTATCTCACATAATCATCTTTGATCCTCATTGATCATTCATTTTTTCCTTGCTTCACTCTCAAGTTACCACATCCCTAGCTCCTTTTCTCATTGCTAGGCATATCATAATGATTTAAGACATAAGTGGTGAGATCGGAGGCTTAGAAGTGTGAAATTTGGCTTTTAAAACTCAAAAATCAACTTTGAGATGAAAACAGGGCCACGCGTACGCGTACTCCACGCGCACGCGTGGATGGCCTTACAGTTCATCGACGCGTATGCGTCATTCACGCGGACGTATGGGTTGAAAAACATCCAAACGACGCGTACGCGTCAGCCACGCGTATGCGCGGGTACATTTGTGCCCTCGGCACAACTCTGGCACAACTCTTGGGAAAATGGCTGGGTAACCATTTTAGCACATCGACGCGCACGCGCACACCATGCGCACGCGTGAATGGTGCCATCTTGAAAAACGACGCGTACACGTCAAGGACGCCTACGCGCGGGTGATCATTCTGCTAAAAATTTTTCTAAGTTAAAGGCTGCAGAATTCACATATTCAACCCCCAATTTTTCGACGGACATAACTTTATCATTTTAAATCATTTTCCGCCCGTTCTTCAAACGGCATGGACATCCCGGATCCAATTTCTTTTTTAAACAAGTTTGGTACAAAACGGGGATCCGTAGTCCAAGTTATGTCCCATCAAATTATGCCTAAAAATCATATTTTCATACAAAACCACAAGGTGCCATTTTCAAAACAAGCCATTTTTAACTCTTTTCAAAATCAACCAAAACATGTCAATTTCAACCCTTTTTGAAATCAATCAAAATGTATCAAAATCAACATCAAGCCTCCTCAACTCGCACTTTAACACTTTACCATAATTCACAAAACATCATCCCACCATTTTAACACTTCTTAATCAAATGGCTAAGATACAAACACATAAACATATCATACATTCTTTCTCATCCTAAATTCCAATAATACCATTTCCAATTAACCATCATTTCACATACTCAATATCATACTCACCATCAACATGGTGTCACCTACAATTCAACTTTAATCAATCATCAAGCATATATCACAACATGCATATTGCTCATACATCATACCATCAAGGCATCAATAATCGTCATCACATATATGACCACATCATATATCTCAACCATTCACAACATCAACAATTCAATGCCTATCTTAGGGCCTCTAGCCAAAGTATTTCCCACCACATTACATATTAGATACGAGAAACTGAGACCATACCTTAGCCAATTTCCCAAGCTCAACCGGAGCACTTCCAAACCACTTTTCCTCAAGCTCTCAAGGTTTCAACACCTCCAAGAATAGATTTTTGCATACACAACCCTCTTCAAGCTTTTTAAAGTCTCAATCAAGCTCAAATATTCACATATACACAACCTAAGCCACAATCATCATACCCATACACAACATCTCAATATCAAAACATCATAGAACAACAAATTATACTACGATTGAGAATCTTACCACACCCAAGGTCCAACGAGATAAGATTAACCTTCTTCTTCAAGAGAGTTGGGTCCTATAACATCAAAGAGCCCAAAATCTCAATATTTTATCCATAAAACTCGAAAACAAGGGCTGGAATTTTGAAGAGCAAAACATGGCTTACCTCAAGATTGATTGTATGGGTTTTGTAGAGCTTTCCGCAGTGAACACATGGCCGCAAATGGTGCGGCAATCCGAACTCTAGATCAAAAGTTATGGTGGTTTGAAGATCAAGTGAGAGATAGAAGTTTGAGAGAGTGTTCTTCCCCTCCCTCACTCCATTTCAGCGTGTTTGAGTGTATTATGAGGAGAGAGAGTGCTGAAATGAGTGTTTTAGGATTTACTTATGTTGGGCCAAGGGCCCACTTTGGGTCCGGTTGGCCCGGTTTGGCCCGTTCGGTCCAATCTTGGTTCGATTTCTATAAAATTGGTACCGAAATTCTCGTCTCAATCTCCTCTATCATATTAAGCCATAAAAATTATATTTTGGCTTTCTAGAATAAATTCTTATTTATGAGTTAATTAGCTGTTAATTAACCGGGTCTTACATTTTTAATGTTATACAATTTCGAAGGTGCATGTTATTTTTTCTTTCAGAGTCAGTATGATCAATTGTATGTTGATTTTAATTTTTTTTCTAATGGTTTGAGCTGTTGATTCGTATTACTAATAGTGTGATTTTTTGTTTCTTGTGGTTAGTGGGTCTAATATTACTCTTTGGTCTAATACATGATTGAAAAGTTTATTCAGACACTGCAAGATCAAAAGATTTTTCTTGTCTCTTTGTGTATTTTGTATAATTTTTTTATTCTCTTCTTCTTAATATGCTCATGTGATTATGATTTACTACTTTGTGAGATTTAATTTATTTATAATGTGTTCCAATTTTTCAACAAAATGGTTTTTCCAAAGTTTAGCAGTTTACTTATTTTATAGCAGTTCCAATTTGTTTATAGGTCTCTCATTTTAGTTATCATGATTGATGTGCTTGAGAAAGATATTTGGTATTCCAAGTAAGATCTCATTTTTTGTATTTTAACTCCTATATATGTAAAATTACATTTTAAATAAGTGTAGAATCCATTTCTTAGGTTCAGTTTAGTGTGTTGTTTCCTATACAATAATTCTATATACCTATATTGACATATATACTTTTGTTATATGGATTTGGTAGAAGTTAATATTCTATGTGTGAGTAGTCTATCATGAGGTAAAATGATTCAGTTTGGTATGGGTGGGTTGTAGGGTAATTTATGACTCTATAATAGTAGTAGATTTGTCGAATCATCTCTTTTCCTATTGAAGTCTCATTTTTTTGTTTCTAACTCCTATATATGTAAAATTACATTTTAAATAAGTGTAGAATCTATTTCTTAGGTTCAGTTTAGTGTGCTGTTTTCTATGCAATAACTTTATATACCTATATTGACTTACGTACTTTTGTTACATGGACTTAGTAGAAGTTAATAGTCTATGTGTGAGCAGTCTATTATGAGGTAAAAGGATTCAGTTTGGTGTGGGTGGGTTGTAGGGTAATTTATGACTCTATAATAGTATTAGATTTGTTGAATCATCTCTTTTCCTATTGAAGTCACATTTTTTTTGTTTTCTAACTCCTATATAGGTAAAATAACATTTTAAATAAGTGTAGAATCTATTTCTTAGGTTTACTTTAGTGTGCTTTTTCCTATGCAATAATTTTATATACCTATATTGAGTTATCTACTTTTGTTATATGGATTTAGTAGAAGTTAATAGTCTGTGTGTGAGAAGTCTATTATGATGTAAAATGATTCAGTTTGGTGTGGATGAGTTATAGGGTAATTTATGACGCTATAATAGTATTAGATTTGTTGAATCCTCTCTTTTTCTATTGAAGTGGTACTGAATGGTGACTCAATGTGTTTTCTCTCTCAATATGAATTTAATTTAATTTTTATATATTTTTTAATTTTTTCTACTAATTATTTTTACACATTGTTTGGTTTAGAGGAATATGAGTAAACAAAAATATAATAAGAGAACATGGGTGGAAAATAAAATTTTTTGTTGTTTGGTTTAGGAGAGAAAATTAAAAAAAAAATGAGTTGGAGTCCATCTAACTCTTTTCTTTTCCATTCATTCATGAGATGAAAATAGATAGAAAATGTGCCAATAATATCAAAATGAGAACTTTGTCCTTTATTTAATAGAAATATTAAAATTTTTAAATTTATTCTCTTTGAAATTTTAAAATACATCTCTCTTGTTATTTAATTTTAAAAAATACTTTTTGTTAGATAAAATATTAGTTAAAAAGGGGGATAACTTATTTATTTTATTTTTTTCTCACCCTACATCATGGATGATGTGTTGACTGCTTTTTATAGGTCTTTGTTGTTTGTTGTGATGATTGATGTGATCACTGATGTGATTGAGAGGGATAGTTGGTATTTTCAAATATATTTTATTTTTTATATGTTTATTATTACTAGGTGTTATATTTTTCAACTTAACTTTTTTTGATGTAGGAAGTTAGGACAGTTTGAGAGTTTTCCTTCTTTGGGCTATTTTAGATCCTAACTATAGATTGCATCTATCAAATCACTTAGGCAATGAAATATAATTTACTTAATATATTAATATTAATATATAATATATAGATATAGATATACAATTATTACCTATACTAGAAATACATTATCCAATAAATTATATTGGATTTGACTTATAAGTTAATATTGGTATTCTAACCATTTTCTATTGAGTGTTATATATTTAGGTTGAATGCTTAATTGATTTTTTGAAAATATTAATGTTGTGTTGATATTGCTACTATTTTATTTCCGTTTTGTTTGTGATTGATTATTCTAATTGATTTATTGGTTGATAATTATATTTATCTTTTGTTGTTTTTTTATTTTTTCTTTTCCTGTGTTTGGAGTTTTGAAATTTAGTTGTTAATGGTTTATATTGATTTAGTAGGTTCACTTAGATATTGGTGGGTTATAAGATATTTTATATTACTATGATAGTGTGAAATATTAGATTTATTAGTCCCTTTTAACCAATTCTCTTATTATTCTATAATAGTATAATAGTCACGTGAGATTTTCTAATAGATGTCTTTTCTTATTCAGTTTGTTCCCAATGACTACATTACAGGTGTTTTTGGTTGTGCCTCATATGTATACATACAGGTGTTCAAGTAGATTAGATGTTAGTGGGTTTTAGGGTATTCTATTCTATTATTTATAACTATAATGGCATGAGATTTGTTAGAATCTGTCCTTTCTTATTCAGTTGGTGCCTAGGGAAGATGGCATAGGTGTTCTTGATTGTGGTAGCCACGTATGTATGGATGTATAGATATGTATATGATAGATATTAGATGATGTATGCTATGTGATACATATTTTTTCACCCTTTCTTTGAGGTATTCAAATTCAAATATTTTGGTGATTTCTTAGCTTGTCTGTAAAAAGGACTCCTTGGTTGTATGGTCCAACGCACCTCTTTCCTTCTCTGAAATCCTTTGTTTTTTGTTTCTATTTATTTTCTTAGTTTTCTCTATTGTGTTTGGTGGATGAGCCAATGCCTCCTCCATTTGATTCTATCTCTAAGATCCACCCTCCAAGAGAGGCATGGAGACTTAAAGGTGTGGTACTAAGAACTTGGATTGTTCCTTCATTTGAAAATCATGATGTTGCAAATTCAATGGAAATTGTTCTTGTTGATGAAGATGTGAGTGGCTGTTCATTGTTGATTTTGGGTTGATTTTATTTATGGCTTTCTTTCCTCTTGAATTGTATTCATTGTAATTGTTTTTTTTTATTTGGTTTTATTTTCTTACGCAGTCTAACAAAATCCAGGCAACTGTTAAGAAGTAGCTCATAAATAGGTTTAAAGAGAATATTATTAAGGGTCAAACATACCGAATGTCATATTTTAGTGTTGTTCCAAACCAAGGCAATTATAGGACAGCAAAACATGAGTTTAAGTTGGTTTTCCTTAACCGTACAACTGTTATTCCTGTCCCCGATGATGCTATCCCCAAGACATGTTTTAGTTTTCGTCCATTTGACGAGCTCTTGAAAATGACTGAAGATTATGTTTACTTAGTTGGTAGGTAACTTTGTATATTCTTTATCCCCTTTATTTTCTTTTCTTGTTTTAGTTTGTTGCCTTTTTTTGGTTGATTTTTATGGAAGCGTGCACTTTTGAACTGTAATTTTATTGATGTTTGTATTTTTTGGATAGATGTTATTAGTTTGCTAACTTCTGTCGGTGAAGAGAAAGAGTATGTGAAGGATGGCAAAGTGATGAAGATGATCGTTCTTGAGTTATCTTCAAAAGAGTTTGTTTTATGCATCTTATCTTGATGTTGATTGTGTTTTGTATTGGTTACCTATCATTTATGTTTAGCACTGTCTTGTTAGTTTTTAGTGGTGTTTTATATTGAATTATTAATGGATCTAAGTTTTTAAAAATATTTTTTCAGGTTGACAATACGTTGTGCTCTATTTGGAGAATACATGGATAAAGTGCATCATTTCTTAGGTTCTGGTTATATGGAGCAGCCAGTTGTTGTGATCTAACTTGCCAAAGTTAAATTCTTTAGGGGTAGTGAATATTATAATATTCAGGCTTTCTAATTTCTTCTGAAAATTTTCTATTTTATATTTAGTTTTCTGTTTTTCCTTATTTATTTATTCAGTTCAGTGTTTTGTAGGACAAGTTGGTCTCCAAAATGTTATGCATGCTACTCGCTTGTTCTTTAATCCTGATTTGGCTGAAGTAGTTGATTTCAAAAATAGGTTATTGAATAGTATCTTAATAAATGACATGTTTAGTTCATTGGTGTTCGTATTTATAGTTTTAACTTGGCTAATATAATTTCATTCTATTCTCTTTTTTGTGTTTTAAGTTTAATTGGTATTGTTTCTATTTTTTTTGTCCGAATCTTTCCTTTTTTTTATTCTTCTATGATGATTAATATGGTTGACCAAGATATCAATGGAACATAATCATTGTTTATTGCTAATGAGGGCAAGGGTGTTTCATTGGAAGATGATTTTATGCGTCTTACTAGGAGATGTACTATTGGAAACTCCATGATAACAATGAGGTTTATTAAGTTTTTCCATGTCTTTAGTCATTTGACTTAGTTGTCTTTTGATGAAAAACTTATACAAAATTATGTTTTTCCTTTATATCTCAATGTTTATTTTTTATGTTATAATAGGAAGGGTCTTTTGTAGTTTTTGGTACTGTGAGATCTATTGTGGATGAGGGACCATGGTGGTATTCAGCTTATGTTTGTGGGAAGTTAATTCAGCCTTAAGGTGGTGCATATTATTGTGATTTTTGTCAGCATTATGTTACCAATGTGACTCCTAGGTATGTTGTGTTTATTTCTTTATGTGTGATGTTTTCTTTCTTTCTTTTTCCTTTTATTGTTTAATTCTCTTTGTTCCATTTTTCTAATTATAGTTATTTTGTTTTTGTTTTTTTGTTAAATTTCTTATTAGGTAATTCTTCTATGGTCAGATATAAGATCAAAATAGCAGTTGAGGATGATAATGGATATGGTGTATTTGTCCTATTCGATCGTGAGGCTGCTTACTTATTGAAAAAATCATGTGCTGATCTGTTTGGAGAGGTTCAAAAGGATGCAAGTGTATGGTTTATTCTTTTTTTCTGTTGTTGAGTTTAATAGTGGATAAGATCTGTTTGTGCCATATATAATTGTTTGTTGACTGTGTTTGAGTGTCTATTTGGTTCTTGATTTTTCTAAGAACCATGTGTTCAAATTATTTCACAGGTTGTTTGTGAAGATAGTTATCCTGTGATTTTCTAGCAATTGTTGGGGAAAATTGCTTCTTAAGATAGATACCAAGAGTGTTGGTGCAGACAAATATTTCGGAACTTTCTGTGTGAGAAGAGTTTGCGATGATACTGCTATTATTGCCATGTTTGAGTTGCATAACTATAATGCGGATGATGAGCGTACTCCAGTGAAGGTTGCATCTTCATCCTCGTGTATTTGATATATACCTGTCTCATAATGTTGTTTTAGTTTATTCTGTCCCTCTACTTTATTGATTATTTTTTGTTTGATTTTCTTTTATTTTTCTAATAATAAGTGTTTAGGATGGTTATTTAGGAAAGATCCCTTCAAGTAACCATGAATATATTGTTGGCAAGAAGGATTGGTGTGAGGTGCTGGATGAAGGTATCACTTTTAATGGAAATAGTTCCAATATGAAGACAAACTGCAAGCCTTTGTTTGATTTTCTTGGTGAAAAGGGTGCCAAAGTTCCTAGATTGGATGATATAAGTAGTGAAGCTGATATTATGAAAGAGAAAGGAAAAACAGTTGACGATAGTGCACTTGTTGATAGGGAGTGCAGCCTCGAAATTGAGGTCCTCTTGAATTTTTCTCCCATCGAAACTACGGTAATTTGTTTATTGGAAGTGATTTAAATTATGAATGTGTTGGTAAGTTAAATTATTTATTGTGTTCCATGAATTACAGAGGATAATAAATTTGATTGGGCTGGAAAATTAAGATGATTTGTCTATCTATATGGTTGCATGTTCTCTGTTATTTACATTTATTCAATTATTCCATTCTTTTACATGGTAAGGTATACTTTCTGTTGTTCTTGATGGATCCCCTGTTCATGTGATCAAGAAAGAGACTATTTACAATCCTCTCATGGGTGAAAAGGTTAAGAGAAATCTGAAGAAAGCTTTTGATGATGTTGCTGATGAAGAGCTTGACCCAACTTTCAAGGTTCTCAAGAATCGTGATCTTTGAGATGTTTTAATGGAGCTGCTGGTGTTATTGTGAAATAGTCTACTAATATAAGAAATAGTTAACTTATATGCACTGAATCCAATGTTTCAAATGGATATGAAGATGCTGTCTCTCTATCGCATCTATTTTTTGAGCTGTGTCCAAAGACTAGCATGGTTTGATAGTTCCCCTTTGTTTGTTTCTACTTTGCTGGGAATTGTACACAGTGTCCTGTATAAATAATGTGATATGATCAGGTTATGGATTCTAGGTTATTTTGAAATTTTCACCTATGATGTTTATTTATATATATGTATGTACGATCTTGTGAAAGTACAAGATTAAATGAAATCTAGCAGCTTTTTTATTTATTTATGTATTGTGTACTTTTAATTTCATTAACTGTTGTTTTGTAGTTATTTGAGTATTCTAGCAAGATATTTTTCTTTTTATAATGTTGCACTAGAATATAATAATAATAATAATAATAATAATAATAATAATAATTTTGTCAATATTAAAGGATAAACATGCAAGATTACTGCGAGTGTCAAACAAGGAATTATGAGCTATATGTTGTTCTTTCAGCTAGCTATGTACTAGGTATATTGTGTTGTTAGGTATAGCTTAGATACTATGGTTTGTGAGTCACGTTTTCTATATATTTTTGTTAGACTAGCCTCACATGCATATTAAACATTTAGGTTTTAGATTTTTTCTCTCATTCCTATTGTAGCATTAATTCACAGATATCTATATACCTGTGTGTGTTTATATATATGTGTATAGTTTTGTTTGTTGAAGTGATTTGTTGGTATCTTTTCACAAAAAATGACTCAAGTGTCATGTTGAAGATCCTTTGTTCCATAGTAGTGTATTTATATTCTATTATTTTTGTGAGAGAAATCAAGTTTAAATGTCTCACTTATGTGCTTTTGTAAGGTTATATAGAAAAGAATATTTAAAAAGAAAATGAAGTCAAAGATCTCAACATTCACATGGTCCCGGTAAAATTTTTCAGGTATTTCTCAATTAAATGTTACATACGGTATATATTGTGCCGTGCTCATTGTTGTTTGTGATATTTTGTAGTAAATATTGTTAGCTCATTACCTAGCACTACATCCATAAATACTATAGGTTATTTTTTCATTTTTCCTAATGGTTAAATATTGTAGATTTTTATTCCTTTTCACCTATCGTATTTGTTGTTGTTATTATGGATATTTTTATATATGGGCTTTATTTTTTACTTTTCTTATTTTTTATAATTTTTCTTACTACTATTTTGTTTCTTTCTTTATTTGAATGTTCTTTTGATTTTTTTCAATATCAGATGATGTACGTGTTGATTGAGATGCTAGCGGTCTAACACAAAATTTATTAGTTTCAGGTATTATCATATATTTACGTTCTATTTTAATTATTTATAACATACTCTTATATTTTGTGTATTCATGTACATTTTATAAAACTTAGGTTTCAGTGGTAGTCGTGGTGATTGTAGTAATGTTTAACTTAATATATCTTGAATATTAGTTTCCTTTAGTTTTTTTATTATTTCATATTCTATGTTTTATCTTTTTTATTTTGTATTGTAAATGATATATGTGTAACATGTATTTAAAATATCAAAGATTAATTATGATTACTCCATAATGATTTTTTTTTCAAAAAACAGATGAATCAGATATATATGATCCTTCCATAAATTCATGTAATCCATTTGGTTTTCGGATTGATCATCCTCTTTTTTTTGGCAAAGTGAGCTCCAAGGTATTTGTTTTTTTTTTAAAATTGTTTGTTTTGTTCTATGATAATATTTCTATTTATCGTTTGATTTAATTTGTATGTATTGATTTATTTAATTTATTCACACTAATTTTCCTCGCATATTTATTATTATATGTTTGATTTTTTCGATTACAAATATGGAGATGTGATGCCTAGTAAATGTATTTATCTATATATAAATGTAAATTCATAAATGCAAAGGAAATTCCTACATAAGTGATAATAGAGAATAAAAATTTTGGTTTTAAATATGATGATCTATGAATGATTTTTTTACATCATTCTTGGTTCATTGTATTTCTGTAAGCAAAACATTGATAGATACTTGTTATCCCTTTTCAACGTGTTTGTGGTGTAAGGTGATTGCAGTGATTTTTCTTTCTGTTTGAAATCTATACAGGGTGTCTTGATATTGGTGATGTGATGAGCGGATAATTTATACGCTTTTTGGCATTGTTTTTAGTATGTTTTTATTATGTTTTAGTTAGTTTTTAGTATATTTTTATTAGTTTTTAGTTAAAATTCACTTTTCTGGGCTTTACTATGAGTTTGTGTATTTTTCTGTGATTTCAGGTATTTTCTGGCTGAAATTGAGGGACCTGAGCAAAAATCTGATTCAGAGGCTGAAAAGGACTGCAGATGCTGTTGGATTCTGACCTCTCTGCACTCAAAGTGGATTTTCTGGAGCTACAGAAGCCCAACTGGCGCGCTCTCAATTGCGTTGGAAAGTAGACATACTGGGCTTTCCAGAAATATATAATAGTCCATACTTTGCCCGAGATTTGATGGCCCAAACCAGCGTTGCAAATTAGCTTCAGAATTCCCGGCGTTTAACGCCGGAACTGGCACAAAAATTGGAGTTAAACGCCCAAACTGGCATAAAAGCTGGCGTTTAACTCCAGAAAAAGTCTCTACACATGAAAGCTTCAATGCTCAGCCCAAGCACACACCAAGTGGACCCCGAAAGTAGATTTTTACGTCATTTACTCATTTCTGTATACCCTAGGTTACTAGTTCACTATTAATAGGATCTTTTGACATTGTATCTGGACCTCATGACACTTTACACGTTTCTCATTGTATCTTCTAGTGTGCCTGACAACCACCTCCGTTCTACCTTAGATTGAGTAGATATCTCTTGGATTCCTTAATCAGAATCTTCGTGGTATAAGCTAGAATTGATGGCAGCATTCAAGAGAATCCGGAAGGTCTAAACCTTGTCTGTGGTATTCTGAGTAGGATTCAAGGATTGAACGACTGTGACAAGCTTCAAACTCCTGAGGGCTAGGCGTTAGTGACAAACGCAAAAGAATCATTGGATTCTATTCCAACCCGATTGAGAACCGACAGATGATTAGCCGTGCCGTTACAGGGCGCGTTGAACATTTTCACTGGGAGGATGGGAGGTAGCCATTGACAACGGTGAAACCCTACATACAGCTTGCCATGGAAGGAGTCTCGCGTGCTTGAAGAAGAAGACAGTAGGAAAGCAGAGATTCAGAAGATAGAGCATCTCCGAAACCTCAACCTGTTCTCCATTATTGCAAAACAAGTACTTATTTCGTGTTCTTTTACTTTTTACAATCAACCCTGATAATTATTGATATCCTGACTAAGAGTTACAAGATAACCATAGCTTGCTTCAAGCCAAAAATCTCCGTGGGATCGACCCTTACTCACGTAAGGTATTACTTGGACGACCCAGTGCACTTGTTGGTTAGTTGTGCGGGATTGCAAGTGTGATTGCAATTTCGTGCACCAAGTTTTTGGCGCCGTTGCCGGGGATTGTTCGAGTTTGGACAACTGACGGTTTATCTTGTTGCTTAGATTAGGACTGTTTTGTTTTTTTGTTGGTTTAGAGTCTTTTATTTGAGTTTAGTTTCATATTTTAAGTTTGGTGTCAATTGCATGCTTTTGTTTTCTTTTAATTTTTTTTCGAATTTGCCTGTTCTTAGTCCTTTCTTGTTCTTTAAAAATTCTAAGTTTGGTGTCTTCTTTGTGTTTTTCCTTTAAAAATTTTCGAAAATTTGTATTTGATTTTCTAAAAATTTTAAGTTTGGTGTCATTTTGTTGTTTTTCTCTTTCCTCATTTCAAAAATCAAATCTTTTTCAAAATAATTTTCAATCATAATCTTTTCAATTAACTAATTGATTTAGTTTTTAATTTGTTTTGATCTTATTTTCTTTTAGTTTTCGAAATTTTATTTTATTTTCCATTTATTTTATTTTAATTTTTTTTCGGTCACTTTTAGTAAAAAAAAAAATATTTTTCTTTACTTGTGAATCCATATCATATTCCCTTTCTCCATCATGGACCTAAGTGGAATTGAGCAGTCCAGAAGGACTATGGGGTCATATGCTAACCCCATTACAGCTGCATATGGGAGTAGCATCTGTATACCTCCCATCAAAGCAAGCAGCTTTGAG
>NC_029777.3:25584603-25585707 GCF_000817695.3 Arachis duranensis
CTGGTGGATCTATACATATGAGGAAGACGATTGAAGAGGCTCAAGAGCTTATAGACACTGTTGCTAGAAATCAATATTTGTATTCTAGCAATGAGTCCTCTACAAAAGAAGAAGTTATGGCAGTAGCAACTGATCCTAATCCTCAAGAACAGATGGTTGAGCTTAATCAGCAATTACACCTGATGACAAAACAGTTAGCAGAATTTAAAGAGATGCTCCAAGAAACAAAGATTGCTAACAAGAACATAGAATTACAATTGAATCAGGCAAAACAGCAGTTATCTAAACAGATAACAGAAGAATGCCAAGCAGTTCAACTGAGGAGTGGGAAGACATTGAATAACACTGCTCAAAGTAGCAAAAAGCCAATAAAGGAATAATTGACAGAGGATAACCAAACCACTGTCCAAAATCCTTCTGAGGACAGTAAGAGCCCAGAGAGGAATACTCTTGGCGTCCAAACACCAGAAAGGGGGGAAAAGCTGGCGTTAAACGCCCATTCCCTGCCCAGTTCTGGCGTTCAAACGCCAAAAAAGGGGGAAAAGTTGGCGTTAAACGCCCATTCTTCACCCAATCCTGGCGTTCAAACGCCAATGGAGAATCAGACACCTGAGAGTGCTGGTAGCAACTCCTCTAAAAAGGCTTCTTCAACCACCTCTGTAAGGAATAAACCTGCAGCAACTAAGGTTGAAGAATATAAAGCCAAGATGCCTTATCCTCAGAAACTCCGCCAAGCGGAATAGGATAAGCAATTTGCCCGCTTTGCAGACTATCTAAGGACTCTTGAAATAAAGATTCCGTTTACAGAGGCACTTGAGCAAATACCTTCTTATGCTAAGTTCATGAAAGAGATCTTAAGTCACCTTCTTATGCTAAGTTCATGAAAGAAATCTTAAGTCATAAGAAGGATTGGAGAGAAACTGAAAAAGTGTTTCTCACTGAAGAATGCAGTGTAGTCATATTAAAAAGCTTACCAGAAAAGCTTCAAGATCCATGAAGCTTTATGCTACCATGCACATTAAAAGGTGCTTGCACCAAGACAGCCCTGTGTGACCTTGGAGCAAGTATCAATCTAATACCTGCATCCACTATCAGAAAGCTTGG
>NC_029777.3:25585878-25586544 GCF_000817695.3 Arachis duranensis
GAGGAGCACAAGAGTGCAACTCTCATCTTAGGAAGACCTTTCCTAGTAACTGGACGAACTCTCATTGATGTACAAAAAGGGGAAGTAACCCTGAGAGTCAATGAGGATGAGTTCAAGTTGAATGCTGTAAAAGCTATGCAGCATCCAAACACACCAAATGACTGCATGGGTGCTGGCATTATTGACTCTTTGGTGGAAGAGATCAATATGGCTGAAAGTCTAGAATTAGAGCTAGAGGACATCTTCAAGGATGTTCAGCTTGATCAGGAAGAACCAGAGGAAACAAAAGAATTTTTGAAAATTCCTCAGGAAGAGGATAAGCCTCCCAAACCTGAGCTCAAACCACTACCACCATCCCTGAAGTATGCATTTCTGGGAGAGGGTGACACTTTTCCAGTGATCATAAGCTCTGCTTTAAATCCACAGGAAGAGAAAGCACTGATTAAAGTGCTAAGGACACACAAGACAGCTTTTGGGTGGTCCATAAGTGATCTTAAGGGCATTAGTCCAGCAAGATGCATGCACAAGATCCTATTGGAGGATAATGCCAAACCAGTGGTTCAACCACAAAGGCGGCTAAATCCGGCCATGAAGGAGGTGGTGCAGAAAGAGGTCACTAAATTACTAGAGGCTGAGATTATTTATCCTATTTCTGATAGCCCCTGG
>NC_029777.3:25586685-25590537 GCF_000817695.3 Arachis duranensis
GTGTATTGACTACAGAAGGCTCAATACAGCCACCAGAAATGATCATTTTCCTTTACCATTCATAGACCAAATGCTAGAAAGACTAGCTGGTCATGATTATTACTGCTTTTTGGATGGCTATTCAGGTTACAACCAAATTGCAGTAGATCCTCAAGACCAAGAGAAAACAGCATTCACCTGCCCTTCTGGCGTGTTTGCCTACAGGAGAATGCCTTTTGGTCTGTGTAATGCTCCTGCAACTTTTCAGAGATGCATGCTATCCATCTTCTCTGATATGGTGGAGAAATTCTTGGAAGTCTTCATGGATGACTTCTCAGTATATGGAGACTCATTCAGCTCCTGTCTTAACCATCTAGCACTTGTCCTGAAAAGGTGCCAAGAGACTAACCTGGTGTTAAACTGGGAGAAATGTCACTTTATGGTGACTGAAGGAATTGTCCTTGGACACAAAATTTCAAGCAGGGGAATAGAGGTGGATAAGGCAAAGGTAGAGGTAATCGGAAAATTACCACCACCTGCCAATGTTAAGGCAATCAGAAGCTTTCTGGGACATGAAGGATTCTACAGAAGATTTATAAAGGATTTTTTGAAAATTGCTAAACCTCTGAGCAACCTGCTAGCTGCTGGCACACCATTTGTGTTCGACACACAGTGTTTGCAGGCATTTGAGACCCTGAAAGCCAAGCTGGTCATAGCACCAGTCATCTCTGCACCAGACTGGACATTGCCATTCAAACTAATGTGTGATGCCAGTGACCATGCCATTGGTGCAGTGTTGAGACAGAGGCATAACAAGCTCCTGCACGTCATTTATTATGCTAGCCGTGTTCTAAATGATGCACAGAAGAATTACACAACCACAGAAAAAGAGTTACTTGCAGTGGTCTGTGCCATTGACAAGTTTAGATCCTATCTAGTAGGATCAAAGGTGATTGTGTACACTGACCATGCTGCTCTTAAGTACTTACTCACAAAGCAGGATTCAAAACCCAGGCTCATAAGATGGGTGTTGCTTTTGCAAGAGTTTGATATAGAAATAAGAGACAGAAAAGGGACAGAGAACCAAGTAGCTGATCATCTGTCCCGAATAGAACCAGTAGCTGGGGCGTCCCTCCCTTCTACTGAGATCTCTGAGACTTTCCCAGATGAGCAACTCTTTGCCATTCAGGAAGCTCCATGGTTTGTAGATATTGCCAATTATAAAGCTGTGAGGTTCATAACCCAAGAGTACAGCAGGGTGCAAAGAAAGAAATTAATTTCAGATGCCAAGTACTACCTATGGGATGAGCCATATCTCTTTAAGAGATATGCAGACGGAATGATCCGCAGATGTGTACCCAGAGAGGAAGCACAAAGGATCCTGTAGCATTGGCATGGATCACAGTATGGGGGACATTTTGGAAGTGAGCGAACAGCCACTAAGGTCCTCCAATGTGGCTTCTACTGGCCCACTCTCTATAGAGATGCCCGAGAGTTTGTGCGTAACTATGACAGTTGCCAAAGAGCTGGTAGCTTGCCTCATGGATACGCCATGCCTCAATAAGGGATCCTAGAGATTAAATTGTTTGATGTATGGGGCATTGACTTTATGGGTCCATTCCCACCATCATAATCAAACACTTACATTCTGGTGGCAGTGGACTATGTATCTAAATGGGTAGAAGCAATTGCTACACCCACTAATGATACTAAGACCATGCTGAAATTCCTCCAGAAACACATCTTCAGCAGGTTTGGTGTTCTCGGAGTACTAATCAGTGATGGGGGCACTCATTTCTGCAATAAACAGCTGTACTATGCTATGGTCCGATATGGAATTAGCCACAAAGTGGAAACCCCATATCATCCACAAACAAATAGGCAAGCTAAAGTCTCTAACAGAGAGCTAAAAAGAATCCTGGAACTGACTGTAATTGCCCGTAGAAAGGATTGGGCAAAGAGCTTGGATGATGCTCTGTGGGCATACAGAACAGCATTCAATACTCTAATAGGAACCTCTCCATACCAACTTGTGTATGACAAGGCCTGTCATCTGCCCGTGGAACTAGAGCATAAAGCCTACTGGGCAACCAGATTCCTAAACCTGGATGCTAAGTTAGCTAGTGAAAAAAGATTACTCCAGCTAAATGAGCTAGATGAATTTAGACTTAGTGCCTTTGAAAATGCAAGAATTTAAAAGGAAAAGGCAAAGAAGTGGCATTACAAGAAGTTGTCATCCAGAGTCTTTGAGCTAGGACAAAAAGTTTTGCTCTTCAACTCTAGGCTCAGGCTGTTCCCAGGAAAACTTAAATCCTGGTGGACGGGTCCGTATGTGATTACAGGAGTGTCACCATATGGATATGTTGAGCTTCAGGATACTGATTCTGACAAAAAGTTCATTGTTAATGGACAGAGGATCAAGCATTATCTTGAGAGCAATTTTGAGCAAGAAAGCTCAAAACTGAGGCTTGAATGATTCTCAGTAAAGGTCCAGCTAAAGACATTAAAGAAGCGCTTGCTGGGAGGCAACCCAGTCATTCGTAGGTTATCTATTTTGTTTAATCAAAGTTTGATACATATTCTCAAAGGGCAATCATCAAAATTGAAGGAATTCACAGAGTTACAGAAGGATTCAGTACAAAAAGCAGAGAAAAGGAGCTTGCTGGCGAAAAAATGCCAATAAGGGGTACTTTGGGCGTTAAATGCCAGAATGGGCACCATTCTGGGCGTTTAACGCCAGTAAAGGTGCCATTTTGGGCGTTAAACGCCAGAATGGGCACCATTCTGGGCGTTTAACGCCAGGTGTGCAGCATCCTGGGTGTTTAGCAAAACGCCCAGTGATGAAGGGGTTTCTGGCGTTTAACGCCAGCCAGGGTACCTGGCTGAGCGTTAAACACCCAAATTGGCCAACATTTGGGTGTTAAACGCCAGAATGGATACCATTTTGGGCGTTTAACGCCAGAAAGGTGGGAGAGAGAGATTTTGCTTTCCACCTCAAATTTTTTCAAACTTTCCTGTTTTGATCCATAATTTTCTACATAAATACATCTCAAACTTTCATCATTCACCTTCAAATTTTCAAAATTAAAATCATTCTTCAAATCTCTTTCAAATCCTTTCCAAATCTTCTTCAAAAAAAACTCAAATATCTCTCAATTGCTTTCCATATCTTCTCAAATCTTCTTCAAAATTTTCGAACTCTCTCTCCCTTCCTTATAAATATATGTTCGGCCACACCCCCTTCTCCACCATTTGAATTTGCTCTCCTCATCTCTCTCCTCTTTCCTTTCTTTTGCTTGAGGACAAGCAAACCTCTAAGTTTGGTGTATTTTTCCGTGATCACTAAGTTAAGGCTCATCAAGATCATGGCCCCCAAAGGAAAATAAACAAATTCAAGAGGCAAGAAAGAGAATGCTCCAAAAGACCTTTGGAGTCAAGAGAAGTTCTTAACCAAAGAACATGCAGACCATTACCACAAAATAATGGGTCTAAGCTCAGTGATCCCGGAAGTTAAATTTGATCTGAAAGAAGATGAATATCCGGAGATCCAAGAGCAAATTCGAAACAGAGGATGGGAAGTTCTAACCAACCCTGAGACAAAGGTTGGGAGAAATATGGTTCAGGAATTCAACTCAAATCTGTGGCTGACAGATAAGCAGAGAATGACTGGAACCGCTTTTCATACCTACAGAACCATGGTCAGAGGGAGAATTATTTACTTCCATCTGGACAAAATAAGAGAGGTCTTCAAATTACATCAACTACAAGATGATCCTGAATCCTTTAATAGGAGAATGGTAAGAGTAGATAAGGGGTTGGATCAAGTTCTAGAGGACATATGCCTCCCTGGAACCAAGTGGATGACCAATTCAA
>NC_029777.3:25590690-25591313 GCF_000817695.3 Arachis duranensis
CTGAAGCCAAACTGGCTTACCCAAGCTTAATCTCTTTGCTATGTAAAGATGCTGGGGTGAGGATGGGAGTAGATGAATTCATCCCAATTGAGCACCCAATCACCAAGAGGTCAATGGAAGGACAAATGCAAGATAACTCTATCAAAAGGAGGGCGCAGGAATTCCTCCCTGAATTTCCTGAAATTGACTACTGGGCCAGCCTAGAAGCATCTATCACCAAGTTGCAAGAAACTATGGAGCAACTTAAGGAAGAACAGCAGAATCAGAACTGCATGCTCTGCAAATTGCTGAAGAAACAAGAGAAGCAGGGGCGTGAACTCCAAGAGTTGAAATGCCAAAAGCTCTCCTCTCAAGTTGAGGGAGCATCTACTTCTCAAAATCAAGGTTGTTGAGTCCTAACTCTGTGATAACCTCTATCATTAGGAGTCTATTTAAATTTTTGTTTTCTATTACTATTAGTCTTATCTTATATCTATTTTTGAGTCTTGTTCTTAATTCATGATTAATAAAAATTTAAGGTTCATGTCTTAAAGCTATGAATATCCTATGAATCCATCACCTCTCTTAAATGAAAAATGCTTTAATCACAAAAGAACAAGAAGTACAGGATTTCGAATTCATCT
>NC_029777.3:25591348-25592131 GCF_000817695.3 Arachis duranensis
ATATTTGAAACTAGTTAAATTAGTTTGATGTGGTGACAATACTTTTTGTTTTCTGAATGAATGCTTGAACAGTGCATGTGCATATGTCTTTTGAATTTGTTGTTTTAAGAATGTTAAAATTGTTGGCTCTTGAAAGAATGATGGAAAAGGAGAAATGTTATTGAGGATCTGAAAAATCATAAAAATGATTCTTGAAGCAAGAAAAGCAATGAAAAGCTTGCAAAAAAAAAAGAAAGAGCAAGCAGAAAAAGCCAATAGCCCTTTAAAACCAAAAGGCAAGGGTAATAAAAAGGATCCAAGGCTTTGAGCATCAGGGGATAGGAGGGCCTACAGGAATAATATCCTGGCCTAAGCGGCTAAACCAAGCTGTCCCTAACATGTGCTTGTGGCGTGAAGGTGTCAAGTGGAAACTTGAGACTAAGCGGTTAAAGTCGTGATCTAAAGCAAAAAGAGTGTGCTTAAGAACCCTGGACACCTCTAATTGGGGACTATAGCAAAGCTGAGTCACAATCTGAAAAGGTTCACCCAGTTATGTGTCTGTGGCATGGATGTATCCGGTGGTAATACTGGAAAACAGAGTGCTTTGGGCCACGACCAAGACTCATAAAGTAGTTGTGTTCAAGAATCAACATACTTAACTAGGAGAATCAATAACACTATCTGAATTCTGAGTTCCTATAGAAGCCAATCATTCTGAACTTCAAAGGATAAAGCGAGATGCCAAAACTGTTGGCAAAAAGCTACTAGTCCCGCTCATCTAATTGGAGCTAAGTTTCATTGATA
>NC_029777.3:25592860-25594623 GCF_000817695.3 Arachis duranensis
CTATGAACGTGTGCCTGACAACCACCTCCGTTCTACCTTAGATTGAGTAGATATCTCTTGGATTCCTTAATCAGAATCTTCGTGGTATAAGCTAGAATTGATGGCGGCATTCAAGAGAATCCGGAAGGTCTAAACCTTGTCTGTGGTATTCTGAGTAGGATTTAAGGATTGAATGACTGTGACGAGCTTCAAACTCCTGAGGGCTGGGCGTTAGTGACAAATGCAAAAGAATCATTGGATTCTATTCCAACCCGATTGAGAACCGACAGATGATTAGCCGTGCCATGATAGGGTGCGTTGAACATTTTCACTGAGAGGATGGGAGGTAGCCATTGACAACGGTAAAACCCTACATACAGCTTGCCATGGAAGGAGTCTCGCGTGCTTGAAGAAGAAGACAGTAGGAAAGCAGAGATTCAGAAGATAGAGTATCTCCGAAACCTCAACCTGTTCTCCATTACTGCAAAACAAGTACTTATTTCATGTTCTTTTACTTTTTACAATCAACCCTGATAATTAATGATATCCTGACTAAGAGTTACAAGATAACCATAGCTTGCTTCAATCTAATAATCTCCGTGGGATCGACCCTTACTCACGTAAGGTATTACTTGGACGACCCAGTGCACTTGCTGGTTAGTTGTGCGGGATTGCAAAAGTGTGATTGCAATTTCGTGCACCATGATGCTGATTACACTTGTTCATTTTGTGGGGCAAAATTTTGGTTGTTAGAGCGTGTTGAAAAATATTCAACAGTAAATCAACTAGTATTTACACTTTGTTGCTCGAAAGAAAAAGTTCAATTGCCGTATTTGCAAAGGCCTCCAGAATTATTGTGTAACCTTATAGATGGTCGTGATAATAAGTGTTTGCATTTTCAAAAAAAATATTAGATTATATAATAGTATGTTTTGCATTCACTTCATTGGATGTAAAGTGCATGACTCAATTAACGATGGTAGTGGACTACCTCAATTTATAATAAATGGGCAAGTTTATTATAGAATTGGGAGTTTGCTACCAACGATTGGTGAAAATTCAAAATTTGCACAGTGATGAGCGGATAATTTATACGCTTTTTGGCATTGTTTTCATATAGTTTTTAGTAAGTTTGAGCTACTTTTAGGGATGTTTTCATTAGTTTTTATGTTAAATTCACATTTCTGGACTTTACTATGAGTTTGTGTGTTTTTCTGTGATTTCAGGTAAATTCTGACTGAAATTGAGGGATTTGAGCAAAACTCTGAAGAAGGCTAACAAAAGGACTGCTGATGCTGTTGGATTCTGACCTCCCTGCACTCGAAATGGATTTTCTGGAGCTACAGAACTCCAATTGGCGCGCTCTCAACGGCGTTGGAAAGTAGACATCCAGAGCTTTCCAGCAATATATAATAGTCCATACTTTATTCGAAGAATGACGACGTAACTTGGCGTTGAACGCCAAGTACACGCTGCTGTCTGGAGTAAAACGCCAGAAAAACGTCATGATCCGGAGTTAAACGCCCAAAACACATCATAACCTGAAGTTTGACGCCAAGAAATGCCTATACACGTGAATTCATCAAGCTCAGCCCAAGCACACACCAAGTGGGCCCCGGAAGTGGATTTATGCATCAATTACTTACTCATGAAAACCCTAGGAGCTAGTCTAGTATATATAGGACATTTATCTATTGTATTAGACATCTTTTGACCACTTTAAGTCTTTCATTATTCGGTCACTTGATCATGGAGAGGGCTGGCCATTCGGCCATGCCTGAACC
>NC_029777.3:25600014-25601273 GCF_000817695.3 Arachis duranensis
AAAAAAATCAAAAAAATTAAAAACAGAGTCAAAAACAGAAGAAAAAAATTTTCACCCTGGAGGACGCACGGGCCGGCGTTCAACGCCCAGAAGATGCATCTGGCTGGCGTTCAACGCCAGAACAGAGCATCTTTCTGGCGCTGAACGCCCAAAACAAGCAACATCCTGGCGTTTAACGCCAGGATGCGCACGTAGAGGACAATCTGGCGCTGAACGCCAGAAACAAGCTTGAAACTGGCGTTCAACGCCAGAATCACGCATCACATGGGCGTTTAACGCCCAGATCAAGCATCACATGGGCGTTTAACGCCCAGAACATGCACCAATGGGCGTTTGAACGCTAGAATGGTGCATGAAGGCAATTTACACGCCTATAGGGTGAAGGAATGGTATTTCTTTTCACCTCAGGACCTGTGGACCCCACAGGATCCCCACCTACCTTTTAATCCTATTCACACTCTCCTAATCCAAATCTCATTCTCAATGTCACCCTTCCCAATACCCTTCACCAATCACCTCAATTCCTCTTCCCAATCACCCCATGCACCATTCACATCAACCTCCTCTTCCCCATAAACCCCACCTACCCCCACTACATTCAAATTCAATTTCCCACCCATTCCCACCCAAATTGGCCAAACCTATACCCTCCCCTCTCCCTATAAATACCCTTCCACTCTTCTTCATTTTCACACATCACAAACCCACATCCCCCCACATAGCCGAACCAACTCTTCTCCCTCTCTTCCCTATTCTCTTCTTCTTCTTCTACTTTTCTTTTCTTTCTTGCTCGAGGGCGAGCAAAATTTTAAGTTTGGTGTGGAAAAAGCCTAAGTTTTTTGTTTTTTTCATTCACCATCAATGGCACCTAAGGCCGGAGTACCCTCAAGAAAAGAGAAAGGGAAGACAAAAGCTTCCACCTCCGAGTCATGGGAGAAGGAGAGATTCATCTCCAAGAGCCATCAAGACCACTTCTATGATGTTGTGGCAAAGAAGAAGGTGATCCCCGAGGTCCCTTTCAAGCTCGAAAAGAATGAATATCTGGAAATCCGACATGAAATTCAAAGAAGAGGGTGGGAAGTCATAACCAACCCCATGCAACAAGTCAGAATATTGATGGTTCAAGAGTTCTATGCCAATGCATGGATCACTAGGAACCATGATCAAAGTATGAACCCGAATCCAAAGAACTATCTCACAATGGTTCGGGGGAAATACTTAGATTTTAGTCCGGAAAATGTGAGGTTGGCGTTTCACTT
>NC_029777.3:25604059-25617555 GCF_000817695.3 Arachis duranensis
TCCGGAAAGTCCAACCTTGTCTGTGGTGTTCCGAGTAGGATCCTGGGAGTCCGGAAAGTCCAACCTTGTCTGTGGTGTTCCGAGTAGGATTCCGATTATGAATGA
The DNA here is from genome assembly GCF_000817695.3 of Arachis duranensis. Taxonomy (NCBI): domain Eukaryota; kingdom Viridiplantae; phylum Streptophyta; class Magnoliopsida; order Fabales; family Fabaceae; genus Arachis; species Arachis duranensis. The sequence goes on from NC_029777.3 coordinate 25,604,165, forward strand.
CCGTGACGTGCTTCAAACTTTAACCTGCTGGGCGTTGGTGACAGACGCAAAAGAGGGATTCTATTCCAGTAGGAGCGGGAACCAACCGGTGATTAGCCGTACTGTGACAGAGTGCGTTAGCATAGTTTTCACTGCGAGGATGGGGTGTAGCCATCAGCCATGGGTGATGCCTCCAGACTGGTTAGCTGTGCGAGTGACAGCCGCACAGGTTATTTCCCCGTGAGGAATGAAAGTAGCCACAGTTGATGGTGAACCCCTATACAAAGCTTGCCATGGAAAGGAGTAAGAAGGATTGAGTAGAAGGAGTAGGAGAGCAGGCGTCCTTGAGCCATGCAGCAGCTGTATATACTTAAAAGATACCTCTACCAATGAATCTGCATAAGTGTTCTATCCCTTTTATTATTTATTTCTTTTTATTATTCCTATCCTCAAACCCATAAATAATGTTTAATTTGCCTGACTGAGATTTACAAGGTGACCATAGCTTGCTTCATACCAACAATCTCTGTGGATTCGACCCTTACTCACGTAAGGTTATTACTTGGACGACCCAGTACACTTGCTGGTTAGTTGAACGAGATTGTGAAGACAATAAACAATGCCTTCAGAGTATACATCCTTTATAAATACATAACAAGTGATCACAATTTCGTCCACCACACAGTTATATATTTATGACACACAGCATGAAGTAGTCAATCGCCTGTGAATTTTTGGGTATGTTCTTTTCAACTTCTATGGTTGATTATTATTATGATTATTTTCCATTATATGTGTATCATTTTGAGTTTTTTACTTTATACTATGGACTAGAGATATTTTAAATGAATTGTTGTATTATGTCTTTCTGTAGGCAGACAACTGAAATAGATAAGGAATTGATAGTTGATCTAATGCAAATGATTGATGAACACAATGTTATAGCCCAATTGTTTCGGAGAGCTCGATAATTTTATCAGTATCATCCTTCACAAGAATTTTGTTTGAGATTGTTTTCTCAGCGAGTACGTAATCCAAGAATTTACAATTATCCTTCGTGTGATAAGATTATTGCTTTGATAGTTGGAGATTTCGAATCATCCAACCGTGGTCGTGATGTTATTATTCAGTCCACCAGTGGTCAATTGCAACGGATTTATGCAACTCATGCTTTATACTTGCCATTACATTATCCTTTACTTTTTCCTTATGGTGAGGATGGGTATCAATTGAACATCCCATATCGAGGGGTTCAAAATACTTACGTACGTGGAAGAAGGACGAGGATATCTTTGCGTGAGTTTGTGAGTTTTCAATTACAAATGAGAGAAAATGAAGGAAGCATCATTCACAAAGCTAGGAGGTTGTTCCAACAATTTGTTGTTGATTGTTTTGCATCGATAGAATCACAAAGACTCTTTCAAATTAGGAAGAAACAAAGTAAAATTAGAGGGGAGTTTTTGCATGGTATAGAGAAAGCTATGCAACGTGGTGATGTTGAAGCATTCTCATTTGGGACAAGGGTTATACTACCGTCTTCTTTTACAGGTGGTAAACGTTATATGTTTAATAATTGGCAGGATGCTATGACAATTTGCAAGCATTATGGTTATCCTGATTTGTTCCTCACTATTACTTGTAATCCAAATTGGCCTAAATTTCAAAGATATACCCGTTGTGAAGGGATTCCAATTGCTGATAGACCAGATATTTCTTGTCGAGTTTTTCATACTAAGCTAAAGTGTCTTCTAACTGACCTTAAAGGTGGCACTTTTTTGGTCCTCTCAATGCTGGTATATTTTTTGTATTTCTTTGATTTTATATTTTTTTTAGGACTAACTTATAATAACTTGTTTTTATTGTATATTTTATTTATATATTTTATTGATTTATTAATTGTTATTTTATGTAGGTATATATACAATTGAGTTTCAAAAAAGTTTATCCCATGCACATTTTTTGCTTTGGCTTGATGGAAGAAACACGTTGTAGAATGTTAAACTTGTTGATAAATTGATTTGTGCAGAATTACCCAATCTTGCAAAATTTCCTAATTGGTATAGGATGGTCACAAAATATATGATTCATGGTCTGTGTGGTAGAATACGGCCGACTTCTCCTTGTGTGAAAGATGGTAAATGTTCAAAGTTTTACCCTAAGCAGTTTGTGAATGTGACTACATTTGATGATGATGGTTATCCAGTATATAAAAGTCGTGACATGGGTGTTACTGTCAAGTTGAGCGATACAGATATTGATAACAGATTTGTTGTGCTTTTAATCCGTTATTGTTAATGAAATATCAGGCTCACATAAACTTAGAGTTTTGTAACAAGTCAAATGTTATCAAATATCTTTTTAAGTATGTCAACAAGGGCCCTGATCGTTTGACTACTACAATGGACCAATCAACGAGTGGTTGTCAAAACTCGCAAGTTGTGGATGAGATTAAATAGTATTATGATTGTCGTTATCTTTCTCCTTCAAAGTCCATATGGAGAATATTTGCATATGATATACATCATAGATGGCCTGTTGTGTAGCGGTTGACTTTTCATTTGCCAAATCAATAATATATTGTGTTTAATGATAATGACATTATTAATTCAGTATTTGTTTGGAATAGAGATTTGATGACGATGTTTACTGCTTGGATATTAGCTAATAGGTGACATGCTGAAGGGCAATATTTGACATATGTTGAGTACCCAAGTAAATTTGTATATGATCCAGAATCTAGGGAATGGATGCCAACACGAAAAGGGTTTTCAATTGGTAGATTAAGTTTTGCTCATCCGTCTACAGGTGAATTGTTTTACAAGCAAATATTGTTGAATGTTCAAAGAGGTTACACTAGTTTCCGAAGTATAAGAACAGTTAATTCAATTGTATATGATACATTTTAACATGCATGTTCAGCTATGGGTTTTTTGGTTGGTGATAATGAATTTGTTTATGCTATTAAAGAAGTTGCTAAGTTGTCATCGGGAGAGCAGTTAAGGAAGTTTTTTGTGACATTGTTGTTGTTTGGTTTTATTATGCACCCATTGTTTGTTTGGAAGGAAACTTGGATGTTGTTATCTGATGGTATCCTATATTATAGACGACAAGAACTTGGATTTCCAGGTATGATTTTTTTATTACATTGTGAAACTTGACTAATAGAAATTGTTTGTGTGTATGTATAGATTCATATGCACGCGTGTCTGTGCGTGCACACATGTGTATATAGACACACATTTTTTTTAAATCTAGATGCTAAATCGTTATTTTGGGTTTCTAAGCAACTTGTAATTATAGGGTTACAAATGACTGAAAGTGAATTACAGACTTTCTGTTTGATTGAGATTGAGAAGTTGCTCCAAAATAATGGAAAGTCATTAAGAGATTATGCTGGTATGCCATGTTCAGATATGCAACTGGTTTCTCAATTCAGTAATTCTATGTTGTTACGGGAAATACAATATGATATTGCTTTATTAATCCAAGAGCATTATTCAAATTTATTGAAGTTGAATGAAGAACAAAGAGTTATATAGGAGAAAATTGTCAACTGTGTTAGTAACAAAGAAGGTGGATGGATTTTTATATATGGATTCGGCGGAACAGGAAAAACTTTCTTGTACAGGACATTATCAGCTAGGTTGTGATCTGAGAGGAAAATTGTCAGTAATGTTGCATTGAGTGGAATTGCAGCATTGTTGTTACCAGGGGGTAAGACAGCTCATTCAATGTTCAACATTCCAATTGAGTTAAATGAAAATACTATTTACAGAATCTCAAAAGCTAGTGCTAAGGCAGTATTGATTCGATGTGCTGATTTGATTATTTGGGACGAAACACCGATGACTAATAAGTTGGCTTTTGAGGCATTAGATAGAACCCTTCGTGATATAATGTCGTCTGTGTCTATTGTTAACAAAGATTTACCATTTGGTGGAAAAATAATTGTTTTGGGTAGTGATTTCTGACAAGTATTACCTGTCATCCCAAGAGCTTCCAGAGCTGAGATTGTGATAGTCATTATTAATTCTTCAATTCTTTGGAAGCATTTTGAGGTATTAACCTTAACAAAGAATACAAGATTGGATAGTCCATTGGAAGAGGCTGTTGTGGAGGAGTTAAGATCCTTATCAGAGTGGATACTTCAGATAGGAGAGGGAAATTTTGGTACGGTTATCAATGATAATCTTTGTGTAAAAGTACCAACTGATTTGCTTATTCATACTTCTGATAATCTAGTTGAAGATATTATAAATGTAATTTATCCAAATATTATTGTGAATTTTGAAAATCCAATTTTCTTTCAAGATAAGACAATATTGGCTCCAACTGTTGAAATTGTTGAAGAGATTAATAACTACATAGTTAATTTGTTACTGGGTGAAGAAAAGGAATATTTGAGTGCCAATATTATTTGTGGTAGTAATGCTTATGGTGATATTGATTGTAGTTGGATAACCACTGAATTTTTAAACCAAATTAGATGTTCTGGCTTACCCAATCATTCTCTCAAATTAAAGAAAGGGGGTACCTATTATTTTGTTGAGAAATATTGATCGAACTAGTGGTTTGTGCAGTGGAACTCGACTTATTGTAAAAGACCTGGGATCCAATGTGATTGTAGCCGAGGTTGTTTCTGGTAGTAACATTGGTGATCAAGTATATATTGCTCGAATGAATCTTATTCCAAGTGATGCTGGGATACCTTTTAAATTTCAGCGTAGACAATTTCCAATAAGCTTGTCATTTGCAATGATGATTAATAAAAGTCAAGGGCAAACATTATCTATTGTCGGATTATTTTTACGGCGTCTGGTATTTTCCCATGGTCAACTATATGTCGTTGTATCTCGCATGAGGAGCAGAAGTGGACTAAAGATTTTGCTATTTGATGAAAATTCAGAATTTCCAAATTTCACTAAGAATGTTATTTTCACAGAGGTTTTTGATAAAATTTTTCACAGAGGTTTTTGATAAAATTTGAATGGCTTCTTGTTTTGTTCAAGATTCAGAAGACTATAAATCTTTTGGTTAGTCTTTTAAATATTAATTTTAGTCATGCCTAATTATTGTGGGGAAAAATATATATCTAATTAATATGATATTTTTATTTATTTGTATAATGTATTTCTTTTTAGGTTTAACAAATAGTGGTTTATACTATATCAATTTTTATTTAAATCTTATAAAAAGTTGTTTAAATGTAGAAATTAACCATGTGTTAAAATGTTTTGTGAGTCAACAATTACATTTATTACAAATTAAAATCCAATGTATTATCAAATTAGGAAATAGGTTCAGGCATTTAAGTTTCTTCTTTCTTTTTCTTAGAAGAGTGCTACCGTGTTCTCTTCATCTTCGGTGTCCAGATGCCAGAGTATGCTCCCTCCCCATTGTTGCTGTTACTTTTTAGCGATCGCGCTATTTGTGTCAAAATACATCACTCTAGGGAGTGGGTTCATTTGTGGGATTCTCATTTGTATTAGTTATCCATAACAGCGCATCCTATTCTTGTTCCAGCAGAACTACCATGGTACCGTTCTTTCCTTCACCGGCAGTGGGTCATCTCGCCATTGGGCAAGGGAACTGTTGTGGTTTTTTCTTTCCCCAGCGGTGGTACGAATTTCTCTATACACCCTGGCTAATTTGATTTCTCAACCTCATCTTACTTTGCAATTCTGCCTAATTTATGGATTGTTCTATGGTTTGACATTGAACATCTTTGGGTCTCTGAAATTTGTTGATTTGTTGATTTACAGTTTGTTAATTTAGTTTTATTTTAGTTATTTTTTGTTCTTTATATTTTTTGGCAAAATAGGTTTAGAGTTTATAACAACTTCGTTTTCCATATTTATGATATCTAGAGTGTAGTTGAAAATGTTCTATTAGGTAATTCTTTTAGAACATTGAAGTTAGTTTCAATGTAGGATAAATTGCAATAGGCTCTATGATTTAAAGTCAAAATTGATTAGGCTCTATGATCTGAAGTGAAAATTGATTGTCAGGCTTTTTTGTTGTCATAGTGTATATGTAAAAGTATCTGCAACTATATCTACTTGCCTATGTGATGCACCACTATTTCATGGTACATCTTGTGCTTAATTGAGTGGATTTTATCCACTATTCTCACATTTATTCATAGAATCTGCATGTTTTACACTTTCCTTCCTAATCTTATGCTATGATTGAAAACATACTTCTTTGGTCTTAAATTTGCTATGTTTAATCTTCTATCATTACCATTCAATGCCTTGATATGTGTGTTAAGTGTTTTTAGAGATAACAGGGCAAGAATGGCTTAGAGGATGGAAAGGAAGCATGCAAAAGTGGAAGGAATACAGGAAGCTGAAGGAACTACAAAGCTGTCAGCCTTGACCTCTTTGCACTCAATCGATCATAACTTGAGCTACAAAGGTCTAAATGAGATGGTCCTAGTTGCGTTGGAAAGCTAACATCTGGGGCTTCACAATGATATATGCGCGTGCACAAAGCATGTGCACGCGTGGATAGGGCACAGACAAGCGACGCGTATGCATACATGACACATACGCGTGTATGAACCACATGCTGGAGATATCAGAAATAACTGGGGGCGATTTCTGGGCTATTTTTTGCCCAGTTTTAAGCCCGAAAACACTGGTTAGAGGCTACAGAGTAGAGGAATCAAAGAGACACTTCTCATTATTCACAACTTAGGTTTTAGATGTAGTTTTTAGAGAGAGAGAAGAGAGCCAGGTTCAATGTTCCAAGTTTAGGATTTCTCTTCATTTTAGGATTATTTCTTCCCAATTCCAGGTTCAATATTCCTTTAATTTAGTTTCTCTTCTACTTTTATTTATTCTATTACTTTAGTTTATCTTCTTATCTTGTCAATTTATTAATGCAAAGAGTACTTTTCTATTTAATTTCCTTATTTGTTTGATTATCTTAACTCAATTCCAAAATTATCATGTCTTTTTTCTACCCCCTTTACATGTATGCGAAATTGGCATCCATGTCAATGGAGTAGGCTTCCAAATTGGCTTTGGAGTTAGATTAATATTTGGAGACCCTTAAGTTAGAAAACTCAAGAGTTAAATAGTAACTGGAAGTTGTTGGCTAGCTCTCTAGTTGCTAACGCTAATCCTTCCTAAGGGAGAGGATTAGGACTTGTGAATAGAAGTTGGCTCAACTACTTGACTTTCCTTCATTCGTTGAGGGTTAACTAAGTATAAACAACAACCTATTATTATTAATCCTGGGAAATCCAACAAGGATAGAACTTCCGATTAATCTTCTCCTTGCCAAGGCTTTTTATTTCAATTGCATAAAACCTCTTGTTAATTTTCCTTGCTTTAAATTATAATTAAGTATTTTGTCATTTCTCACTCTAAAAATTCTCAGAAAATCCCATAACCAATAGTAACACACTTCCCTGCAATTTCTTGAGAGACAACCCGAGGTTTGAATACTTCGGTTATTATTTTTTAGGATTTGTTACTTGTGACAACCAATTTTTTCTATGAAAGAATTTTAGTTAGTTTAGAAGCTATACTTGCAACGAGAATTTATTTGTGAATTCTAAACCACACAAAAATCCGTTCATCAAAATGGCGCCGTTGCCGGCGAATTACAAACGTGTGCCTTATTATTGGTTATTGTGAATATTTGCTTTTTACTTGTTTGCTAGTTTTTGTTAGTTTAGGACTTAGTTGCTTATTTTTACTGGTTTTTGATTTTTATTTTCTTTAGCTACTATGAATTCTCACCCCTATGGCTATGAGTTTAGTTCAAATTATGTTGTAGGGAATGGAAACTACAATGAGAATATGCATCAAGGTTGGGACAATCAAAGGTGGGAGGAGCCACAAGAATTTGATCAACCATCTTGGCAACAACCTCCACCAATATACTATGACCAAGAGCCATTCCAAGAAGCATACCAAGATAACGGCTATGGTGAGCACTCTTTTGATTATCAACAACCACCACCATACACCTATGAACCCCAGCTAACGTAATTTTGAACCACCATACTCACAAGCCCCTTACCACCAAACACCCCCATATAACCCTAATCCTTATCCACCATACCAAGAGCCTTATGGGCCATACTTAGAACCACCACCTCAATATACACCATCTCCATATCCTTATCAAAAAGAACTACATCCGTATTATGAGCCCTTTCTCCCAACACATGAACCCTCCTATCCACCCCAACCTCCATTAAATAACAACACTCTTAGTGTTATTCACCAGGGGCAAGGAGAGCTTCAAACCACACTTATCTCTACTCTCATTGGTCTCACCTCTAAACTCCAATATCTTATATCACGTAGGGACCAACCGTCTACCTCCAATATTCAACCCTCATGCTTTAGTGCACCACCACCCACCATGCAAGAATAGTAATACCCATATCCATCAATCTAAGAGCAACATGATTCCAATGATGCTACTGACCTGGACCAAGAGCGAAGAGATCGTCTTAGGGATGTAATGGATCGGTTATACGCACACATACTTCAAAAGAAGCAAGAGGAGACCCAAAAGGTGGAGGTAGGAGAGACCCTTGAAGATGAAGTAGTTGACAAACTAGTGAAGGTTGAACAAGAAGAAAGCTCCATCATTGAAGACAACTCTACATTAAGTGACATCAAGGAGGAGTATAATTTTGTATTAGAGCAAGTAGAGAAAGCCGAAATTATCAAAGAAGTGGAAGTGGTTGAAGACTTAGGAGATTCGAAACCTCCATGGGAACCTCAAGTCATAGAGCCTCCTTCCAAGGTGTTTGATGTTGATGTTGAGGAGGGTGTACAACCTCCAAGGTATATCATGGTTGAAGACTTTGCAGAGGTTGATCAAGAGATGGAGACTAAAGAAGAAGAAGCACAACCCCACATGCCCTTAGTAGGCAACGAAGAAGAGATTGAATTGGAAGAAAGTTACCAAGAGGAAGCGGTTGAAGTTGAAGAGGCTTGTAAGGAGGTGGAAGAATTCAAAGAAGAGCACAAGGGAGTGGAGCTTGCACAATCATTGGAAACACCTCTCCCAAAGCCATTACCATCCAATACAACATTCAAGCGGGTAAAATTCTTATCCTTAACCTTTACTTTCCCACTTGAATATGGGCTACTGGAGATGGATGGTCAACTTAGAGCTCTTTGTGGCATTAAGAGTACAAGGGAGATGGTCAGCGGTAGGAGTTGTCAAGCAAGGTTCAACATGGTTGCCTGCTCCAAATTGAAGTGCAAGGATTGGTGTCAAGCTCAATTGACTGGGTCTAGAAAGTTGTTTGGACGCTTCAGTGAGAATTTAAATTGTTTGCCACCCGGTTGGAACAATGATGATCAACAAGAAGACGGGTGCAAAAGCAAGGTTTGTGACCTTGGAATTCAGTCTAGCAATCAACACTCTTGGGGACTTGTCACTTGCTTTAACTTGCTTGAAGGCTGTATGCGCCTAGTTTGGGACCCCGGAGGCTACTGGAAGTACAAACATTGGTGGGGATTCCTGGACGAGTTCAAGCATAAACCGCCCTGACAAGGAGCTCACCAAATGTCCAACTTAAGGACTTTAACTAAAAGTGCTAGGTGGGAGACAACCCATCATGGTATGATTGTCCTTTTTTATTCTTAGTTTTGTTTTATTTTATTTCTATCAGTGTTAATCCATAAGTTCTGCATCATCTTCTTTCTGCAAAAAAAAAAAGAGAGAGAGCCTTCGACGCTTACACGTCTATGACGCGCACGCATCCTTGGGGGAATCGATTTTATACCCAAGTTACAGAGGGTTTTGCGAGAGCTGTGCAAGAAGCATGCCCAACACACAAGCTCACCCATGTGTACGGGTACCTGACGCGTACGCGTCCCTCACAGTTTTGGCGACCCACGTGGAAGCATGCATGGCGCGCACGCGTGCCCTTGGAAATTGGCATAATTGAGTGTTTTGGCCGAAAGTTGTGCTGGATTCCCGCTAGAGGCACCACCTCGATCACGCGTACGCGTATTGGACGCCTCCGTGTCCTTCTCCTTTCGTGCAACCCATGCGGACGCACGCAGTACACATGCGTGTCGGTTGTGCCGCACCACTAAATCCCAGCGCCGCCAGTTTTAATTCTTTCCCACCCCCAAATCCTAATTATCTCTCAATCCTAACTCTTTCCTCTCCTCCCTTCTCATCCTTATTGTCTCTCATTTCTTTTACTTACTGCTTTTGCATACTTTTCTTCCTTACATTTTAATCTTATTCATGTTTTTATTTTCTTTTCTAAGTTTATTATTCTCCGTTGGTGTTAAATGTTCTTATTCAACTGTTGCATCTTTTCTTGAATTATTTTGATGCTTCGTGACTTGTTTTAAACTGTTGGGTGATATTATTTATTGATCAATGCTAATCTTTTATCACACTTGTATTCCATTTGCATTGATATGCACTTATATTGTCTTTCATTACCCACACTCTCTCCCTCATTATTGCAATTTTTGCACTATTCATATGACATTTTCTTCTACTATTTTCTCACTTACATGTTGTAGCTACCATGTAGTTGAGATTCTTATTATTTGGCATCAACCCACCCAAATTCTATTTGTTTCCTTATCTTTATTTTTGGGTTACTTTTCTCTCTTTTTCTCTTCTTTCAGGATGGCCACCAAGAAGGAAAAGGGAAAGCTTCTCAATGGGGAAACCGAGAAGTCCATCTGCACAACCTTTGGTGAAAAGCATCAGTTGTAGCAACCCGTCCACTTGCACCTCTCAGCATGCACCGAGGACGGTGCAGTCTTTAAGTGTGGGGAGGTCGATACCAATCTCCGTGGGTTAGTACCTTCCTGTCTCAACACCAATGTTAAAATTTTCTTTGTTAAATTAGTTGTTGCTTTTGCATGTTTGACTGCATGCTTGTTTGATTTCGTGCATATTCTACTACTACTTGGTTGAAGTAGTATTTTCTTTTTCAAGAAACTTTTTTATAGCATTTCACTAATTTAAATCAAAACTTTTGTTAAACTTGTTTGAAGAAATTTTATTTTGGAACATGGTTTAGAGCTCGAACACACAAAACCAGTGAGATTTTGAGCCTAATTGATTGGTTGCATTTTATCAACCAATATTTTATTTTGGTGTGTGTTGTTCTCTCTATAATTGTGATCTTTGTCTTGCTTAATTCTATATTTCCATTATTTGATGTATGCATACACTTATATGATTGAGGCCTTTGTTTCACTGAGCTTACATACCCATATGGCCTTAACCTTTTCATTATCCTTTGCAAACCAAAGTTGAGCCTATTTTACCCATTTGTTCTTTACTTTAGCTCATCATTAACTCTAAGCAGAAAACAATAATGTCCCTAATTTGAATCCTTGGTTAGCTTAGACTAGTGAGAGTGCTCACGAATTAAGTGTGGGGAAATTGGGTTTGCCAATATTTGGTTTGAGAATTTGGTGTTGTATATTCTTATGAAAATATGCAAAATAATAGTTGAGCACATATTATTGCATTCAATACTTTAATCATATGCATTGAGAAAAACAAAAGAAAAGAAAAGAGAAAAAGAAAAAAAGAGAAAAAAAAAAGAAAAAGAGCAAACAATAAAAAGGGGACAAAATACCCCAAGGTAAATGGTGAAAGCAATGCATATAAGTTGTAATCAATTTGGGATGCATGAGTGTGTGGAAAACATAGTTAATGGGCAGTTAGATTTTATATGCTGATTATATAGATTGTCTAAAGTTAGGTACGAAGTTTGGGTTAATCAAAGATTCAGATTTTAGTCCACTTGACCAAATACAATCCTACCTTGACCCTAACCCCATTACAACCCTTAAAAGACCTCTTGATTTGTGTATTTGTGCATTAAATTTCTGTTGATTGGTAGAAGAAGAGCAAGTCTTAGAAAGCAAAGTTAGTAGAGAATTGAGATAATCGAACCTTAAACACTTGAGTAATTAGAGTGTATACACTTCCAGTGAGAGTTCGATGCTTGATTCCTTGTTCCCGGCTTTCATGAGCTATCTTCTTTTGCAAGTTTACTTGTACCTTATTTTATGATTTGAATTAGTGAGATCCAGTTCATATTTCTTCTTGAAGGATTTGATTACTTTTAACCAAGTTAGTAGAAACATCTTTGCATGTAATTGCATTCATATAGATAGGTTGCATCTCATACTTTCTGCCATTCCTCTTCACTCTCTTATAATTTCTCTTGAGCTTAGCATGAGGACATGCTAATGTTTAAGTGTGGGGAGATTTGATACACCACTATTTCGTGGTACATCTTGTGCTTGATTGAGTGGATTTTGTCCACTATTCCTACATTTATTCACAGAATCCGCATGTTTTACACTTTCCTTCCTAATCTTATGCTATGATTGAAAACATGATTCTTTGGCCTTAAATTTGCTATGTTTAATCTTCTTTCATTACCATTCGATGCCTTGATATGTGTGTTAAGTGTTTTCAGAGATTACAGGGCAAGAATGGCTTAGAGGATGGAAAGGAAGCATGCAAAAGTGGAAGGAATACAAGAAGCTGAAGGAACTGCAAAGCTGTCAACCCTGACCTCTTTGCACTCAATCAACCATAAATTAAGCTGCAGAGGTCCAAATGAGGCGCTTTCAGTTGGGTTAGAAAGCTAACATACGAGGCTTCACAACGATATACAATTTGCCATATTTGACCTAGCGTTTAGGGATGCGCACGCACAAAGCACGCGCACGCGTGGATTGGGCGCAGACAAGCGACGCGTACGCGTACATGACGCGTCCGCGTGCATGAACCACATGCTGGAAGTATCAGAAATCGCTGGGGGTGATTTCTGGGCTATTTTTGGCCCAGTTTTAAGCCCGAAAACACTGATTAGAGGCTACAGAGTAGAGAAATGAAAGAGACACTTCTCATTATTCACAACTTACGTTTTAGATGTAGTTTTTAGAGAGAGAGGCTTTCTCCTCTCTCTAGGATTTAAGATTTCTCTTAGTTTTAGGTTTATTTCTTTCCAATTCCAAGTTCAATGTTCTTTTAATTTAGTTTTTCTTCTACTTTTATTTATTCTATTACTTTAGTTTATCTTCTCATCGTGTCAATTTATTAATGCAAAAAGTATTTTTCTATTTAATTTCCTTATTTGCTTGATTATCTCAACTCAATTCCAAAATTATCATGTCTTCTTTCTACTCCCTTTACATGTATGCAAAATTGGCATCCATGTCAATGGCGTAGGCTTCCAACTTGGCTTTGGAGTGAGATTAATATTTGGAGACCCTTAAGTTAGAAAACTCAAGAGTTAAATAGTAACTGGAAGTTGTTGGCTAGCTCTCTAGTTGTTAACGCTAATTGGTGCGCGAAATTGTGATCATCAATGGTGCCATCAACATGGTACGCTCAATTGCAATCTCAACTCTTTATCACAACTTCGCACTACT
>NC_029777.3:25619422-25619671 GCF_000817695.3 Arachis duranensis
TTTGCTAGAGTCCCCAATTAGAGGTGTCCAGGGTTCTTAAGCACACTCTTTTTGCCTTGGATCACAACTTTATTTCTTTCTTTTTCTTTTTTTTTTGTTTTCTTTTCTCCCTTTTTTTCTTTTTTTTCTTTTTTTTTTTGTATTCACTGCTTTTTCTTGCTTCAAGAATCATTTTTATGATTTTTCAGATCCTCAGTAACATTTCTCCTTTTTCATCATTCTTTTAAGAGCCAACATTCATGAACCACA
>NC_029777.3:25620009-25620396 GCF_000817695.3 Arachis duranensis
TAGTGATGGCGGCTTGTTCTTCCTCTTGAAGGTCTTATGGAGTGCTTGAGCTCCTCAATGTCTCTTCCTTGCCTTTGTTGCTCCTCCCTCATGATTCTTTGATCTTCTCTAATTTCATGGAGGAGAATGGAATGTTCTTGGTGCTCCATCCTTAGTTGTCCCATGTTGGAACTCAATTCTCCTAGGGAGGTGTTCAGTTGCTCCCAATAGTTTTGTGGAGGGAAGTGCATCCCTTGAGGCATCTCAGGGATTTGATGATGAGAGGGATCTCTTGTTTGCTCCATCCTCTTCTTAGTGATGGGCTTATCCTCATCAATGGGGATGTATCCCTCTATGTCAACTCCAACTGAATAACAGAGGTGACAAATGAGATGAGGAAAGGCTAAC
>NC_029777.3:25620609-25621812 GCF_000817695.3 Arachis duranensis
AGGCTTGAGGTCATGCCTTCTCAATTGAACCGGCTTTCTTCTTGAATCTCTCTTCCATTGGGCGCCCTCTTCATAAATGACTGTGAGGACTTGGTCCAACCTTTGATCAAAGTTGACCCTTCTAGTGTAAGGATGTTCATCTCTTTGCATCATGGGAATGCCAACCTTACATTTTCCGGACTAAAATCCAAGTATTTCCCCCGAACCATAGTAAGCCAATTCTTTGGGTCCGGGTTAGAAAGAGGAGAGTAGAAGAAGAAGAAATGAAGGAGATAGAAATGGCTTTGTGGTTCGGCCAAAGGGGGAGAAGTAGTGATTAGGTTGTGTGAAAATGAAGGAGTGAGGAGGGGTTTATATAGGGGTGAAGAGAGGGGTAGGGTTCGGCTATGGGAGGGTGGGTTTGGGTGGGAAAGTGGTTTAAATTTGAATGGTGAGGTAGGTGGGGTTTTATGAAGGATGGATGTGAGTGGTGAAGAGAAAGATGGGATTTGATAGGGGAAGGGTTTTTGGGGAAGAGGTGTTGAGGTGATTGGTGAATGGGTGAAGAAGAGAGAGAGTGGTGGGATAGGTGGGATCCTGTGGGGTCCACAGATCCTGAGGTGTCAAGGAAAAGTCATCCCTGCACCAAGTGGCGAGCAAAATTGCTCTTTATGCCAATTCTGGCATTAAACGCCAGGCTGGTGCCCATTTCTGGTATTTAACGCCAAGTTCTTGCCCTTTTCTGGCGTTTAACGCCAGTATGGTGCCCCTTTCTGGCGTTAAATGCCCAGAATGGTGCCAGACTGGGTGTTAAACGCCCATCTGCTAGCCTTACTAGCGTTTAAACGCCAGCAAGTTCTTCCTCCAGGGTGTGTTGTTTTTCTTTCTGTTTTTGCTTTTTTAATTGATTTTGTGACTTCTCATGATCATCAACCTACAGAAAACATAAAATAACAAAGGAAAATAGATAAAAATATAACATTTGGTTGCCTCCCAACAAGCGCTTCTTTAATGTCAGTAGCTTGACAGTGGGCTCTCATGGAGCCTCACAGATGCTCAGAGCAATATTGGAACCTCCCAACACCAAACTTAGAGTTTGAATGTGGGGGTTCAACACCAAACTTAGAAGTTGGTTGTGGCCTCCCAACACCAAACTTAGAGTTTGACTGTGGGGGCTCTGCTTGACTCTGTTTTGAGAGAAGCTCTTCATGCTTCCTCTCCATG
>NC_029777.3:25622072-25622846 GCF_000817695.3 Arachis duranensis
AGATCTTGTCTCTTTTGAGGTAATTTCTGCCTAGACAAGTCATCCAGTTCTTTGGTGAGCAAAGGGGGTTCATCCTCCCAAGTCTCATTGCCAAATAACTTGTCATTTAGCTTCATGATTGCTCCAAGGTATTTAGTAACTTACTCTTCAGTGATATCTTCATCCTCCTCAGAGGAAGAATAGTCATCAGAGCTCATGAATGGCAGAAATAGGTTCAATGGAATCTCTATGGTCTCTAGATGAGCCTCAGATTCCTTAGGTTCCTCAAATGGGAACTCCTTTTTGTCCAAAGGACGTCTCATGAGGGAACTCATTGGAGGCCAGTGCCAGTCCATTGAGGTCTTCCTCAGTGGCGTTCACTGCCTCTCCCTCCTCTCGAAATTCAGCCATGTTGATGGCCTTGCACTCTCCTTTTGGATTTTCTTCTGTATTGCTTGGAAGAGTACTAGGAGGGAGTTCAGTAATTTTCTTGCTCAGCTGACCCACTTGTGCCACCAAATTTCTAATGGAGGACCTTGTTTCAGTCATGAAACTTTGAGTGGTTTTGATTAGATCAGAGACCATGGTTGCTAAGTCAGAGTGGTTCTGCTTATAATTCTCTGTCTATTACTGAGGAGATGATGGAAAAGGCTTGCCATTGCTAAACCGGTTTCTTCCACCATTATTATTGTTGAAACCTTGTTGAGGTCTCTGTTGATCCTTCCATGAGAGATTTGGATGATTTCTCCATGAAGGATTATAGGTGTTTCCATAGGATTCTCCCATGTAATTCAC
>NC_029777.3:25624412-25624719 GCF_000817695.3 Arachis duranensis
GATCTATCCACGAGCTGAGGCTTCTCTTGGAGTTGAACTCCAAGTTATAACGTGTTTTGGGCGTTCAACTCCGGATCATGACGTGTTTCTGGCGTTTAACTCCAGACAGCAGCATGTACTTAGCGTTCAACGCCAAGTTACGTCATCAATTTCCGAATAAAGTATAAACTATTATATATTGCTGGAAAGATCTGGAGGTCTACTTTCCAACGCCGTTGAGAGCGCGCCATTTGGAGTTCTGTAGCTCCAGAAAATCTATTTCGAGTGCAAGGAGGTCAGATTCCAACAGCATCAGCAGTCCTTTTGT
>NC_029777.3:25624923-25625428 GCF_000817695.3 Arachis duranensis
TACTAAAAACTACCTAAAAACAATGCCAAAAAGCGTATAAATTATCCGCTCATCACAACACCAAACTTAAATTGTTGCTTGTCCCCAAGCAACTGAAAATCAATTAGGATAAAAAGAAGAGAATATACTATGAATTTCATAATATCAATGAATATTAATCATAATTAGATGAGCGGGACTTGTAGCTTTTTGCTTCTGAACAGTTTTGGCATCTCACTTTTTCCTTTGAAGTTTAGAATGATTGGCTTCTCTAGGAACTTAGAATTTCGGATAGTATTATTGACTTTCCTAGTTAAGCATGTTTATTCTTGAACACAGCTACTTTTATGAGTCTTGGCCGTGGCCCTAAGCATTTTGTTTTCCAGTATTACCACCGGATACACAAATGCCACAGACACATGACTGGGTGAACCTTTTCAGATTGTGACTCAGCTTTGCTAGAGTCCCCAGTTAGAGGTGTCCAGGGTTCTTAAGCACACTCTTGTTGCCTTGGATCACAAATTTA
>NC_029777.3:25625456-25626439 GCF_000817695.3 Arachis duranensis
ACTTTAACTACTTAATCTCAAGCTTTTCACTTGGACCTTTATGACACAAGCACATGGTTAGGGACAGCTTGATTTAGCTGCTTAGGCCTGGATTTTAATTCCTTGGGCCCTCCTATCCATTGATGCTCAAAGTCTTGGATCCTTTTTACCCTTGCCTTTTGGTTTTAAGGGCTATTGGCTGTTTCTGCTTGCTTTTTATTTTTTTCGCAACCCTCTTTTTTTTTCGCAACCCTTTTGATTTTTCAGATCATCAATAACATTTCTCTTTGTTCATCATTCTTTCAAGAGCCAACAATTTTAACATTCATAAACAACAAGATCAAAAATATGCACTGTTCAAGCATTCATTCAGAAAACAAAAAGTATTGTCACCACATCAATATAATTAAATTAAATTCAATGGTAAATTCGAAATTCATGTACTTCTTTTTGAATTAAAACATTTTTCATTTAAGAAAGGTGAAGGATTAATGGAATTTATTCATAGCTTTAAGACATAGTTACTACATACTAATGATCATGAAATAAAGACACAAAACATAGATAAACACAATATTCAAAACCGAAAATAGAAAGAAATAAAAACAAGGAATGAATCCACCTTAGTGGCATCTTCTTCTTAAAGGACCAACAATGTCCTTAAGCTCTTCTATGTCCCTTCCTTGCCTTTGTTGCTCCTCCCTCATTGCTCTTTGATCTTCTCTTATTTCATGGAGAATGATGGAGTGCTCATGATGTTCCACCCTTAATTGTTCCACATTGTAGCTCAAATCTTCTAAGGAGGTGTTGAGTTGCTCCCAATAGTTGTTAGGAGGAAAGTGCATCCCTTTAGGCATCTCAGGGATTTGTTGATGATGAGCTTCCTCATGCATTTCTTGAGAACCGTGAATGGTCTCTCTTGCTTGCTCCATCCTCTTCTTGGTGATGGGCTTATCCTCTTCAATGGGGATATCTCCTTCTATGATAACTCCAGCTGAGTAACA
>NC_029777.3:25630983-25632175 GCF_000817695.3 Arachis duranensis
AAAGTTGACCCTTCTAGTGTAGGGGCGTGCATCTCCTTGCATCATAGGCAAGTTGAATGCCAACCTCACATTTTCCGGACTAAAGTCCAAGTATTTCCCCCGAACCATTGTAAGATAGTTCTTTGGATCCGGGTTCACACTTTGGTCATGGTTCCTAGTGATCCATGCATTTGCATAGAACTCTTGAACCATTAAGATTCCGACTTGTTGCATGGGGTTGGTTAAGACTTCCCAACCTCTCCTTCGGATCTCATGTCGGATCTCCGGATACTCATTCTTCTTGAGCTTGAAAGGGACCTCAGGGATCACCTTCTTCTTTGCTACAATATCATAGAAGTGGTCTTGATGGCTTTTGGAGATGAATCTTTCCATCTCCCATGACTCGGAAGTGGAAGCTTTTGTCTTCCCTTTTCCTTTTCCAGCCTTAGGTGCCATTGATGGTAGTGGAAAACAAAAAAAAGATTGTGCTTTGACCACACACCAAACTTAAAATATTGCTCGTCCTCGAGCAATAGAAGAAAGAAGAGACGAAGAAGAAGAAGAGAATATGGTAGATAGGGAGAGATGTGGGTTCGGCCTAGGTGAAGAAGAAGGGGTTGTGTTGTGTGAAAATGAAGTAGAATGGAAGGGTATATATCGGGAGAGGGGGTAGTGTGTATTCGGCCATTTAGGGTGGGAATGGGTGGGAAAATTGGTGTTGAATTTTGAAGGTAGGTGGGGTTTATGGGGAAGAGTGGATGGATGTGAGTGGTGAAGGGGGTGATTGGGAAGAGGAATTGAGGTGATTGGTGAAGAGTGTTGGGAAGTGTGACATGGGGAATACAAATCACAAAAATAAGATTAGGAGGTAAGGAGGGAATATAGTAGGTGGGGATCCTGTGGGGTCCACAGATCCTGAGGTGATCCTGTGGGGTCCACAGATCCTGAGGTGTCAAGGAATTCCATCCCTGCACCAAAGAGGCATGTAAAATGCCTTTGCACACAATTCTGGCGTTTAAACGCCCATTGGTGCACGTTCTGGGCATTCAACGCCCATGTAAAGCATGTTTCTGGCGTTGAACGCCAGTTTCATGCTTGTTACTGGCCTTCAGCGCCAGCTTTTCTTTTCTGGGCACATTCCTGGCGTTCAGCGCCAGAATGTTGCTTGTTTCTGGCGTTCAGCGCCAGAATGATGCTCTGTTCTGGCGTTGAA
>NC_029777.3:25632307-25632928 GCF_000817695.3 Arachis duranensis
CACAAAATAAAAATAAAATAATATAAAATAGAAATTAGATAAAGTTGGGTTGCCTCCCAACAAGCGCTTCTTTAATGTCAATAGCTTGATAGTGGCTCTCATGGAGCCACAAAGGTGATCAGGTCAATGTTGTATAGTTCCAACACCAAACTTAGAGTTTGGATATGGGGTCTTAACACCAAACTTAGTGTTTGGTTGTGGCCTCCCAACACCAAACTTAGAGTTTGACTGTGGGGGCTCTTCTTGACTCTGAACTGAGAGAAGCTCTTCATGCTTACTCTCTTTTGTCTCAGAGGGATGGCCATGTGCCTTAAACACAAGGTAGTCCCCATTCAATTGAAGGACTAATTCACCTCTGTTGACATCTATCACAGCTTCTGTTGTGGCTAGGAAAGGTCTTCCAAGGATTATGCATTCATCCTCTTCCTTCCTAATGTCTAAGATTATGAAATCAGTAGGGATGTAAAGGCCTTCAACCTTTACTAACACGTCCTCCACTATTCCATAAGCTTGTCTTAATGACTTGTCTGCCAATTGTATTGAGAACAAAGCAGGTTGTACCTCAATGATTCCCAGCTTCTCCATTACAGAGAGTGGCATAAGATTTATCCCTGACCCTAG
>NC_029777.3:25632973-25635736 GCF_000817695.3 Arachis duranensis
ACATAGAGCCTTTTCAAAGGTCATGGTGCCTATGGTACAAGGTATTAAGAACTTGCCAGGATCTTGTTTCTTTTGAGGTAGAGTTTTTTGAATCCAAGAATCTAGTTCATTAATGAGCAAGGGAGGTTCACTTTCCCAAGCCTCATTACCAAACAACTTGGCATTCAGCTTCATGATAGCTCCTAAGTATTGAGCAACTTGCTCTCCAGTCACATCTTCATCCTCTTCAGAGGAAGAATAGTCTTCAGAGCTCATGAATGGCAGAAGGAGATTTAATGGAATCTCTATGGTCTCTATATGAGCCTCAGAGGAGGAGTTTCAATAACTTTCTTACTCAGCTGGCCCACTTGTGCCTCCAGATTTCTGATGGAGGATCTTGTTTCATTCATGAAACTGAAAGTGGCCTTTGACAGATCAGATACTAGGTTGGCTAAATTAGAAGTGTTTTGTTCAGAATTCTCTGTCTGTTGCTGAGAAGATGATGGATATGGCTTGCTGTTGCCCAGCCTATTGCGTCCACCATTGTTAAAGCCTTGTTGAGGCTTTTGTTGATCCTTCCATGAGAAATTTGGATGATTTCTCCATGATGAGTTATAGGTGTTTCCATAAGGTTCACCCATGTAATTAACCTCTGCCATGGCAGGGTTCTCAGGATCATAAGCTTCTTCAGAAGCTGCTTCTTTAATACTGTTGGATGCATGTTGCCATTCATTCAGACTTTGTGAGATCATGTTGACTTGCTGAGTCAATACTTTATTCTGAGCCAATATGGCATTCAGAGTATCAATTTCAAGAACTCCTTTCTTCTGAGGTATCCCATTATTCACGGAATTCCTCTCAGAAGTGTACATGAATTGGTTGTTTGCAACCATGTCAATGAGTTCTTGAGCCTCTTCAAGCGTTTTCTTTAGGTGAATAGATCCACCTGCAGAATGGTCTAATGACATTTTTGAAAATTCAGATAGGCCATAATAGAATATATCTAATATGGTCCATTCTGAAAACATGTCAGATGG
Source organism: Arachis duranensis (assembly GCF_000817695.3). NCBI lineage: Eukaryota > Viridiplantae > Streptophyta > Magnoliopsida > Fabales > Fabaceae > Arachis > Arachis duranensis. The sequence goes on from NC_029777.3 coordinate 25,633,990, forward strand.
ACATCTTTTGGTCAGCTGCTTGTATCTTTCCCAAGCTTCATAGAGGGATTCACCATCTTTTTGTTTGAAGGTTTGAACATCCACTCTCAGCTTGCTCAGCTTTTGAGGAGGAAAGAATTTATCCAAGAAAGCAGTGACTAGCTTATCCCAAGAGTCCAGGCTATCCTTGGGTTGTGAATCCAACCATATTCTAGCTCTGTCTCTTACAGCAAAAGGGAAAAGCATGAGTTTGTAGACTTCAGGATCAACTCTATTCATCTTTACAGTCTCACAGATCTGCAAGAACTCAGTTAAGAACTGGTAAGGATCTTCAAATGGAAGTCCATAAAACTTGTAGTTTTGTTGCATTAAGGCAACTAGCTGAGGTTTCAGCTCAAAGTTGTTGGCTCCAATGGCAGGAATGGAGATGCTTCTTCCATCAAACTTGGACGTTGGCCTTGTGAAGTCACCAAGCATTCTCCTTGCATTATTGTTATTTTCGGCTGCCATCTCCTTCTCTTGTTCGAAATTTTCTGAAAGGTTGCTTCTAGATTGTTGTAATTTAGCTTCTCTTAATTTTCTCTTCAGAGTCCTTTCAGGTTCTGGATCAATTTCAATAAGAGTGCCTTTATCCTTGTTCCTGCTCATATGAAAGAGAGAAGAAAACAATAAAAGAAAGAGGAATCCTCTATGTTACAGTATAGAGATTCCTTGATGTTAGTAGAAAAAGAAAAGAAAGAAGAAAGTAGAAGAGGGGATTCGGATATTAGGTGAATAGAGGTGAAGAGAAGTGTTAGTAATTAAATAATTAAATAGAAAAGGAGAGAAGAGAGAGAAAATTCAAAAATAATTTAAAAAAAGGTTAGTAATTTTTGAAAATTAGAGATAAGATAAGATTAAAATTAAAATTTAAAACAAAAAAGAATTTTTTTTGAAAAAGAGAGGGAGAATTTTCGAAAATTAGAGAGGGATGGGTAGTTAGTTGGTTTTGAAAAAGATAAGAAACAAACAAAAAGTTAGTTAGTTGATTGAAAAAGATATTAAAATCAAATTTTGAAAAGATAAGAAGATAGGAGGTTATATAAGATATTTTGAAATCAAATTTTGAAAAAGATAAAATTTTTGAAAAAGATAAGATATAAGATAAAAAGATTTAATTTAAAAATTTTAAAATTACTTACTTCACTAACAAGAAACTACAAGATAAGATTCTAGAACTTAAAGATTGAACCTTTCTTAACAAGAAAGTAACAAACTTCAAATTTTTGAATCAATCACATTAATTATTAGTGAATTTTCGAAAATATGATATAAAGATAAGAAAAAGGTTTTGAAAATATTTTGAAAAAGATTTTTGAAATTTTCGAAAAAGAGGAAAAATTGGAAAAGATATGATTTTTGAAAAAGATTTTGAAAGGATAAGATTTTTAAAATTGAAATTTTGACTTGACTTGTAAGAAACAACTAATTTTTAAAAATTTTTGACCAAGTCAACCCAAAATTTCGAAAATTTGGAGGGAAATAAGGAAAAGATATTTTTTTGATTTTTGAATTTTTAAAGAAAAACACAAAAAATGACCCAAAACATGAAAATTTTGGATCAAAACACAAGATGCATGCAAGAACACTATGAATGTCAAGATGAACACCAAGAACACTTTGAAGATCATGATGAACATCAAGAACATAATTTTGAAAAATTTTTGATGCAAAGAAAACATGCAAGACACCAAACTTAGAAATCTTTAATGCATGGACTCTAACAAAC
>NC_029777.3:25636521-25675052 GCF_000817695.3 Arachis duranensis
AATCCTCATGAATGCCGCCTTCTATCTAGCTTATACCACGAAGATTCTGTTGGAGAATCTAAGAGATATGCGCCCGGCCTAAGGTGGAACGGATGTGGTTGTCAATCACGCGCGTTCATAGGTGAGAATGATGATGAGTGTCACGGATCATCACATTCATCAAGTTGAAGTGCAATAAATCCACTTCCGGGGCCCACTTGGTGTATGTTTGGGCTGAGCTTGATCTATCCACGAGCTGAGGCTTTTCTTGGAGTTGAACTCCAAGTTATAACGTGTTTTGGGCGTTCAACTCCGGATCATGACGTGTTTCTGGCGTTTAACTCCAGACAGCAGCATGTACTTGGCGTTCAACGCCAAGTTACGTCCTCAATTTCCGAATAAAGTATAAACTATTATATATTGCTGGAAAGATCTGGAGGTCTACTTTCCAACGCCGTCGAGAGCGCACCATTTGGAGTTCTGTAGCTCCAGAAAATCTATTTCGAGTGCAAGGAGGTCAGATTCCAACAGCATCAGCAGTCCTTTTGTCAGCCTTTTTCGGAGTTTTGCTCAAGTCCCTCAATTTCAGCCAGAAATTACCTGAAATCATAGAGAAACACACAAACTCATAGTAAAGTCCAGAAATGTGAATTTAACATAAAAACTAATGAAAACATCCCTAAAAGTAGCTTGAACTTACTAAAAACTACCTAAAAACAATGCCAAAAAGCGTATAAATTATCCGCTCATCAACTAAGTAGAAACAACAACCTATTATTATTAATCTTGGGAAATCCAACAAGGATAGAACTTTCGATTAATCTTCTCCTAGCCAAGGCTTTTTAATTCAATTTCATAAAACCTCTTGTTAATTTTCCTTGCTTTAAATTATAATTAATTATTTTATCATTCCTCACTCTAAAAATTCTCAGAAAAACCCATAACCAATAGTAACACACTTCCCTGCAGTTCCTTGAGAGACGACCCGAGGTTTGAATACTTCGGTTATTATTTTTTAGGATTTGTTACTTGTGACAACCAATTTTTTGTATGAAAGAATTTTAGTTGGTTTAGAAGCGATACTTGCAACGAGAATTTATTTGTGAATTCTAAACCACACAAAAATCCGTTCGTCACTATGATAATATCTATTATATTATATGTAATAGGCAATAGACCATAGGATGTGGTGTAATTTATTCTATATTTTTTATTGTTTAATTATTTATTATCACTCTTATTATTATTTCTATATAAATGGGTCACTAACATGTTGTTCCCAGCTATGAGTTTTGTTTTCCTCTTTCTTTCTACTCTGTTGTAAACTGTTGATAAATAGATCCATACATTGGTGTGAAGACATTCTATCATGAATACTTTTTTTCATTCCCTGGATAAGATAACACCATGGAGAGATGATTGGAGATCAGAATAAGAGTCAAGATTAATAGGGTATGGTCTGCTTCATATCCTGTTCTAACAAGAGATGGCAATTTGATACATCTAGTGTTAATAGATAATAAGGTAAGTTTCTCATGTGACTTCTTTTTTCTTTTTTTCTTTGAGTCATGTTCGTGTGTTACTACTCTTCCATTTTTTATTTGTGTTATTTGTTTTTCTTCCCATGTTCATTTTATATTTATTTATTTGTGTGGATTAATATATTTTTTTATTATTTATAATTGAATGTGTTTTTTGTGATTATTCACAGTTGACAAAAATTGAAGCAACTATCACACAGTCTCTAATTCCTTATTTTAATGAAGTACTAGAAGAAAGAAATGTTTATGTGATTGCACATTTTACTGTGGTTCCAAACTCTGGGTTAACTAGGTTGACACTTTAGAATTATTTTCTATAGCAAAATAATTGTTGTACCAATGATGTCTATTGGTATGCCCAATGCTGCATTTAAGTTTACTTCAATTAATGAAATAGTTGAAAAGACATGTGAAAAAGATTTCTTGATAGGTAATTATGAGTTTCTTTATTCAGTAGTTTGTTCATATATAATTTTCCATAGAAATTTTTTTCTTGTTCGCATATTTTATTGAGTTCATAACTCGTGTACGTCAAGAAACTAATATGGGTTCACATGGGGAAAGAATGAAAGTTATAATCTTGGAAGTTGTTTCAGGGGGTATAAATTATATAAATATGCTTTTTATTAGGTTGTTTTGTTTTTGGTTTGATTTTTTTAAGTTGATGTATTTTGGTTCCTTGGATTAAATTAAGGAAGAAGAAGATACAGTGTAATTGTATTGGAAGATCGTGTAAGGTATTTGATTTATCTATGTTAAGGAAATATCAAAGACCACCAGTGGTGGTGCTAGAGGCTTTCAAAATTAAAGTCTTTGGAAGTTAGTGGAAGTAGTGCTTATTATTCATTGAAGATTTGTATAATATTGTTAATTAGCTAGAGTTAAAATATGTGATTCTTACTTTATGTAGTCAAAAATTAATTAAAACTCTCCTTGTCAGATTACGTATGCCTACAAAATGTGATTAATGTATCTACAGTTCTTATAAACCCTGATATATACGAAAGTGTGGAGTTTCTTAGCAGGTTCGTGCCTTTTTTATTTTGATGTGGTCATTGTTCTTTGTTTTGTGTGTTAATGTTCTATGTGACATTCCATAACTCCTTTTTTTTGCTTGGTATTTCATCAGATTTAATGTTGCATGCTATGAGTTTTCAAGATTTATTCCCATTGTATCGGTTATTTAATAGCCAGTGTTGGTGCTGATTTCATTGACTGGAGAGCTATTCAATCTATTGATCAACTAAAGAAAAACTGTGAGGTTTGTCACTATCAATTATATGGAATTGGTAGTGTATTGAAAATACTACTTATTTTTTATTTTGAGAGTGCAAATTGCAATTTAAAGCAGCAAAAACAAAAGGCTTATAGTTGTTCGTTTTCTTTATATATTTACTTTGCAGGATGGAATTTTCTATGTTACGGGAACAGTTACAGAGGTTGTTGATGATCCGAATTGGTGGTATTATTCATGTGATTTTGGAAATGCTGTAGTTGTTGATGATAATACTTATCGTTGTGATATTTGTAACTCATGTGTGGAATATGTGGTTTTAAAGTAATGTTTTCTCTCATCTTATTTTCTTGTATTATGTGATTATATAATATAAGTAACTTTTAATAGTTTAGATTGTAAGTTAGTTAAATTACTTCGTGTTAACAGGATACTTTACTTGTATTTTCTCTATATTTATTTTTATAGGTATAGAATAACTGTCATTGTTGATGATGGAACATCATCTGCAGTATTTGCACTTGTTGATAATGCTGCAACAAAATTATTTGGGAAAACTTGTGCCGAAGCTTTCTTGCATATAGAGAAAGAATTTCCCTCAGATTGTAATGTTGTCTCAATAGTATATTTTTTATTATTTCCTCAATTATTTGGTTGCTATTTTCACGTGTTTGTTCATCACCTTATCTGACATAAATCAATTTGTTTTGTAAGGTTAATCAATCTAGCAGCATCCCCCTATTTCATGGAGTTATTGGAGATAAGATAGTGTTCAAATTTCAGATGCGCAATGTTTTTGGACAACATTATTCTGATCAATTCAAAGTTGTTAATCTGTTTGGTGATACAGTTGGACCATCTTTGCCTGTTCAATGTCTTAATGGTGATACTAAAAATTAAATTTCAGGAATTTATCCATGGTCCAATCTTCAACCCAATATATCCAAGTTATTCAGCAGCTTCATGTATTTAGAGTTCAAGATGTCAAATTAGTTCTTCTAGTTTGATAGAAAGCGAACCTATCTGGGAGATGCTTGGAGAGATTATCTCACTATGCTTTTCTCACCCAATTCCTGAAATTGTATAACTTTTATGTTTTAAATATATTTTTGTTAGAATTATATTTTTTGTCTATATTATCACTTTGCTTACTGTATGCATACAAATGTAGACACAATTTTATTTGGTAGTTGTTTATTATTGAATTTTTTGTCTTTTTGTTTTTGTTTGCCAGAAATCACTGAAAATGGTTGTTGGGACTATTTCGCATGTCTTCGAAAATCATGAATGGTGTTTGGCAACTTGTTTATGTGGTTCAGCTGTTTCAGTTGTGAATGGTGCAGTTTATTGTGCAATGTGCCAAATTGAATATGTTGATACTATACTAAGGTATATTACTAGATTGTTTAAAATTTATCCTGTGCATGCTCATTTTTTTGTGCTGTGTTAATATTCTATGTGTTTAAAGTATATTTATTTGTTCTGAAAGTATTCATTAAAGGTAATTGTTTCTTATACAACTAGAAATAATATCTTTGTCTTTGGAGATGCTTTAGTTGCACGAATTTTGATGAAAAAATGTGCTACCCTATTAGAAGAAAACCCAATTTCAGGACATGTTCATTTTCTTATGTTTTATTATTTCTTTGAATATACAAATAAGAAATTAAATAGTATATATACTTAAATATTTAGTTTTTTGTTATTTGTTATACAATGTTGTGACCCTGTTTATTGATGTTATTTTTTTACAGACTTTGGATAAGAAGATTGTTCCACAGGATATTATTTCTCACTTGATCGAAAAAAAAATTGCATTCATCATTGATCCCAGAGTTATTGGATATGAGCTGAATACTGGTGTTTATACTGTTAAAGAATTCACAGATGAAAGTTGTATAGTTAATCTTTTGGAAGGTTTTACTCGGATAATTGATTAAAAGGTCCTTATAGTTTTTTATTAACCTCTAAATTCATAATAGTAATTTATTTTTATTGTTGTATTAGTTACTCATCTATGTAATGTGATACACTCACTACTACATTTTGAAGATTTAGTAACATTTTTCTTTTAACATTTATTAAAGTGTTAGTAATGATCATAAAATTAAATATTAACATTTATTTATAAATGTTAGTAAATATATTTAATTTTTTAAAAAATGTTACCTTTTTCTAATCACTTATTCACATTTACAGAAACAATCAAAACTCACTGCTCATAAAATCAATATCTCTCACTTCTCTGATCCAAATCTCGCTCACTGTTCAATCTAATCACTTATTCCTTCGACGTTTGCTTCGATCTCTATTTCACTGAATTTCAATCTCAATCTGGCTCTTGTTCGATCTGCTCTCGCTCTCTTCTCGATCTCGCTCTAGCTCGATCTCGATTCTCGATATCTCTCTAGTAAGGTTGCAATCTTTGAACTCTCTCGATTCTTCTAAGTAATCACTACTCCTTTGTCCTCCTCATTGTAACTGTCTTTGATTGCCGCTTGCAGTCATTGTCGCCGTCGTCCTGCAGGTAGGTCATCCTTCGATCCTCAAATTGTTAATTTATGTTACAAATTCTGGAATATGTTGATATATGTATTGCTTTTTAATTCTAGAATATGTTAATATATGCATTGCTTTTGATTATAAATTATGATTACTGTAGTTGATTTTCAGAAAATTAGATTCCCTATGTTTAGCACTATGGAATTCAAACAAATTTTAGTCTAAGACTTCTGATCTCTCCGTTTTTCATTCCTTAATTCTTTCAAGGGCTTCGATTCACTTTTTTTGGGGGAGATATTCTAGGGATTCTTACTCTGAAACTATTGGAAGATGTGGTTTTGATTCTTCGAATAAAGTTCAAGGAATTGTTTCTTTGAATAAATTAATTTATGCATTAATATTTGGAGATCTTTGACGAGCCTTGCAAGTGGTACAAAGAGCTACAAAAGCTACTTCTAAAGTTGGTTGTAGTCATTGACAATTTTGTTGACAATTTTGCATTTTTTCTGAATATTTCATAATTTATTTGATTTATGTATACTACTATGAAGTTTAAATTTTAGCTCGTCTTTTATTCTAAATCTTGAAAATTGTCAGTGTTCTTGTTCTGTTAATTGGTTTTTAAATGAGAGGTATGGTTTAAAATAATTGTTGCTTCATAGTTTTCACTAGTTTTGTGCCCTTGTATAGTTTTTGGATTGTAAACCAAGGTAAACTCTTGCTTTGAGCAACCCTGGGGGCTTTTTATGCTTGCTACTTTCTTAGAAGCATTAGTTTTTAGCTCTCAATTATTTCTTTCTAAATTTTTTAAAACTGGAAGAGTGTTGAAATTTGATTAATTTGTTTTGACTGAAAGAAAAAATTTGGAGTTTCATGTTTAAATAGGCCAAATATATCATATAGTTAAATTTGTTAGTTGCTTATTCAGGTATTCTATGACCTTCATGTGGCCAAATATATCATATAGTTAAATTTTGCCAATTTCATTGTGCATAGAATGATAGAAAGAAAAATGGGGTGGAATTGGAGTTATTGTTGTTGCATCTATTCCCCCCTGCATTTTACTAATCTCATTTGATGTATGTCTAATATGTAGGAACCAAGTTCTATCACTCCTATAATTCAAATTATCAATGTTATATGCATTATGCATAATCTATTGGTCTGCTCTTTATGTTCCACTTGATTTACAATCTTTTGTGACTCTGCACCTAGGTAAAGAGAATTGAATATGCTAGAAGCATAGAACCTTTTTCAGTCTACAAATTATTTCATTGCATGTTATGAAATTTCTCTTCAATTTTTCTTTTAAAATAAAATAAATTGTGTGTTCTCCTGCATCGTGTGATAATCTTAGGTTGAAGACTTAATCTATAATGTTTTAGAAGTTTTAATTTATTTTTTTAATATTTAAATGATTAAATTTTTGATTTTTTATATATATATAATATTTTTTGGAAATATTAAAAATTATTTTATTTAGAAATTAGAGTATGAACCAAGACTTTTGATAATATTTTTATTTTATTTATAGAGGATAACTATCCTCTTGGCCAAAAGATAAAAAAAATAGTACATAGATTTTTTATTAGATTGAGTATCCAGGATACCAATACCTCATTTATGGTATGGATGAAGGTAAAGCATGGGTATGGTGTGTTGAAGTAATAAAAAATTCAACCATATTATATAATACAAGTTAAAATTATACATATATTTATAGGTAATAATGAAAGCATACATTTCTTTGCTATATATCATTTGTCATTAATTTCTTTTTCCATTGTTTTACTTGGAGTTGTTCTTTCTCCAATCTAGTCCACTCATGCAAGATAAAATGAGACAAATGATTACTTTGAAAAGGATGGAGGTTGAAGAAATTGATAATACTGGAAAGTAATTTTCAAGTTTTGTTTGGAGACAATAAGAATTGAAAAATGTCTTGCGATTTTTGTTTTATCGTTTATTTGCAACATGAAGATGATGCTACTTTTGCAGCTCCAAGCTTGAAGGTAGACCAGTATGTTGCCTGCTCTCAGACAAAGTATGCCACTCAAATACAGTTTCCTTTATACTTTGTTACCAAGAAGAAATTAATGACACACCTGGACTATTCTATTGATTATGTCTATCAGATTGTGATATAGATTCTAATAGGCATTTGATTTGGTTATGTATGAAGGCAAATGACCAGTTACACACATGGTTTGTAGACCATGATGCTCTTGAGCATACTATTAATGGAGAGTAAGTCTATGACCCCATATGAATTTATTAACTAATATCATGCTTAGCACATTGATCTCATAACTAAGAACCTGATAATTCCAGTTATGGTAAATAGATAAGGTAGAAGTCTGTGAAGAATGGAGGATAGGAACAAAGGAACTCATTAATAGATTTTCCCTTCTTAGCTCCCTTTACATCATTTAGGCAGTTAACAATTGTTATTGATTTATAGGTGGTTTTTATTACCATGCGGAGATGAAGGAGGTCATTTGAATCCCATAAGTTTAATTCAAGATGAGATAAAACCCTACATAATCGGGTATGTCTTCAATTCCATCTTCCTATAATTTAGAGGCTAAAAATTATGAAATTGTACTTACTATGCATTGGATTCTGGACAAAAGAGGAAACAATTAATTAGGATGTGACTGTGTATGTATGATAAACCCATATTTTGTGATATAATTTGTGCTGAATCTGAGTGTTTTATTCAATCCTTTACCCACTTATGCATGTGAAATTGTATGTTTTTACTTTCCCTTCCTTATTATGTGATGTATGTGAAAAACATGTTTTCTAGGCTTTAAAAATATTAATTTTAATTATCTTTTATTGCCATTCGATGCCGTGATTCGTGTGTTGAGTAATTTCAGATATTCCAAGGCAGGAATGACTTAAAGGATTTAAAGAAAACATCCGAAAATGGAAGGAAAGCTTGAAATGGAGTTGTTGAAGAAACTGGTAGTGACGCGACCGCATGGGCGACGCGGCCGCATGCCAGCATGAAACGGCAGTGACGCGATCGTGTGACTGATGCGATCGCGCGCCTTGAGAGAAACGTATATGACGTGGACGCATGACTGACGCGGCTGCGTGACATGGAAAACTCCGGATGACGCGACCGCGTGACAGAGGCCACACACCAGAAATTGCAGAAAACGATCCCAGCATTTTCTGGAACCCTTTTCGGCCCAAATCCAAGTCCAGAAGGCACAGACCAGAGGTTATGAAGTGGGGGAATGCTTTCGAAAAGGAGATGCTTTCATAACTCACAATTTTAGGTTTTAGATGTAGTTTTTAGAGAGAGAGGTCCTCTCCTCTCTCTTATGATTTAGGATTAGGATTCCTCTTAAAGGATTTAGGATTTATTATTTCATCTTACAATTCTTCTGAGCTCCAGGTTTAATATTCCTTTATTTTGACTTCTCTTATTTTTAATTATATATGTTGCCCAATTGGCTTATGAATATCTCTCTTAGGATTAGGATTAAAATTTAATTTAGGATTAGGATTTTTAGAAATTAGGAATATTACTTTTTCATCACAGGTTCAATGTTCTTTAATTTATGTTTCTCTTCTACTTTGGATACTCTAATACTTTTATCTGTTTATTATTTATGTTGCCCATTTGATTCATAAATCTTTCCATGTTAGATTTAAATTTATATTTAAATACAATTGAGATATTTTCAGATCTATGATTTTTATTTAGCTTTTTATATTCTTGGCTTTAATTGATTAACTGGAAGCTCTTGAGTTATCAACTATTCATGATTGATTGTTATGTCGGCTAATTAATTTGAATTCCACTAACTCTAGTCCTTCCTTAGGAGTTGGCTAGGACTTGGAAATTCTAACCAATTGATTCAATGGACTTTCCCTTGCTTACGCAAAGGTTAACTAAGTGGGATTAACTTCCATTCTTATAGGAGTAACTAGGATAGGACTTCCGAAATTTCACATCTTGCCAAGAGTTTATTTTATAGTTATTAACTTATTTTCCTTTATATCTGTGCCCATTGCCCAAATTCCAAAACCCCCAATTTACAAAACTCATAACCAATAATAAGAACATACCTCCCTGCAATTCCTTGAGAAGATGACCCGAGGTTTGAATACTCGGTTATCAATTTTAAAAGGGTTTGTTACTTGTGACAACCAAAACGTTTGTAAAAAAGGTTGATTGATTGGTTTAGTAACTATACTTACAACGAGAGTTTACTATAACTTCTAAACCATCAATCTTCAGTTCTTCAAAATGGCGCCGCTGCCGGAGAATTGCAAACGTGTGCCTTATTGTTGGTTATTGTAAATATTTTTCAAAAAAAAATATTTTTCTTTTACTTGTTTATTTGTTTTCTCTCTTCCCTCTTGTTTCTGATAGCTATTATGAATTCTCACCCCTCTCGCTTTGAGTTTGGTTCTAATTTTGTAGCAAGGAATGGAAGCTATAACAGGACTATGCATCAAGGTCTAAGCAATCAAAGATGGACGGAGCCAAGAGGTGCTGATCACCCCTTTAGGCAACAACATCCTCCTAGATATCATGGACAAAGACCATTTTACAATGCATGCCCAACTGATAGATTTGGTGGACCGCCTTGTAACTACCAACAAGCCCCACCCTGTGCTAAGAGACCATCCTCTCGACATAACTTCGAACCACCACACTCACAAGCTTCTTTTCACCATCCGCCACCATACGATCCTTATCCACCCCAACGCCAATCCAACTATTTCCAAGAACCACCACACACCTATGCACCATGTCCATATCCATCAAGCCAAGAATCACAGGTTCGCCTCGAAGAATCAGTAAAACAATTTAATGCAACCCTTCATCAACTGGAGCAAGCAATTAATCAATTATCTTCCAGACGTTCACACACTCAACAGACCCCTATGGCTTCATGTGGAGAATCTAATGAAGAATGTATTGTGAAGAAGACACAAGAAACTCCAGTGGACAGCATAGAGCATAACTTTGTACTGGAACAAATAGAGGAAGCTGTAGAAGAAGAGGAGTTGGTTGAAGATTTAGGAGATGCCGAACCGCCACCTGAATCTAGAGTTGTGGAGAATCCCATCAAGAATGTTACAATTGATGCTAAGGAGGATAGTGCACAGCCTCCAATACAGATATCTTATGAAGAACTGGATGGAATAACCTAAGAAGCAAGTTTCCTTGATGACGATGATCACGAGTCGAGTTCTCTTAGTAACGAACTTGCATCCGCAAGTGAATTCTTTGAGATGGAAGAATCTTCCCCAAGTGAATATGAAGATAATGCAGAGGTCAACTTTTCTCAACCTCCTGTTTATGACTCAAGTGACAAGGAAGATATCAATGACTTTGATCAAGACATGGGTGAAGTTGTAGAAATTTGCAAATAGGTGGAGGAATTCACTGAAGACCACAAGGGAGTAGAGCTTGCAGAACCACTAAAAACACTGATCCCAAGGCCATTACCACCCAATACAGACTTCAAGTGGGTAAAATCCTTGACTCTTATCTTTATTTTTCCACTTGAATATGGTTACTTGAAACAGATGGCCAGCTTAAAGTTCTCTGCGGCTTTAAGAGTAAAAGGGAAATGACTCGCACTTAGAGATGGTATGCAAGATTCAATGAGGTTTCACACTTCAATTTGAGGTGCAAGGATTGGTGTCAAGCTCAATTGCAAGGATCTCGGAAGCTGATTAGTCACTGCAGCGAGAATTCAGACTACTCATCACCCGGCTGGAAAAATGTAGATCAAGACAGAAATGGGTGTAAGAGTAGAATTTGGGATCCTGGAATCTATTCCGACAGTCGTCACCCCGGAAGCCTGGAAATCTATTTAAAGCTACTTAGAAGCTTTACATGCCTAGTTTGGGACCCCGGAGGATATTGGCATTCCAAGCACTGGTGGAGATTTCTGGACGAATTCAAGCATAAACCACCATAGCAGGAAGCTCATCCAATGTCCAACTTAAGGACTTTAACTAAAAGTGCTAGGTGGGAGACAACCCACCATGGTATGATCGTTCCTATTTCCATTTTATTTCATTTTTGTTTATTTTATATTGTTTATTTCGATTGAACCTGGATGCTTTCATAACTCACAATTTTAGATTTTAGATGTAGTTTTTAGAGAGAGAGGCTCTCTCCTCTCTCTTAGGATTTAGAAATTAGGATTTTTAGAAATTAGGATTTATTTCAACTCTTCATCAGGTTCAATATTTCTTTTACTTTATATTTCTCTTCTACTTTGGGATACTTTAATGCTTTTATTTATATTTGATTTATGTTGCCCAATTGGCATATGAATATTGTCCATGTTAGATTTTATTACTTTGAATGTATGTTATTTGGGGTATTTCAGATCTAAGATTCATATTTAGCTTTTTATATTAATGGCTTTAATTGATTAACTGGAAGCTCTTGAGTTACCAGCTATTCATGATTGATTGTTATGTCGGCTAATTAACTGGAATTCCACTAACTCTAGTCTTTCCTTAGGATTTGGCTAGGATTTGGGAATTCTAACCAATTGGTTCACTGGACTTTCCCTTGCTTACGCAAAAGTTAACTAAGTGGGATTAACTTCCATTCTTATAAGAATAACTAGGATAGGACTTCCGAATTTTCATATCTTGCCAAGAGTTTATGTTATAGTTATTTATTTATTTCGCTTATCATTTATCATACTTGTTCCTCATTCTCAAAACCCCCAAAATTTTACCTTTTTCATAGCCAATAATAAGTCATACCTCCCTGCAATTCCTTGAGAAGACGACCCGAGGTTTAAATACTTCGGTTATCAATTTATTTAGGGGTTTGTTACTTGTGACAACCAAAACGTTTGTAAGAAAGGTTGATTGCTTGGTTTAGTAACTATACTTATTATAACTTCTAAACCATCAATCTTCAGTTCTTCAATGTACCTAACACATTTTAGCATGTGGTTTCAAAGATTTAACTAATTCTCTATAATATGTTTTCATGATTTTAGGAACACACAGAAAGAAGATTACTCGAGCATTTTAGTTACAATACCCTTACCTGAGGTAACCGAATTTTTCATGAATTGAATTAATACAATGATCTTGAAAATTACCAACCAAGCTTTCTGTCTATAAGGTTTCTGAGACTGAAGAACTGAAGATTGATGGTTTAGAAGTTATAGTAAACTCTCGTTGTAAGTATAGTTACTAAACCAAGCAATCAACCTTTCTTACAAATGTTTTGGTTGTCACAAGTAACAAACCCTTTTAAAATTGATAACCGAGTATTCAAACCTCGGGTCGTCTTCTCAAGGAATTGCAGGGAGGTATGTTCTTATTATAGGTTATGGGTTTTATAAATCGGGGTTTTGAAAGTGAGGAACAAGTAAATTAAATGACAAATAAAATAAATAATTAACTATAAAATAAACTCTTGGCAAGATATGAAAATTCGGAAGTCCTATCCCAGTTACTCCTATGAGAATGGAAGTTAATCCCACTTAGTTAACCTTTGCATAAGCAAGGGAAAGTCAAGTAAATCAATTGGTTAGATTTCCCAAGTCCTAGCAAAATCCTAAGGAAAGACTAGAGTTAGTGGAATTCTGGTTAATTAGCCGACATAACAATCAATCATGAATAGTTGATAACTCAAGAGCTTCCAGTTAATCAATTAAAGCCAATAATGTGGAAAACTAAATTGAAATCATAAATATCTGGAATACCTCAAGTAACATTCATTCAAAGCAGTAAATCTAACATGGAAAAAATCATAAGCCAATTGGGCAACATAAATCAAATACAAATAAAAGCATTAAAGTATCTCAAAGTAGAAGAAAAGTCAAAATAAAGGAATATTGAACCTGATATGAAGATGAGATAAATCCTAATTTCTAAAAATCCTAATCCTAAATTAAATTCTAATCCTAATCCTAATCCTAAGAGAGAGGAGAGAGCCTCTCTCACTAAAAACTACATCTAAAACTATGAAAAGTGAAATCTGAAAACATGATGAATCTCTGCATGTTCGCTAACTTTAATCTATGTTTTTGGGCCAAAAACTGGGTTGAAATGCGGCCCAAAATCTCTGCCAGCGACTTTTGTAATTCTGCAAATCGCGCACGTCACGCGTCCGCGTCGTCCACGTGTTCGCGTCACTTAGAATTTCTCGTACCACGCGTGCGCGTCGTCCACGCTTTCGCGTCGTTCGTGCAGCTTCCAATCCGTGCGGTCGTGTCAGGCACGCGAATGCGTCACTCTGATTTCTTCCATTTCGCGTTGTCGCGTGAGCCATGTGACCGCGTGACTTCTCGCTGGTCGTCTCCTCAATTCCTTGTATTCCTTCCATTTTTGCATGCTTCCTCTTCATTCTCTAAGCCATTCCTTCCCTATGAAGCCTGAAACACTTAACGCACAAATCAAGGCATCGAATGGTAATAAGAGAGGATTAAGATTAGCTAAATTAAGACCAAAGAAGCATGTTTTCAATCATAGAACTAAACTAGGAAGGAATTGTAAAATCATGCAAATCATATGAATAAGTGGGTGAAAAGCTTTATAAAACCACTCAATTAAATACAATATAAATCATAAAATAGTGGTTTATCAACCTCCCCATACTTAAACATTAGCATGTCCTCATGCTAAACTCAAGGAGACGAAATAAATGAGTAAGGAAAGGCAAGACTCATGCAATGCAACCTATGAATGTGAATGCAAATACATGCTGAAATGATTCTACCTACTTGGTGAAAAAGTAAATAAATCTTTCAAGAATAAATATGAACTGAATTTCACTAATTCAAATCACAAAATACAATACAAATAACTTGCAAGAAGAAGATAGCTCATGAAAGCAGGGAACATAGAATTAAGCGCTGAACCCTTACTTGGTAGTGTATATGCACTCTAATCTCTCAAGTGTCTAGGGTCAATCACTCTATTCTTCTCTAATCATGCTTTCTAAAACTTTGTTCTTCATCTAACCAATCAACAAGTATTTAATGTATACATACAAACATCATGAGGTCTTTTTTTTCAAGGTTGTAATGGGGCCAAGGCAAGGGTGAGGATATATGTATGGCTAAGTGAGTTATAAATTGAATTTTTGAGTAACTTGAGCTATCACCTAACATACATACATTCTATATAATTTCCAAAATCATGCCTAGCTACCCATAATTCCCACTTTTATATCACATACTCATGTGTCAACTTTTCTTTTGATTTGTGTCACATATGCATTGATCTTTTATTAACTTAACATTGGGGTAATTTTGTCCCCTTATTTATTTATTTATATTATATATTTTTTTCTTTTCTTTTTTTTATAGAGACATAAAAACTAAAATAACATATCAATGCATATGGAATTTTTTAATTTTCTGTTTTACATGAGTAGATACCCAAATTTCCCAATATTCAGAATTAGAAATATGATACATTCCCTTATTAACCCATGTTCCCATAGTTTCCCCACACTTAGTTGATGCACAACCTCTATCTTAAGCTAACCAAAGATTCAATTGGGATATTTAATTTATTTTTCTGCTTAAGGCTAGTGATGTGGTTATAGAACAGAAGGGGATTAAAAAGCTCAAAGTGGCTAACAAGGGTGACATAAAAGGGTAGGCTTATTTGGGATAAGTGAGCAAAAACAAATAATGGCCTCAATCATATGCAAGCATGTAAATACACTAAATAATGGACATATAGAATGAAACAAAGTAAAGATTGCAATCATAGAGAAGAAAACACACAAGAATAAAATATTTATGGTTAAATAATGTAACCATGCAATTAAGCTCAAAATCTCACAGGTTGTGAGTTCTTTGGCTCAAAAACCATGTTCCAAATACAACTTCAAAACATGTTTAACACAATTTTTTCAATTTAAATTAGTGAAATACTATAAAAATTTCTTGAAAAAGAAAATATTACTTCAACCAACTAGTGACTAAATGCATAAAATCAAACAAACATGCAATTAAATATGCAAATGCAGCAATAAACAAACAAAGAAAATAGAATATTAGTGTTGAAAGGAAGGTAACTAACCCTTGGAAGTCGGTATCGACCTCCCCACACTTAAAGATTGCACCGTCCTCAGTGCATGCAAAGATGTGCAGGTGGGGGGGTTGTGGTTCCTCAGCTAGTACTCTTTTGTTCCTTTCCTTTCCAGTGGTATAGGAGTAGCTTTCTCTTTACCTTTCTTGGTGGCCATCCAAAAGGAAACGAGGAAAGACATTAGCATTCAAGGGTTATAGCAAGGAAAAGAATAGGACAGGTGGTAATCAATGCACAGGTATGGATAATGATGTGAACATATGGTCATGACTACATGTGGCAAATCAACAATGGAAATATAGCAAGTGCATGTGAGGAAAATTGAATGCAAGGTGTTTATTGGCATGCCGGCAAAGGGCATGAGTAGCATAGGTCAAGTATTCAATGTCCAAATTAGATTACCAAGTCTCTCAAATTAATAATATGTTTGTAAAAATAATTATATTTAAATAATAAAATAGAGAAGGGGTTATGTGAAAAGCAGGCATTTAGAGTAGTAGATTTAAAAAAATCTAAAAATAGTGCAAAATGCCATATGGGCATTTTCACAAACACAAAGCATGCATAGTAAATAAGGTATGGAAAATATTAATTAAAACATGCAAGCACCCTTATAATAATATATAATTGTTTAAAGAAATCCCAAATAATCCATAAGCAAAATATGGGAAATAATGACCCAAATAAATTTTCAACACCAATTAAAAGAGAAAAAGAAAGAAAAATAAAGGAAGGAAGAAAGAAATAAGAAGGGAAAGAAAAGATTTAGATTTGGGGAAGAAAGGAGAAGATATCTTGGCTGATCTGGATAAGCTGTGCGGCGCGGGCGACGCGAACGTGTGAGTGGCGCGTTCACGCGATTGGCGTTATTGTCAAGTGACGCGGCCGCGTGGGGCACGTAGTCGCATAAGTGAATTCGTGCTACTAGCGCGAGGGCAGCTGCACGCTCGCGCAACTTTCTGTTTAAAACTTATTTTGCCAAGATTTTGGGTGACGCGGCCGTGTGGGTGACGCGATCGCATGATAGGCCATATTATGGGGATTGACGCGGACGCATGGAGCACGTGTTCGCGTGGCAGGGCTTGTGCTGCTAGCACGAGTCCAGCCTAATTCTAGCGCAACTTTCGGCCATACACCCTTTTTTTATGTCGAATTTGAGGCACGCGTTCGCGTGGGTGACGCAAACACGTGGGAGGCATTTTTCCCACATGACGCGAACGCGTCAGCGACGCGGTCGCGTAGATCAATTTGTGCTGAAGGCACGCCTCCAGCCACGCTCTCGCGTGACATTCTGTTCAATTTATTTTCTCTCTAATGCACATACGACGCGTGTGCGTAAATTTTTTTTAATGCAGTATGCAGAATGCAAAGCTTAATATGGATGCTATGCAAGTATGCATGATTCCAGGTTCAATCAAAATTCAAAAATAGACAAAACAAACTAGAATTAAAACTGAAAAATGAACGATCATACCATGGTGGGTTGTCTCCCACCCAGCACTTTTAGTTAAAGTCCTTAAGTTGGACATTGGATAAGCTTCTTGTTATGGTGGCTTATGCTTAAATTCATCCAGAAATCTCCACCAGTGTTTGGAATGCCAACATCCTCTGGGGTCCCAAACAAGGTACGTAAATCCCTTAGGTGAGTTCAAACAGGCTTGCAGCCTCCTGGAGTGTTGAATGGTAAAATAGATTCCAGGATCCCATATTCTACTTATACACCCGTTTTTATCTTGATCTGCAATTCTCCAGCCGGGCAGTTTAGAAAGTAGATTCTCACCATGGTGACCAAACATTTTCCTAGATCCATTCGATTGATCATGATGCCAATCCGTGCACTTCGAGTTGAAGCGTGGAACTTTGTTGAATCTTGCATACCATCTCTGAGTGCGAGTCATTTCCCTTTTACTCTTAAGGCTGCAGAGAACTCTAAGCTGGCCATCTGTTTCAAGTAAACCGTATTCAAGTGGAAAAATAAAGATAAGAGTCAAGGATTTTACCCACTTGAAGTCTGTGTTGGTTGGTAGTGGCCTTGGGATCAGTGTTTTTAGTGGTTCTGCAAGCTCTACTCCCTTGTGGTCTTCAGTGAATTCCTCCACCTCTTTGCAAATTTCTTCAACTTCACCCATGTCTTGATCAAAGTCATTGATATCTTCCTCGTCACTTGAGTCATAAACAGGAGGTTGAGAAAAGTTGATCTCTGCATCATCTTCATATTCACTTGGGGAAGATTCTTCCATCTCAAAGAATTCACTTGCGGATGCAAGTTCGTTACTAAGAGAACTCGACTCGTGATCATCGTCATCAAGGAAACTTGCTTCTTAGGTTATTCCGTCTAGTTCTTCGTAAGATATCTGCATTGGAGACTGTGCACTATCCTCCTTAGCATCAATTATACTGTTCTTGACGAAATTCTCCACAACTCTAGATTCAGGTGGCGGTTTGGCATTCCTAAATCTTCAACCAACTCTTCTTCTTCTACAATGACAGCTTCCTCTATTTGTTCCAGTACGAAGTTATGGTCTAT
The DNA here is from genome assembly GCF_000817695.3 of Arachis duranensis. Classification (NCBI taxonomy): domain Eukaryota; kingdom Viridiplantae; phylum Streptophyta; class Magnoliopsida; order Fabales; family Fabaceae; genus Arachis; species Arachis duranensis. The sequence goes on from NC_029777.3 coordinate 25,654,364, forward strand.
GCTGTCGACTGGAGTTTCTTGTGTCTTCTTCACAATACATTCTTCATTAGATTCTCCACATGAAGCCATGGGGTCTGTTGAGTGTCTGAACGTCTAGAAGATAATTGATTAATTGCTTGCTCCAGTTGATGAAGGGTTGCATTAAATTGTTTTATAGATTCTTCAAGGCGAACCTGTGATTCCTGGTTTGATGGATATGGACATGGTGCATAGGTGTGTGGTGGTTCTTGGGAATAGTTGGATTGGTGTTGGGGTGGATAAGGATCGTATGGTGGCGGATAGTGAAAAGAAGCTTGTGAGTGTGGTGGTTCAAAGTTATGTCGAGAGGATGGTCTCTGAGCACAGGGTGGGGCTTGTTGGTAGTTACAAGGCGGTCCACCAAATGTATCAGTTGGGCATGCATTGTAAAATGGTCTTTGTCCATGATATCTAGGAGGATGTTGTTGCCTAAAGGGGTGATCAAATCCTTGTGGCTCCATCCATCTTTGATTGCTTAGACCTTGATGCATAGTCCTGTTATAGCTTTCATTCCTTGCAACAAAATTAGAACCAAACTCAAAGCGAGAGGGGTGAGAATTCATAATAGCTATTAGAAATAAGAGGGAAGAGAGAAAACAAATAAACAAGTAAAAGAAAAATATTTACAATAACCAATAATAAGGCACACGTTTGAAATTTCCCGGCAACGGCGCCATTTTGAAGAACTGAAGATTGATGGTTTAGAAGTTATAGTAAACTCTCGTTGTAAGTATAGTTACTAAACCAAGCAATTAACCTTTCTTACAAACATTTTCGTTGTCATAAGTAACAAACCCTTTTAAAATTGATAACTGAGTATTCAAACCTCGGGTCGTCTTCTCAAGGAATTGCAGGGAGGTATGTTCTTATTATTGGTTATGGGTTTTGTAAATCGGGGTTTTGAATGTGAGGAACAAGTAAATTAAAAGACAAATAAAATAAATAATTAACTATAAAATAAACTCTTGGCAAGATATGAAAATTCGGAAGTCCTATCACAGTTACTCCTATGAGAATGGAAGTTAATCCCACTTAGTTAACCTTTGCGTAAGCAAGGGAAAGTCAAGTGAACCAATTGGTTAGATTTTCCAAGTCCTAGCCAAATCCTAAGGAAAGACTAGAGTTAGTGGAATTCCAGTTAATTAGCCGACATTACAATCAATCATGAATAGTTGATAACTCAAGAGCTTCCAGTTAATCAATTAAAGCCAATAACGTGGAAAACTAAATTGAAATCATAAATATCTGGAATACCTCAAGTAACATTCATTCAAAGCAGTAAAATCTAACATGGAAAAGTTCATAAGCCAATTGGGCAACATAAATCAAATACAAATAAAAGCATTAAAGTATCTCAAAGTAGAAGAGAAGTCAAAATAAAGGAATATTGAACCTTATATGAAGATGAGATAAATCCTAATTTCTAAAAATCCTAATCCTAAATTAAATTCTAATCCTAATCCTAATCCTAAGAGAGAGGAGAGAGCCTCTCTCACTAAAAACTACATCCAAAACTATGAAAAATGAAATCTGAAAGCATGATGAATCTCTGCATGTTCGCTAACTTTAATCTGTGTTTCTGGGCCAAAAACTGGGTTGAAATGCAGCCCAAAATCTCTGGCAGCGACTTTTGTAATTCTGCAGATCGCGCACGTCACGCGTCCGCGTCGTCCACGTGTTCGCGTCACTTAGAATTTCTCGTACCACGCGTGCGCGTCGTCCACGCTTTCGCGTCGTTCGTGCAGCTTCCAACCCGCGCGGTCGTGTCAGGCACGCGAATGCGTCACTCTGATTTCTTCCATTTCGCGCTGTCGCGTGAGCCATGTGACCGCGTGACTTCTCGCTGGTCGTCTCCTCAATTCCTTGTATTCCTTCCATTTTTGCATGCTTCCTCTTCATTCTCTAAGCCATTCCTGCCCTATGAAGCCTGAAACACTTAACGCACAGATCAAGGCATCGAATGGTAATAAGAGAGGATTAAGATTAGCTAAATTAAGACCAAAGAAGCATGTTTTCAATCATAGAACTAAACTAGGAAGGAATTGTAAAATCATGCAAATCATATGAATAAGTGGGTGAAAAGCTTGATAAAACTACTCAATTAAATACAATATAAACCATAAAATAGTGGTTTATCAGAGACGCATGCTCAAATTCGCTATATGGAAGGTGCATTTTTCTTGACCGATCTACGTAGTGTTCATGGCACCTCGATCACTAAGTAAGTAAAACAAACTTGAGGTTATTAAGTTTGAAGTTCTTGAAAATCTAAATTCAATTCAATTTTTATAATTGCCATAATAATTTCAGCAATTAAGGAAGGCGATACCGGATACCTCCAAATGATCAAGCTCGTGTACGTCCATCGGATATGATTGATTTTGGTTCACAAAAGGTTATCAATAATGATACCTATGTTCTGTTGTAGACTATACTATAGTACACACTATAAATAAAAAAGTGTTTTCCTTTTTCTTTTCCTAACAATTTATCTGGTTCAGTTTGGCAATCTTCCATATGGATTCTGAGCAAATACCTGGCTTGTCCCTCCATCTGTTGCTGAGTCACGTTCAAACTTTCCTGCCCTTCCTGCTAAGGATGAAAGCTGGGGTGGTAATGGTGGTGGCCAAGGTAGAAATGGTAAATATGAGCTTAGACAATGGACTTTAGATTTTGCAGTAATGGTTTCTCTTCCCTACAAAACTGAAGAGGAGAGAGTGGTCAAAGATAAAATAGCTTTTCTGCTGCACAGTCGATTTGTTTATACCTCAATATTCATGGCCATCAAGGCAATACAGGTACTTATTTTATTTCTTTCTTGGTATATGATTGAGGTTTATTAAATGATTGTCTGCTTGTTCTCTGTTGATGACTGGAGCGTATGTATAGGTGACTTCATGCTATTTTTGGCTTAATATGTTCAATTACATAAGGCATTGATGGGTTTTTTGCAGGTTCCTGGTCTCTGCGTGCCCCCAGGAAGTTGGGGAGACTGAGTTAGTATTTCAAATTGCCAATTACTCATATTTTATGTACTATGTATCACTTTTTCTTTTCTTTTTTATATATATTATTCATAGAGTTTAAGTGTTATAAGTATTTTTTTCTCATTTTATTTGCATCACGAAGCAAACTTGTACAATAATTATTGATTAATGAAAGAGTATAAAAATTTCATTTTTTGAATTTGTGAATTTAATGAAATAGTTTATGTTGTAGTAATTAATTTTAGTATATTATATTGTGTATAACATAACTAAAAAATATTACTAAAGATCTTTTGTAACATTTTTTAAGTATTACAAAAAATATCAACATAAAATATCTATGGTAACATTTTTCCAAGTGTTACATAAAATATCAATGGTAACATTTTTCTAAGTTTTACAAAAACTATCTATTGTAACATTTCTCTAAGTGTTACTAAGAAATGTCTATTATAACATTTCTCAAAATATTACTATAGAATATCTTTTGTAATATTTTTACTAAATATTATTAAATCTTTAGAAAAATATTAGTAAATCTCTTTAGTAACATAGGGTATATTTAACATTTGTTAAAATGTTACTAATATACATAGGTAATATTTTAATATGATTTGGTAATATTTTTTAAATGTTAGTAAAAGTCAATTATGTAGTAGTGACTTGATTTGTTGGTATAATTTTTATATAAATATTCATGTTTAATGAATTTATATGAGTTTATAACATAGTTAAATTGCATTATAAATAGTAAGATAAGTATGTTTATTAGTTTAATGAAGTTGTGTTTGAACATATTAATTCACAAAGGTTGTGTTTTGTTTTGCGTTGGAGAACAGAGAGGTGCGTTCAGTTTTTTCTTCACTTTTGTGTTCACTTTTTCACCTTGGACTCAAAAAATTTTTACATTCACTTTTTCACTTTGGACTCAAAAATTTTTTTAAATACCAATTATGTCATTCAGTATTCATATATTTATTATTTGTTTTATAATATTTTTTCTCCAATAATCTCTCATGCATATTATTATTTTTTATTTATATAATTTTTTTACTATTATTGCTATTTTTTGTATGGAATATTTTATTTGTTTTGTATTATAATTTTATTAATCCTATTAGAATAAAGAGTACTAAGAGTACTAAAAAAATATTAAAATTTATTTAAATGTCTAAAATAAAATTATAAGATAACATAAAATAATTATTTAAATTCTTGTCTTTTTTGTAATTTTTCATCTAAAATTTATTTTAAATAATATAATCTAAATAATATTTAGTTTCTTATAGTCCATTTTGAATCAAAATTACAAAACATAAACCACGTTAATACCAACTCACTTTTAATCCAAATCAACTTTGTAAACTTAATTTTATATAAACCTTCGTTTACAAGTGGTAATCCAAACATACACAACAATCTCTTGGTTAATCCTTTGGTTACGTTGACAAATTGGATAATTTTGTAAAAAAAAAATGTATGATAATAAAATAAATATTATTCCGACTGAATTATCTAACATGATCTTTAGATAAAAAATTAGTGTGAAGAAAGCGTGAAATTATATAGTTCGAAACTAAAACATAAACAATTATTCTTCATGGATAAAAAAAAAGTTGTCACTTCAAGAGTCAATGTGTGATAGTCATCTCTCTCTTATACTCTCTCTTCTTCGGTTCACATCATTTACTACTCTCTTTCTATCAAAAATCCAATTTCCAATAAAGAAGATCTTTCTTCACTTTGACTTTCATCCTGTTCCTATTCCTTGAATCCAATTTTAGCCTTTTCTTTTTTGTCTAGATGGTTACCTACTCCATCGTCAGAGATCGTCCAAGCAAACCCTTAGTTTTTCGCCTCTAACTTTTGTCACGTGTAATGGAGTGAAGTTCGTGCTGTTCTACCATTTCTATGTTAGATTTTATGGTTAATGGTATTACGTATATTCTTCTATTCCATCTTTGTGATGGTATTACATGGTGTGATATGCTTTTTGTCAATTTGAAGGATTTTTCATCTATTTTTGTTAGTTTTGTTTGAATAGAAATGTCACACTCAGTTACTATTGTTCCAGTTGAACGCAAGTGATATCTTTGTAACATCAATCCTTGTACTTTATAAACTGATAGGGTGCTTTATCAATCGGAGTCACCATTGATTCTTGGATTGATAGGGTGTGACAAATTTTTATTTTTTTAGAATGGGGAAGAAAAACCTATTCTCCTTGAAATACTATTAATCATTAAAATTTTAATTTTGAGACACTTAAATGTGTTTGAGGATTGCAATATAAGAAAGAGAACAGAGATTATTCAGATACACTTAGAAACTCTACTATTTATTGGATAAAATGCTTATTTATTGCTTTACTTAAACTTTTCGATGCGTCTTTTGCACTTTGTTGAGGAGTATCTTACATCCTTGCCAGTAGTTAGGCTTCTGTAGAGGCTGCAAATCCCATTGAACTTCATTGTGAACTTTTGAAGTGTCTCTATTCTGTTGATTATCTAATAATTTCAAGTAATCAGATCAACAAGGTATAACTGCAAGCAATGAATACAACTAAAGAACAACTAAATAGGCTTATTAGTGGAGTGAGGTAAAAGATTGATGTTCTGCTTTTCTCCTTTTTTTTCTCCATTTGTTTCTTACTGGAATTCTAACTCTTCGTTGTTTAACCCTTATTATTTTTTAAATTGTGATAAGCCAGTGTATAGTGTTTGCTTATGTTAGTCTAACTATTTATTTTCTTTTAATTAATAATTAGCTATATTTTTTTACCTGAGATTTAGAAATTAAAATCATGTTTTATGTTTAGGACATTATTATGATGAAATTGAAGCTAAGATTGTGTCTCTTAGCATAACAAACATCATTTGAGTTGTTAATGTTTTCTTTAACTTCTTATTTCTCAAAATTTGTATTTTTGCTATTTGTCTGTTGTTGCATCCAGTAAACTTATATGTACTTTCAATTAAAAAGGATTTAGTCACTTGAATTAGTTACTTGAATTGGATAATACTTTTTTATTAAAATGACAAGTTTTTTAATTGGGCAATTTGTTATGAAAGAAAATGTTATATTTAATGGATGTAAATCATATTTAAATGTGGGATAATTTCTTTTTGTTCTTTGTTCTCAGTTTTCATGTATTATTTGGAGTTAGAAATGCGGAATAATTTATCTAGTTGAGAGACAACGTTCTCACATAAAGTTAAGGTGAATCATTTTTTATTTTGCTTATTGTTGTATAAATTATGTTTAATTTGTTCTCTTTTGTGTGGTTTTATAATGTTTAATATTGTCCTCAATTAAAAATTTAATAGGAAATAATTTTGATATGTTTACTTACTGTTCTTTCTTTTGTTCTTTCTCTACTTTTTTGGTTTTTATTTTCTTGGATATCTATTTTGTAAAGACACATCTTTTATTTTCTTTTTTTATGAAATTCCTGGTGTAATTGAGTTTGGAGATTTCTAACAGTTGGGTATATTTTACCCAGAAGCATTCATAGAAGACACGATAAAATATAAGATAGAATTCTTATATAATAATGATTCATATTCAAACCTCATATCTTTTTTCCCTTATTTCATAATTCATTGAATAAATCTTGCTCCCTTATACAATTTTCTTGGTTCAACTGAAGTTGTGAATTTGTGAAAGAGACTTTGTGTTCTATATGCACAATAAATTTACTGGCAGTATTCTAAAAGGTATGACCCTTTTTACTTATTCTCTTTGAATTCTACATTATAGATCGTCACTTCTTATTTATTGTTTCCCAACTCTCTTGCACATATCTCAAATTTTTCAATTATGTTTAAATAATGACTCTTTATTTATGGTCAAATTTTTAGATTTTGTTGGATTTCTTTTGTTTTCATAATAAAAGGAAGGAAAAATACATGAGATTTTGAGTTGGAGTTCTTCTTTTGTACCATAACTTTATTTTTATCACTGATGTGGTGATGTATAATTTTGTATTGCAACCAATATTTAGAAAACATATCTCTTTTTGTGATAAATAATCTAATTCAGGAATCACTGCTATGCAAAAAGAAAAAATGTATAAATACATCTATTATAGCATCAACTGTTGAAAAATTGTTTCTACTTTGTTGGTTTGTCTTATATTTTAAAGTTCAAGTCATGTATCTTTATTTATTTACCTACCTTTTTGTGTCTAGAAATAGGATATAGATATGTGTTCTTTAATCTTATTAAAGAGCTTCAGACAACTGCATTAAAAATCTGTTGGAAAATAGAGGATGTGTTGCATACTGATACTCCTTTAGATCATGATTCAATTCGAATTTTCTTCAACCAAAATAGGTTAGTATTAGAATAATAATGTGATGAAGAGTATTTCTTATTTGCTTTAGTCTTTTATATTGTTAGTATTAAAATAGTAATAATAATAATAATAATAATAATAATAATAATAATAATAATAATAATAATAATATTACAGTGGAAAATAATAATTAATAGTTTTTTTATGAGAAAGTAGAAAATTAGGGTTTTCATAAACAATTTTAAATTCAGTTTCAAATAATATAATATATCGTCATGTAATCTAAAAATAAAGTATATCCTATTTAATATGGTGTGACGTTGTTATTATTGTGATATTTATTGTTATTAATTTTGCACTCATAATTAATAATTATATTCACATAAAGAAAATGGTGATATTTATAATTAACATTCAATATAGGATAAAAAGATAATTTTATTTACTTATTATTGTTATTATTATTTGAAAAGGGTTTAAACTTTTAATAGCTGACAATTAATTTTAGTATGCCTCTTCAGATACTTAACAGAATTTAGTGTATATAGTTTTATATATATTATTTAAAAATAACTTCTTTTCTTTCTCTTATAATTTTTAATATATACACTTCTCTTGATGACATATGTATTTTTGTATAATAAACGGTTAAATATGCCTCATGATAATTATCTACAAACATTTAAATCGTAGCTTAAAAAATTTCATGGGTTAAATTCAAGGCAAAATCTATAATTCACCATTAAATGATTTCTACTCCTTATATTAGACTCGATTCTCTCCCTCAAGAATCACTCGGACTCAGTGTTTCTCAATTTCAATATGTAGCTTGTGATCTCCAACGTTTCGTAATTCATGCCATCTTCCCCAGTTTTCTTTTTTCACACTTATAGTGATTTCATTCTATTTTTTCTTTGGATATGATTGTTTGTTCTTAGTTTTGTTAACATTTGCTGCTGCTATTTATTTAATCATTGTAAAACAATCTTTTTTTATAATGGATAAAATATTAGATTTTTTCTACAGTGTTGATAATGATATTTGAATGATCAAACAACTAAATGGCGATGTATGCAGGTACAAGTGATTCCAACAGGTGAATTACTTAGTATAAAGTTCCTTAGATTTGACAACATTATTTAGATTTCATGATAATCGGTAATGGTATGTATCTTTTTTTTTCGAAGTTATGTTTTAGCATCATGGTAAATAGACATATATTTTACTATGGTCACTGAAATGTCTATGTGTCCTACAGTAGATATCCTCGATCTCCTTACTATGAGAAGACCATGACACATTTAGACCTGAGCACAAGTCAATTGGTAAAATAACCTTAATGAAATCAGTTCTTTCTTTAACAAATTTACGACATATTGACTTTGTATTTATTATTGGTTATGTAGAAAATCCCTTCTGAACCCGTAAATATGATATATTCATTGCAGTACTTGTCTACTAAGTTTGCTGCATATCTGAAACCATCTGGGCATGATTTTGTGTGGAAGATAACTGGTCCACCTTCCAGTGTAGAAGAAATTCGGAGTGGAAATTTGGGGTTAAGTGGAAGGAGTATTGTAGATTGTACAAGTTAAAGAGGAGGGACAAGCTTATCCTGAGATTAACCTCCATACGGGACCAGCACATACAGTTGGAGATCAAGAAATTTTAATTTCTACTTAAAAATGGCTATTTATCTATTATCATGCAGAAATATATTTTTTTGTTTATGTCTTCGATTGTACTGGACATGTTTTTGTTTTCTTTTTTCTTTCTCTGGATATTTGACAATCTATGTTTTAAATTTGTCAAATAATAGGTCTTCCTTTCATTCTGAATCTTTTTAATACTGTTTTAACTTGCATACGATTTTGATTTGGTGAAATCATTATTATCCCTTGTATTGAATATCAAGGATTAACAGAATTGGAGTATATAGTGGCCCTGACATGGAGGATGCAACTTCTGTATATCATGACCATACTAACCAAAACCCTCTTCCACTTCCACAACCTTTAAAGACTATTCTTGCTCCTGCTCCAAAGTATTTTCTTGCCCTCTTCTCTAACGTGTCGTGTCCATATCTTGAGATATATGATGAATGCAGCTCTATTACAGGTTATTTCATAAAGGATGTTCTCTTATATGGTCAAGTGTCTGGAGACCTTAAAATGGCTTCGGCTAATGGAAGTGTTATATTTGGGTGAGTTTTCTCATGGAAGCAATGTATGTTATTATGCATGTGTGGAGGTCATATGGTTGTTTTTAAATTTATAAACAATCGTTTTGTCTTATTCAAATCATCATATGACAATGATTTATCTTCTTTTTTATCATTATTTGTTATATTAAGTGTTAACGGCTTCCATTAATATTATTTCATTGCTTAAATTTAAACTCTTCCATCAGTGAAATTTATCAGTTTTACCAAAGATAGTGATTTTTTGGTTTAGTTGTTTGGACTTTGGAGACTTTGGTCAGACTCCAAGATAAACCTTTCATTGGTATTGAATAAGTTTATGGTCTTTAACAAGCAATTGTGTTGTGATGTTTTGCTAATTATTTTTTTGTGTATGATAAATTAACTTGATATGCTTAAATATCTATCTGTTTTTTATTTTTCTTTCCTTCCAATTTAATATGAGAGCTTGGTTTTTTCAGTTGTGGTGCTAGCCAGTTTGGAGATCCAAAGTCATCAAATGAAAAAGGACTTGCTGGAATACCTGGATTTGAAAAAGCTAATTCTTCATTCATTTCACGACTTGCTTTTTCTGGCAAAGTGAAAAATATGTTTGCTCATTATTTAAATGGAGTAAATGGAGATTGTATTTTTGCTATTGGACATGTTGTGCAGCCTAAAGTGAATGTGACTCGATTATTACCAGACCAGTATGTCACTTCTCAAATATACTTTATTCGTTGTTATAAATTGTTGATTCAGGATAATTTTGTTTTTTAACCATATGAAAGGTTTTGCATGCTTGGATACTAAGTCTTTATTCTTCTGTTTATGATTTTTCCTTTTCAAAAATTCATACTTTGACATATTTGACATGGAGAAAAATATTAGGCCTCATTATAGTGTCAATATAACAGGAACTTGATTGGATTGCAATATGGATATCAACAATTATGCTTCTTATAGGAACTTGACTTTAGTGCTTGAAAAGATATTTAGCTGTTTAACTCTCGATGAGTTTTTCTTTACAAACTACCACTACTTTTCTTATAGTTATCATTACAGAATTAAGATAACACATATTTTGATAAAACATAGCTATCAAAATTATGTCAGAAAAGAATCATTTATTCATATTTTACATTAGCATCATAATCTAAATTGTAATTTTTGTCTAAAATACAACTATCATAACATTTAATTCTATAACTTGCTCCTTCTTTCTATTCAAATGTTAAAAAAATTTATTTTTTAGCCACTGATTTTATATCTTGCTCTTTCTTTCTACTCGAATGTTAATAAAAATTTATAATCTAAGTGACACAATAATCACTGATTTTATACCGTCTCTTTATTTCTACTCAAATATTAATAAAATTTCATATTTCAAGTGGCATAATTTCACAACTTCTTCCTAACCATTTTGCAACCAAACTTAATCTTTTTTTCATTCACTGCTAATATACTTTTTGTTCCTTATTGTTTGGTAGCTTTATCATTATAAGGGTTGGATTCTTTTCTTATTCTTTTTCGACACAGTTCTTTTATATCATCTGAAAAAAATATAATATACATGTTAGATAATAGAATTATTTATATATAACATGCTATAAGTATTATACATGAAAAAGAAATAAACATAAATTTAAAAGTATATTTTATTATGAAATTTAAAATACAACTATCTGAGATAAAAAATATATAAATTGAAATATTATGCGTTATCTAAATTTTCCAAATATTTTGTATAAATAAAGTTTAGTTTGAGATCTTACTGCTTATTTTAATCAAAGAAAACACAGTTGCATGCTTGGCCATATCTACTTTGGTCTCTGTGATGTGGGTTTTCCTCATGCTATCAATAGATTTAAAAAGTTATTGTGATTGCTGGATTTAACATGAAAGAATATAAATTATATGAATATAAAATATTAAAAATATTGAAAACTCAACTACTTTTTGTTATTGTTATTGTGATGTGGGTTTTCTCATTTGATTGCTTGTATGCTAACATCATGCAAGCAACTACAAAATATTGAAAACTCAACTACTTTTTATCAGGTTGAGTGAATAAAATGGCTGGAATGATAATCCGTATAAATAAAATTACGGATTGTGTTGATTTTTTTGTAAAACTGTGTGCTAGGGTCAAAACCACTCATTATAGTGGTCTCTATATCCGATAGTATTATAGTATCCATATATTATATTGTTTGAAAAGTGATTCATTTCATCATTTTTATCATTTTTTTGTGCCATTCAATGGGTGTAACTTTGTACAATAAAAAATCAAACTTAATTGGTGCTATCAATTACTAGCAATTTTTTTTTATTTCAAGCATTTGAAACTGAGTAGTACATATAATTTATAGTACTTGCACAAAAACATGAACAATATATGACTTAAATGATACAGTAACAAAGTTCAATTCTCCAATGATTTAATATTTTTGGTATGATTCATAGTAAATTATAATTTTGATTTTTATAAACTTTAATTTTTTAATAAAACAACCTTTGAAAAAAAAGGTATTTTAACTTTTTAAATGTAGTCTTAATTTGTCAGTAGTGCATCAAATTAATTGAGATCTTTTTTTATCTTCATAAAAAAATTATGTTTGTTATTTTTTATTATTAATATAGTGTATGTATTCTTATACAATAAAAAATATTTTATATATCATTATAATTATCTGTAAACAAATATTTTTTTCATACTGATAGTACTAAAACAGCAACAACAACAACAATAATAAGAATAATAATAATAGTAATAATAGTATTACAATGAAAAATAAAAATTATACTATTAAAATGTTAGAAATATTAAAATATTGTTGATATAGTATCTTTATGAGAAAGTAGAAAATTAGTTTTTTGATGAAGTATTTTAAATTTAATTTCAAATAATATAATATACTATCATATAATCTAAAAATAAAATATATCCAATTTAATATGAGTAATATGTGACATTGTTATTATTATGATATTTATTATTATTAATTTCGCATTCATGGTTAATATTTGACAATTTTGGAAGATATAAAGAAAATAGTGATATTTATAATTAACATTCAATATAAGATAAAAAAAAAGTGGTAAAATTTTTAGTTATTATTATTATTATTATTATTGAAAAAAAGGTTTAAACCTTTTTTAGCTAATCATTAATTTTAGTATGTTTCTTCGAATATTTAACGAATTTTAATATATACACTTCTGTATATAAAATATAAAATATAAAATTTTATTTGGTAAGTGAAAAATAATTTATATATTTAAAGCACTTTTTTATCTGTTATAATTATTAGAAGATTTATTAAAAATTAAATATAAAAAATTGATTCCTATATTAATTTTTTTAATTACATAAAAATTAAAAAATTACTTTGTAAGTGAAAAAAATTCATATATTTAATTTATTTTTTAATTTGTTGATAAATTAGAAGATCTATTAAAGAATAAATATAAAAAATTATTTCCTTAATCAAGTTAAAATTTTTTGTTATATTATAAAAAATATTCATTAGACACATATAAAAAATAATATCTAAATAATTTTTATGTTTTACTAATTTATTTTCATCTCTAACAAGATCAGAACCATTACCTCCCTTATATTCTTGTTTTTATCTTTTAAAAATAATCAAAAAGCAAATATAGAAAAATCAAAAGCCATGGACTCCCTCACCCCTTCAAAAAAGAAAAAGGAAACAAAAGTGAATCTAGTGGCCCTTCTTCATCTCTCTCTGATTTTTCATCTCATTCAACCAAAAAACCCTAAGACCCAACTTTTTCACAGTCAAACTGCATTACCTCCTACCACATACGAAGGCGTCATCGACTGTAGTGCATGTCAGCACCCGCGACTCATCTGATAACAATGTCCCCGTCAGCTTCTTCGCAGACAGCATTTTTTTTTTGAATTGTTGACAAATTGAGACTATAAATTTCGTGCTGTTATCAACGGACTCGAATGTCTTCTAAATTGTCAGAAAATCGAATAAGAAGGTGAAGTTTTGTCCTGATCATTCTACTCCCAACACACAACTTTTTATTCGCTATTTCTTCGTTTGCATGTTTTTTCTCTGTTGGTAACTTTACTTTTATTAATTTGATTAAGTAAAGTTTTGGGTTTTGAAAAGATTGACTTCATAAGTTAATTTTCTGAGTCTAAATATGCGGAGTCCAAACATATTTTGTGACAAGGTGGAAAGCTGATTTTTGAAATAACTCATTTGTGCTGTTACTATTATTATCACATTTTTTGTTATAAAAAAGTTACATTGATAAAAAGTTGCTGTTGTTCTTTTTTTTTCTGTCTGTTTACAGATAAACCAAAGAAGTTTTTTAAACACTGTTCTCCCACCATGAGTGTTGTTGCATGTAGAAGTAATCGCAAAAGGTAGACATCGTATTATTTGTATCTTCTATTAATGATTTTTTGTTCTGTGTTGTAAACTTACTGAATGGAGTTGATTTAGGCGTTTCTTTGGCACAAAACAACATTGGCCACCTGATAAAGAATCAAAAATTATATTCGGTGCACACAAAAGACGGATACACATTTAAATTAATATATAATTTGTGCTCTTTTTTTAGTAACCATGTAAAAAATAGATAAATTACATGTAACCGAATTAATAAAATCTATCATAGTAAATTAAATGTATGTGATAAGTGTTTTTTTAGGATGATGTGTTGGTTTCAAATAGAATAATTGCTAGATATGGTGCTGAGTTGAAAGATGAAATTGTCCTAATTTATCTCTGTGACAATTGTATCAAGCTTAAAATAAAAGCTTGAGAAAAAAAATCTGGATACCTTCACATGAAGTAGAGAAGTTACTTGATTTCTATAACTTTAAAAGCATGGTGAGGATTTGTTTAATGTATGTCACAAGTGGAATATTTTTTATGGCTCCTCTGGATAAGTGAAATAATCCAATCTATATGGATTTTTATGAATCTCACTATGTTAAAGATATTATTGGGATATCTTTATTAAAAATTATCTAGAATAAGTTAGGGTTAAACTACTTTGATGCATTGGATGATGTTGCTTCTGGTATAGAGGATAATGAGATGCACAAGAATATGAAAATGTTAGAATTTACCATTTTTTAAAATTATTGTTAATTTTGTAATGTTATACTTCAATTATTATATTTATTAACATATTTATTTTTAAATATGTCTATAATTCATTGTATAATATCATATTGCTATTTGCTTCTTCGGTTGTCTATTTTTTTAATTATTTTTGAATTTTTTATTAATTGCACTTGTAGTCCTGAAGTGCAAAGAATTGTCAAGAACAATTCAAAAACAAGTATTGTCCAGAATAGATCAAAGACAAAAAAAAGGATATGTTCATTTTTTTTTATTTAATATTATACTAGTGTTACATGAATTTTTAATTTTGTCATTCTCTGTATAAACTAATTGGCAGTTCAGTTTGTTATAATCAAAATGTATTAGGTAGAAGAATTACTTTCTATTTCAGAATATTTTGTACAACATCATTTTACATATTCGATTCTTATCATTTTTAATTTGATGACATTTTTTTATAAATTATCATTGAAACAAACAGATATGTTGTTCTACATCATTGCAAGACATTTGACTAAGCATGATGTTAAAGGCTGATCGAGTTGTAAGTTTGCATAATGATGATTTTATATTTATTAGTTACTTTAATTTTTTTTTTGGAATTAATTTTTTTACGCAGTATATTCCGTATCAATTTGCTAAGTTACTACTTGAGTCAGGAGAATCAGAAAATTGGAAGTTTGGTGTTGAGAATCAAAGATTATTACAAGCTTTGAAATGAATGTTTTGAAAAATAAAAGCAAAGAATGAGAATACAAAATTGGTCCTAAATGAAAAGATTTTATGAAAATGCACAAACTTAAAATCAGAGATTCATGTGTGTTTGAGATGGTTTCGAAAGAAGATAAGCTGATTTGAGTTTCTGTAACAAAAAAGTAGTATATATTAGCTAGTTTAAAATTTTTTAATATTATTTTGAGATATGTATTATATTTTGAAGTTTAAACTTTTCATACTCTAAAAATTAAAATATGTACAACAAATATATTTTTGACTTAATTTATGTAATCTTTTATTATATGATGTGAATAGTTGCTCTAAATAAATATGAAGTATTTGATTTTATTTTTTCTTTTTTCATAATAACAATTAAATTATTATATATTTTTTTAAATTATAATATTAAAATCAAATATGATTTTTTGTCCAAAATATTTTAATATTAAATAATTTATTTTTTAATATGTTCATAAAACTGTAATTCCATGCAACCGTACGAGTTTTCATGCTAGTTGAAGTTAATACGAGGATAAAAATACCAAATAATTTTTCAAAGCCAAGTAACCATGAATCCGTAACGTGAATCACCCATATATGGTGATATAGCTACGCTAGCTATATGGAAAATTATAAATCCTGAAATTAAATTAAAACCACGCCTGGGTCAATGATTAATTATTATGCCATTGTCTTGGCTCGGCGGTGATTCAATTATCAACAATATAATTATGGAAGTGTGACTTTGAGGTAAGGTGTCACTATCACTGGAGTAATCCTCAGATCTATCCTCTAGTTTATGTTTAGCTGGTTTCATTTTGAAACATCTTATTTTCATTCTCTGATCTCTCTCTTTCACAAAAATAAATAATACATATTCGATTAGTTAAATTAGATTTTTTATTATGTTAATTGCATATTAATTAAAAATTTGTTAACTATGTTATAGGAAAAAATAATTAAAATTAATTAATTTGTTAGTTTTATAGTTCATTAATTTTTTAATGAGGTTCTTACTGTTTAAAAGTTTGTAATAAAATCTTTATATTGATATAAATTTGTGATTAGATTTTTATTAAGTGTTATTTTTTAGAAAAAATCACAATAATTCTAAATATTTATTTTAAAAATAATTTATAATTCATCTTTTCATCAAATACAAAATAAAATATTCAAAAAATATATTTTAATAAAAAATAATTTAAACAGACTTAATTAAATTTTTTTACCTAAGATAAAAACTAATTATAAATTTTTAAACTATAAAAATTATAAAAGTAATTAATTCAAAAATATATTGCCGCCCTCAATATGGCTATTACCACACCATTCTCATTTAAATATATTTTCTTTATACAAAATACTTTTTTTTAATCAAATGCACAACTCTCATCCTCCTATTTCTTTTTTTTTTTTCTTATTAGTCATTTTTAATTTATATGAAGTCATTAAATGTTATATCAAGATATATTTAATCTAATAAATATTAAAAAATATAAAATAAAATCGTTATTATTTAAATATTGTGTATTTAATCTAGTGAATATTATGAGGTGTTAAAAAATATTGAATATAATTATAATTTTTAATTTTAATGAAAAAGAAATAAGAGCACCCAGGAAAAGTAATAATATTCAATAAATATATTCAGTGTTTTATCATTAAAAGACTAAAAAATCTGTTATATAGACATATAATATATGAATGGGGATGCTACGGTAAAGTTGCCAATTTCATCTTTTTGTAAAGACGTTTTTCATTTTGTGGTTGTTATTGATTTAAAAGCGTATTATTAAAAGTGTTGCTTAAAGAGAAAGTGTTATCCTTAATCGTTAAATTGGCTCTGATACCAATTTTTTCAATTTTGATTTTTCTTTTAATTCTTCTTTCGAAATTTCTACTAACTCTTCATATTTTGCTTTCAATAAGTTTATAATTTCTTAAATTCTTAAAAACTTCTTTTATTTCTACACTTTTTCTTATTTCTAACAGTTTGTAATATGGTTTTCCAGACATTTATAAATTTTCTAGATTTAATTCTAACTTGTTTATATTTATTCTCATTTCTATCCTTTTTATTATAAGATCATCAATTTTAATCTGAAGATTGTTTAATTCTCTTTTATACTCCTCCATTTTATTTTTTAATTTTTTTGCTCTTTTCTTTTTTATTTTATTTTCTGGTTTTTCAATCTTTTTATGCCTCATTAGATAATTATAATTCCTAAAATAGTTTTGTTTATCATTATTTATTTTATAATTTCTGCAAACTCTGTCATTGATTCATCACTATTTTCCAGAGATTCTATTAATTTTTCTAGCTCTTCAACTTCTCTTTTTAATTTGTTATAGATTATTTTTAGAGCTTTAAATGCTCTTTGATTTATTTTAGAAAACTGCAAATAATTCAAACAATTTTCCCTTTCAAAGAGCTCTTGTTTCTTATCTTGATAAGTTACATATATTTCTTCCTTATTTATTGTCATAATTTAGTATTTAGGGTTTCATTTAATTTTTCGACCTTTTTTGTTAATTCTTTTATTTCAGAGTTTTCTTCTTAAATTTTTAATTTAGATAAACTTAAAGGACTATTGATTTTAGATTCTCTTATTTGAAAATTTGATGAAACCGATCTTTTTTATGGTTCTTTTAACAATAGAACTGGATTTTCAATAGCTTTGTATTTTGGTATTTCTGTTTTTACAATTTTCTGAAATAATTCATCAACATAAATTCTTTCTCTATTTTTAAATATTATACTATGATGGCTATTTGTTAAAACATAATTTATTGCATATGTAATTGAAAATGGTCATCATCTTGTTCCATTAAACTTTTTCTATAAAATTTATAAGTTAAACTTATAGATCTACCAAGATTTTCAGTTGATAAAGGTATAGCATATCCAAGATGGGCATTAAATTTAACATTTACATTTGCCAAATTTCCATGAACAATTCCAATTATTTGATCTATTGGGTCATCAGTAATTCTTTTGTCACAGATTGCTAAACTTATTGGTGAATTAATTCCTTTCATATATGTAGATTTGATTAAGACTTGTATAGTACTAATATGAATCCATCCAATTTTAGATCTTTTTTGTTGATCCTTAATTTTCTCAATCTGTTTACTCAATTCTTCATCATTTATCAAAGCTATTTCAAGTTCTCCATTGGCGGATTTTATCTTTATAGGGGCTTCAAGTTGAATTTTTTCATAGTATATTATATTTTTCTATTAAAAATTTCTTTTAAAAGATTTTGTTTATTGAAATTTTCATTTCTCGACAGCTTCCTCCTTACTCTCCTAGCATATGAGTACTCTTAACCTTCTGCTTTATGTTTTCTGATACTTCTACAATTGCCTAAGCAATCTATTTATAATGGTTGGGTCTGATGGACAATTCCCATCCTTACCCTTCTTATGACGTCATTGCTTACGTCATTGTTTATTATCTTGCACCAGCTACATTGTTGGTACTCTATGACCTAAGCGCTTACGTCATTATGCAATAATGTTGAGGGATGCTTCAGATGCACTGTCCTCTTCTTTTATCATGTGGGTGGATTCCATTTCATTATTGCTTCCTTCAGATATTTTTGAGACACATAGCTGGCACTTGTGGTCTTCTCTGTCTTTTATCAAATAGCAGAGATTCCTTTTTATCCCTTCAGGGAGATTTTCTAAGAGTCCGGATAGATTATAGAATGCAGATTCAAATTTCACCAAGAGTCTCATCTCTCTTTCTTCAATTTCATTTCTTTTACTGGACACAAGCAGAGTATTTCTGCTTTTATAATTAATTCTTGTGTGAGATTCCCTTGTTATTTTTTGAGTTCTTTCAAAAACCCTTTCTAATGTGCTGGCTAGTCTTCCTTCATGACTGTAGATTGTTAAATCTTGAATTTGATCAATTGGTTGAAAGTTTTCTGGGAAGACGGACATGAATATTACTTGGTGTGCTGGAACTAAGCATTCTTCTTCTTCATTAAAAATAGGTTGACTATTTGTAAATTTTAGGGATGTATCCCTTAGATTTACATTGTCAATCATATTTTTAAATCTCTTTACTGCATCAACGAATCTGCAGGAAACTCACTAATAATTTTTAGATCATTAAAAATTAAAATTGTATCAATTAATCCATACTAGAAAAATTGATAAGTATCAGATGGGGAAGCCTCTAGAAAAATAACCAGTTTTGTTAGCTGTTCTTTGTGGCAATAGGATAGTATCCCAAACTTGCCCTTTTTTCTTCAGTCCAATTCAGGACTATATTAAGGGTTTCTCTGAGATTTGATCTACAGACCCTTTTCTTTTCCTTGATTTTAGCCCTTGTAGGAATGTTTCTCATTATTCCTGTTCTCTGGGCTTGGCTCTTTTTAGGATTTGTTCTGAATGAAGAGCTTCATATTCCCTGAAGGATTCCTTTGCCTCTTCTAGTGTTGAAAATCCTCCTTTATGAACTATCTTTAATTGATGTGTGAATGATGCTGCTTTTTCCCAAGCATCATATACTCTTTTCATGGGGCCATTATAAATCACATAATATTTTTTGTCTTGTATGGATTTTTTAATAATTTCAGCAATGGTTTTATTTTCTGAAATTTTTTCTTCACCTGGTTTGTCCACCATGCTTAGCTGGCTGAACTCTGATGGTTTTGCTTGTTGTGTTGATTTCTGATGAGCGGATAATTTATACGCTTTTTGGCATTGTTTTCATATAGTTTTTAGTAAGTTTAAGCTACTTTTAGGGATGTTTTCATTAGTTTTTATGTTAAATTCACATTTCTGGACTTTACTATGAGTTTGTGTGTTTTTCTGTGATTTCAGGTAAATTCTGACTGAAATTGAGGGATTTGAGCAAAACTCTGAAGAAGGCTAACAAAAGGACTGTTGATGCTGTTGGATTCTGACCTCCCTGCACTCGAAATGGATTTTCTGGAGCTACAGAACTCCAATTGGCGCGCTCTCAACGGCGTTGGAAAGTAGACATCCAGGGCTTTCCAGCAATATATAATAGTCCATACTTTATTCGAAGAATGACGACGTAACTTGGCGTTGAACGCCAAGTTCATGCTGCTGTCTGGAGTTGAACGCCCAAAACACGTCATAACCTGAAGTTTGACGCCAAGATATGCCTTAGCACGTGAATTCATCAAGCTCAGCCCAAGCACACACCAAGTGGGCCCCGGAAGTGGATTTATGCATCAATTACTTACTCATGAAAACCCTAGGAGCTAGTTTATTATAAATAGAACATTTATCTAATGTATTAGAGGTCTTTTTGACCACGTAGATCCTGGATTGTATTTTGAGTCCTGTGATCACGTTTAGGAGGGCTGGCCATTCGGCCATGCCTGAACCCTTT
>NC_029777.3:25675829-25676576 GCF_000817695.3 Arachis duranensis
CGTAAGGTTTATTACTTGGACGACCCAGTACACTTGCTGGTTAGTTGAACGAGATTGTGAAGAAAATAAACAATGCCCTCAGAGTATACATCTTTTATAAATCCAATTACAAGAAAAAAGGGAATCACAATTTCGTCCACCAAGTTTTTGGCGCCGTTGCCGGGGATTATTTGAATTACAATTACGTGCAACTACAGCACCAAGTTGATCCGGCAACAACACCAAGTTTTTGGCGCCGTTGCCGGGGATTGTTCGACTATGGACAACTGACGGTTCATCTTGTTGCTCAGATTAGGTAATTTTCTTTTCAAAAATCTTTTTCAAAAATTTTTCTTTTATTTTTCGTTTTTGCAAACTTTATTTTCGAAAATAAAATAATAAAAATACAAAAAAATCATAAAATCATAAAAATCAAAAATATTTTGTGTTTCTTGTTTGAGTCTTGTGTTAAATTTTAAGTTTGGTGTCAATTGCATGCTTTTAAAATTTTTTCTTGCATTTTTTCGAAAAATCCATGCATTCATAGTGTTCTTCATGATCTTCAAGTTGTTCTTGACAAGTCTTCTTGTTTGATCTTGATAATTTCTTGTTTTGTGTCTTTTGTTGTTTTTCATGTGCATTTTTGTATTCATATTTTTCATGCATTAAAGATTTCTAAGTTTGGTGTCTTGCATGTTTTCTTTGCATTAAAAATTTTTCAAAATTATGTTCTTGATGTTCATCATGATCTTCAAAGTGTTCTTGGTG
>NC_029777.3:25689816-25704516 GCF_000817695.3 Arachis duranensis
AATAATAATAATAATAATAATAATAATAATAATAATAATAATAATAATAATAATATATGTTTGTCTAATGCATAACTTTGATATATAAATAAACACTAAACAATGTAATATTAGATATACGTATTAGATATTATAATATTTTAGAGTATTTTTTGTTGTAATTTATTATTTACTTAATAATTGAAATATTATTAAATATATTTTTCAAAAACTAAAATAATAATAATAATAACTTTCTAATTTAACGTTCTTATATTAACTAGATCAAATATGAATTTAATTGATGTATTTATTGACTTCTAAAAAATATGTTATAGTGAAAGTTATAAAAACACATGTTAAATACTAAGTTTTACATAATTATTTATGTAAAAAAAAGTATATTAAAAATTATATAACTCAATAAAAGAATATGATGATAATAATTTTAAGTGTGACAATAACCTCTCTTTGATGTTGTATATTATTTTTAGAGGTAAACTACTGGTAACAGAAAGATTTTTTCGCTTAAAAAAATAATCCTAAAAAATAGAATCGACAAATAAAATCAACTAATTTAAAAACGTAACAAAAATAATAAAAAATATTTTTTTTAAGTAACATAACAATCTACTTTGATATTTTACAAATGATTTATTCATTTAATCTGATTTTTTATGAAAATATTTGACTAATTATTTAAAAAGAGCATAAGTAAAATTCAATCTATACAAAAAAAAAAAAAAAATAAAAAAACACTTTTCATAAAATTACTAAATTGTAAGAATTAATTTATTTTATTTTTATAATAACGTTTAAAAAAGATAACATCTTCTTTAAAGTTAATAATACATATTGAAAGAATTTAATAACTCATGTCATATTAAAAAGTTAAATTCTAACCTATTTGTGTTGATACCTTGTCTATTTCTATCCATTTCTATAATTATTAAAATCTAACAATTAAAATTAAATTTTAAAATTTATATAACCATTATTATATATATAACATAAATTAAAATAAAAATTTAAATATAATATAATATAATTAATTATTTTATTAATTATTTCATATATATTATATATTAAAAATATATATATTATATATACCGGAACAGATTTAAGTAACTTAAGTCCAACTCTTTTTCATTTCTTCCAAAAACACGTCCTATTAAAAATTTGTTCTGTAAAGATGAATAATTTACCTGCTCCAAATAGGTAGGAACGAGATAAATATCTATAAATTTGGATAGCATTACCACCCTTAATGATATGTATGATTGTTGAAATATATTAGTTTTTGTTTATTTTTTATTAGTCTATTATTAAAAGTAAAAAATTCTGATATAATTATGAATTTAAAAGTTATATTAGTCGATTTTGAACCTAAAAATCTTCGTATTATCGATCATATTAAAAAGAATAGTTGATTTTTTTATCACATTTTTTAATTTTTTTAAAATTTATTTATCGTACGTATTTTTTAAAATTGTTTGTATCATATATATAAAAGTTTAAAGACTATTTTAATAATTTTCTTATTTTTGGATTGATGGGCACACACGTACCTTGTATCTCTGTTCAGAGTCACATGACACATGTAGCCCTAACTATTAGGACATTGATGGGAGCAACAAGACTGGGCAGGAGCCAAAAGTGCAGCAAAATAAGCTTTTAAGTTTTATGCCATGGCGTAACGTCGTGTTGTGGTGCTACAGTGACTGAACATTAGGACCATACATATTCCGCCTGACATTGTTTGAATCACCGTGACGTCAGCGTACGTACGTGGACGTATATACACGCTCGTGTACAGGCGGACACTCGTACTCACTTATACTAATAGTGAGGAAAATGCTCAAAAAATTGGTTCAACCATGAGTCAAATCCGATTTTAGTACGTACGTTTTAAATTTTTTTTTCTTGTGTGCACATAAACTCTCCTCTCTCAAAATACCTCCTCAAATGATTATATGCGCTAATAATAATGATGGTAGAATTATATTTCGTATATACTAAAATTAGTATAATTAAAATTAATTATTAGTATAAAATACATGTTAAAATATAAATATATATTAAAAATAAATTAAATTATACATATATTTATATACAAATATATTAGTGATTAAATTTAATGACTAATTTTAGTGTATAAATAATATTTTTATATTTTTTATTGTGTAAAACTTGAGTTTTTTAATATTTGTGGATTTTTGTTTATTTGAATTTTTAGCAAATAATTTAGGGCATGTGACCAAAAATGTGAATATAAATAAATAAATGAAGTTTACAAGACTACCTAGTCTATCAAATATTGGATTTGGGTATAAGATTTTATATTTTTAAAATTCATGTGATAGACAAAAAAATATTTGATCAAAACGTAATTTTAATATTTCTATCACTCTTTTAATTTTAAATATATGCTTTTTTAAATAATTATTATTTAAGGAGTACTGTACTTCTTATTTTGTTCAAAATGAATTATCATTCACCGAAAATGAATCAACGTTATATTATATGCTTATGGATATATATTATATACCTTTTGGTATATCTTTTTTCCTAAAAAATGTATAGTAATACATTGTAAGATATTACTACGGAGAGCCAATCATATATATAATATTAAAATAAGAACAAAATTTATGTAAATAAATTATATAATATAAGATGCATTGTAGAAATATATTAATATAAAATATATTTTGAAATATAAAAAATATATGTATATTTTTATTAATAAAATGGTTCATATCGATTGTTTATATCATAAAATTTATTGATCATAGAATTTGTGTCAAATTTTTTAACAATTTTTTTCTCAATATAAATCAAAAGATCGATAATTAACAAAAAAATTATTTTTTATTTTATTTTTAAGTCTATTCTTCATAATATTTATAATTAAAAAAGATTTTTCAGTTATAACTATTAAAATAAAAAGAATTAATACTAAACAAATCAAACAATCAATCAAATGATACATTAAAAATTTTTTTATTTTCATTAATTTTTGATATAATTATCAAAAATTGTAAACAAAACTTTAATTCAATATGATTAAAACCAACAAGTTTATAATACTGAACTTACATTCTAATATAAAATTTTTGTTAATTACTAAATTTATTTGGATAAAATCGTTCTGTTATTTCACTTATTTTTTAAATATTAAAAATTATTAATATTTAAACTAAATTTTTATTTATACAAAATTAAATACTAAATATATTTTTTGTACATAATAATTTTATGTACTTAATAATTTATTATTAATCATTTTTTTTAAAAAAATATTTTAGGAGAACCAAGCCTTCACTCACTCCTGTACATCCGTCCCCGTATACACACACCCAAACCTATGAAAATAACCAAATTTCTTTCTTAAAAGAAAAATAGACTTAGCATAATTTTGTTTTATTTGTAGGTGTTAGTATTTAATTTTACTAGTTTAGTGTAAGACCCGGTTAATTAACGGCTAATTAACCTATAAATGAGAATTTATTATAAAAAGCCAAGAATGTGATTTTTATGGCTTAATATGATAGAGAAGATTGAGACGAGAATTTCGGTACCAATTTTATAAAAATCGGACCAAGATTGGACCGAATGGGACAAACCAGGCCAACCGGACTCAAAGTGGACCCTAGGCCCAACTAAACTAAACCAAAACCCTAGTTTTTAGTACTCTCTCTCCTCATTAGACACACACACACGCTGAAATGGTGGAGGGGAAGGGAAGAACACACTCTCAAGTTCTCTCCCTTGGTTGATCTTCAAATCACCATAACTTTTGATCTAGAGCTCCGATTGTCGCACCGTTTGTGGCCACGTGTTCACCGCGGAGAGCTCTACAAAACTTATACAATCAATCTTGAGGTAAGCCACGTTTTTCTCTTCGAATTTCCAGCCTTGTTTTCGAGTTTCATGAACAAAAATGTTGAGATTTTGGGCTCTTTGATGTTATAGGACCCAACTCTTGAAGGAGAAGATTAATCTTGTCTCTTTGGATCTTGGGTGTGGTAAGATTCTCAATCCTAGTGTAATTTGTTGTTTTATGATGTTTGAGTATTGAGATGTTGTGTATGGGTATGATGATTGTGCCTTAGATTGTGTGTATGTGAATATTGGGGCTTGATTGAGACCTTGGAAAGTTTGAAATGAGATTTTTGGTGATAAAAATCTGTGCTTGGAGGTTTTGAGACCTAGAGGGCTTGTGGAAAAGTGGTTTGGAAGTGGTCTAATTGAGCTTGGGAAATCGGCTAAGGTATGGTCTCGGTTTCCCGTATCTAATATGTAATGTGGTAGGAAATACTTAGGCTAGAGGCCCTAAGATAGGCATTGAATTGTTGGTGTTGTTGAATGGTTGATATATATGATGTGGTCATATATGTAATGATGATTATTGAGGCCTTGATGGTATGATGTATGAGAAATATGCATGTTGTGATATATGCTTGATGATTGATTAAGGTTGAATTGTGAGTGAAACCATGTTGTTGGTGATTATGATATTGATTACGTATAATGATGGTTGATTAGAAATGGTGTTGTTGAAAATTGGCATGAGGAAGAGTATATGATATGTCAATGTGTTTGAGTTTGAGCCACTTAGGTGAAGTGGGTTAAAATGATGGGATGGTGATTTTGTGAATTGTGGTAAAGTGCCAACGTATGAGTTGAGGAGGCTTGATGTTGACTTTGATATGTTTTTGTTGATTTCAAAGACAAGGGATGAAATTGGCATGTTTTGATTGATTTTGAAAAGAGTTGAAATTGACTTGTTTTGAAAATGGCACTTTATGGTTTTGTATGAAAACATGGTTTTTGGACATACTTTGACGGGACATAACTTGGGCTACGGATTTTTGTTTTGTGCCAATTCTGTTTATAAATGAAATTTGATTTGGGATGTCCATGCCGTTTGAAGAATGGGCGAAAGACGATTTAAAATGAGAAAGTTATGTTCGTCGGAAGATTGGGGGTTGAATTTGTGAATTATGCAGCTCTTAACTTAGAAAAATTTTAGCAGAATTTTTCCCGCGCGTAGGCGCACTTGGCGCGTACGCGCCATTCTTCTCGAAAGCGCCATCCACACGTGCGCGTGGTGTGCGCGGGCGTGCCGATGCGTTGCACCCAATGCCCAGCTATTTTCTCGAAAGTTGTGCTAGGATTGTGCCAGTTTTGTGCCTGGGACGCAAGAGCACCCACGCGTACGCGTGCCTGACGCATGCGTGTCGTTGGCTATTTTTCAATCCGCGCGTCCGCGTGAAGGGCGCGTATGCGCTGATGAGTTTTGTGGCCATCCACGCGTGCGCGTGGAGTACGCGTGCTCGTGGATCTGTTTTCATCCCAAAGTTGATTTTTGAGTTTTAAAAGCCAAATTTCATACTTCTAAGCCTCCGATCTCACCACTTGTGTCTTCAATCATTATAATATGCCTAGCAATGAGGAAAGGAGCTAGTGAATGTGGTAACTTGCGAGTGAAGCAAGGAAAAAATGAATGATCAGTGAGGATCAAAGATGATTATGTGAGAGGCAGAGGATGGCGGTGGAAGTGCTTGTTATGCCATGGGTTGAAGGGCCGTAATTGTTAATGAATTGGCTGGTTATGGATTTAACCGTGAGCCGGATGGCTAGATTATTGCCGTGTTACGGCGGAGCCATGATTATGGCTAAGTATAAATGCATATATGCTGTTGAATGAATTGTGAATGTTGCACTTCCACTGTTGGAGATGAGAGTTTCCGTAGGAGGAAGTAGTAGCTAGCCACCACGTGCTCCAGGTTGAGACTCGAAGCTCTTTTGACCCTATGTTGTAAGGGTGGCCGGGCACTGTGAAAGCTCCGGATGAGCTTGCCCCCGTAAATATTCACCAGTGAGGGTGATGGATATGGATCATGATTATGATTAAGTTTATGACGAGAATAACTCGAGTTGGGGATGCGCGACAGAGGGACAGTCCAATGGTTAGCTACCAGGACTTGTCGGGTTGACTCTATAACAGACAGATGATATCATTAGCCATTAGGGTCAGGCATTCATCATATGCATACTGTGTGAATTGATTGAGATTCCCTATTTGACTGCATATTACTTGCTATTTGTCTAAATGCCTTACTTGTTCCTATTTGTATATCTCTTGTCTGATACAACTGTGTTTGCTATATTATACTTGATGACAAGTCATCATATACCCATTTTTCAAGCTAATTTCACTTGTTTCATTAGTCTTTATGCACTTTCTTGCATTCTAAGTAAGTAATTTGGAATGAAAATGTATAACTTCTTTAAATCAAACAACCACCATTAAATTGATGCTAAATCATGAGGTTTGAGCTAAAATTTATTGATTTTTAATGAAATATAAACCTTATGAGTTTAGAGATACTTTGATTTGTTGTTTTGGTTTCTTGTAGGTGAAGAAAGGAAGAAAAGAAGAAAAACGTGGCTTAAGAAGTGTGGCCAAGAGAGGAGAAGTGTGGTGCAACATAGAAAGAAGAAGCAAACACTGCCCTCCACAAGAGCACATTGCCCTCCAAGAGAGCAGCATAATGAACCAAGCCTTGAAAAGCATCACTGCCCTGCCCACAATAAGGGCGGAGCACAATTTTATGCCAAGAACCAAAGGAAGCAAAAACTCTGCCCTACCCTCCTCAAGAGCAATATCGGGCTTTCATGAAAAATAATTCAAAGAAAATTGCTTCCTAGTGTTTCCTATGGGTTTCGAACCCAAGAACAAGGAGGAAAGGAGTAGCGCTCAAATACAAGGAAAACAAGCAAAACTTAGCTTGTTTTCAATCTCCAAGAATCGAACACAGCACCATGAGGAAGCAAGGAACTAGGAATTACTTTGGTGCCAAGAAAACCAAGGAAAAAATGAGCAGCGTGTTCTTCCACCAAGTTTCGAACTTGGGACTTCAACCATTGGTAACATTGCCCTGCCCTCCACAAGGGCAGGGTAGCATTTCTTGGTGCATGGAAGGCGCACAAAATGGACGCACGGGCTTGAGCACTCGGCCAGCAGCACGCACGCACGGGCAGTACTTGGCGCACCATGGCAACACTGCCCTGCCCTCCACAAGGGCAGGGCAGCATCCTGATGCAGCACGAGCACGCAATGAGGCTTCATCACACAATTTCCTGCTCTGCCCTCCACAAGGGCAGGGCAGCCTTTTGAAAGCTAATTTCTCATGGGCTGAAAATTGGATTAAAAATCCAATTTAATTCATTTCTTCACCAAATCAAAAGCCCATCCAAATTCCAAAATCCAAGAATAGAAAGTGTATAAATAGGAGATAGTTTGATGTAATTAAGACCCTTTTTTGATTTTTGAACTTTTACATTTTGAGACTTCATTTTCTTTGAGAGCTTTGAACTGAGATATGAGAGAATTGGGAAGGAGAATTGATCTCTCTTCTTCCTTGTTCTGGCTTGGGCATTTTTACTTTTCTTGTTCGAATCTTGAGTGTGAAGAATTGAGGAATTTCTGTCTCAATCTCCATTCAAGATCTCTTTAATTTCCCTTCTGCATAATTGAGTTCAATTACATTTCCTTTACTGCTTCAATCTTCAATTTCTCTTTAATTGCTTTGTGAACTTGGATCTGAGAAGGCAATTGAGATCTAGACTTTGCTATCTAGTCTCTGGAGTCCTGAGATCCAATTTTCATTTTGGTTCTTCTGCTGAATCACTGCTGCAATTTAATTTCCATTTCTGTTTGAGATCTGGCAGAATTCAAATCATCTCTTGCTTTGATAATTGCTGAAATTTAATTTCCCTTGCTTAAATTCTGAATTCCCAGTCCTCAACTCCCTTTTTCCATTCAAGCAATTTATATTTCTTGCACAATTGTGAAGAAAATAAACAATGCCCTCAGAGTATACATCTTTTATAAATACATACAAGTGATCACAATTTCGTCCACCAATTTCATTGTTTCAATGGCCTTCTTGAGGGATTGGATCTGTGTTCTTATTTGCTGACAATGCTTGCATTCTTCGAATTCTTACTGATATTTTTGAATTTCTTAATTTAATGCGTTGTACACGAACTTCATTCTCTTGTTAATGTATCTGCAATAATATTTTTGTCACCCTTAATATATTCAATTTTTATTGGATATTGTAATAAAAATAATTGCCATCTTACCAATCGCCCATAATGATAATCAATTTTTAAATTTTATCGAATGAAACCTGTTAGGTAACTTGAATCTGTCCTTAATGTAAATTCTTTGGGTAGTAAATCAATTTTCCTTTTTTAAGAGATTTAATTGCTGCTAGAGTTTCCTTTTCATGAGTAGTGTATCTCTGTTTTGTTGGAGTAAAAGTCCCTAAAATATACCTGCAAAGTAATTCCTTTGGGGGATATTTAGAATCTAGTGATTCTTTTTCTTGTTCCAAACTTTTTATAGCTTTTTTAGCTTTTAGACATCCTGACCAGGTTATGTCTGAAGCATCTGTTTCTACTATTAAGTAGTCATTTTCTACTGGAATATAAAGTTCCGGAAACTTTTCATATAATACTTTGATTCTTTGAATTTGGCATACTATCTTTTTCTTCCCATTTTCATTCTTTTTTAGTACTTATTTTTGGAAATAAGTTTTTAGTGTATTCTGTTATATTCTTTAAAAATCCTTGATCAGAAATATAATTTATACACCCTAAAAATCTTTATAATTGTTTTCTATCTTCTATTTTATTAGGAAATAAACTTACCTTTTCTAAAATATTTGGTTGAAGTTTTAGCTTTCCCTGAGTGGATAGAATTAATCCAAGAAACTCTATTTCTTGTTTTGCTATTCTTGCTTTCTTTTTGCTAAGAACTAATCATTTTTCTTTACATCTTTCTAAAACTATTAATAATTTTTGAAGATGATCTTCTTTATCCTGTTTTGTAAAAATTAATATATCATCAATGTAAACTAAAATAAATTCATTTAACTCTTTTTGATTTTCTTCCATAAATCTTTGATAGATACCTGGGGCTTGTTTTAATCCGAATGGTAAAACATTCAATTCATAGAGTAACACACTTGGTGATTCTTTTATTGGGCAAGTAAAAGCAGTTAATTTCTTTGTTTCTTCATCTAAATGAAGTTGCCAATATCCTGATTTTGCATCAAGAGATGAAAACCAAGTTGCTACTTTGATTTTTTCTAAAATAGAATATTTTCTTGGAAGTTTATGAGTATCACCAACAGTTGCTTCATTCATTTTCTTATAATTAATTACTATTCTTCGTTTTCCCCTTTTAATTTCATTATTGTTTTCGACATAAAAGGCTGGAGCCGCACAAGGACTCTTGCTTAATCTTATAATTCCTTTTTCCAAAAGATCTTTACATTCTAATGAGAACTCTTCTCTATCTCTTGCGGAATAAGGAATTTTATTTGGAACATTTATTTCTTTTATAGGATCTTTTAATTTAATGCTTACTAATTCTTTATTTGTATTTTTAATATCTAAAGGATTTTCAGCGCAAGTTTCATCCAAAAGTTCTTCTATTTTTATTTCAAGATTATTTTTTGGGATATTTATCTAAAAATATAAATTTAAATAACATGTTTCTAATATAGAAAATATTTTAAATTTTACAATATTATCTACGGTAGTAGTTGGTATCTTTATACGTTTTGATTTTTTATTTATTGAAGAATCGTGTGGAGTTTTTAAAACTATATATGTTAATTCTTGAATGAATGGATGATATAACTTTAAGAAGTTATTTCCTATGATAAAATCTATCCTAGAACTTATCATATATATATATGGATGGAACAATAAACCTATAATTTTGAATAAATATTTCAACTATTTTTGCTTTTTGGTCAATTTTATGTATTGATTTGTCAGCTATTCTAACTCTTAATGGTTTCTTTAATTTTTTTTCAATCAAATTTTATATTTGTACTAGCAAAGCATTGTGTTGCTCCAGTATCTATGAAAGCATTTATAAACTTTTCTGTTATTTTTATAGTAATAAATGTAGCATTATTGCTCAATCTCTGAGTCTGTTTCTGAGCCATATTCAAAAATATAGTCTAAGTTATCATCTGATTCTTCTAATGATTTCATGAAACAAGACTTAGCAATTTCTAACTGTTTGGTAAGGTCTTTTTTATCCTTCTTTTTTGGACATTCATTTGCATAGTGTCCTTCTTGGCAATACTAACACTTATAATTTTCTTTTTTATTTGGGCAATAGTCATTTTTTTGTTTTTTGTTTTTATTGTTATTTCTTTTTCTAAAATACCTCTTTTTTCTCCAGTTTGGATAGTATTTTCTTTTTCTAAATTGATATTTTCTTTTTTTTTTGAAAATTTTTATTAATACCATATTTTTGAGGTATTTCTTCATTATCCTGACAGCAAATTCTAATTATATTTTCAAATCTTTTTTGAGTTGCTTCTTGCATACAACGTTCTTTTTACAGTCTAAATCGAGCATTCTTTCTCCTTCCATTTTCTGAATTTTAGGAACGTACTTTGATGGTATTTTTGTATACTTTGAATTTTTATTTATAAATCCCTTTTTAAAAGCATAATTTTCAAAACCCGTTTCTCATTTAAATTGAGATTGATTATCTTTAGATGTTCCACCTTCATTTTTTTATTTGTATTGGAATTGCTGGTTCTTCATCACTTGAATAATCTAGAATGTGTTCTTCATTTTCAATATTTTCAGAATTTACTGATTCTTCTTCTATTTGAAATTCTTGCACCATAATATTATTTTCTTGAGCCATTTTTAATTGTTTAAAAAACATTGTAACTTCTTCTAATTTTTCTTCAATATTCATAATTTCAATGGTGGTTTTACTTTTAATTTTGTTATGTTGTCTATATTTTGAATTTTTTCTTCTTTGGGATTCTCTTTCTGAAAATATTTATTTAATATCTGTTTAATTTCGTTTATATTAAATTCCTCTTTTTCTTTATTTCTTTGAAATTTTATGGATACTAATATTTCTTCAAGAATATCTACTATAAAATTTAATTGTGGGTTAAAAGTATGATAGAAATGTGAGGAATCATTTCCGTGGTAGCATTTGTTAGAAATTTCATGTGAAATATAAATTTTTTCAGATTTTTGAAGTCCTTTAATAAAACTTATAGTAAAATAAAGATTTTGAGAAAAATCATTTTGTATTGATTTTAAGAATTCAGTGTCATTACAATTAACATTAGTTAAAATAATTAGTTTTTGATCTATTAATTTTGATAATTTAATTATTTTTTCTGTTAAATCTTCTAATTTACTTTTTTTTATTAGGTGACGTTTTTCTCATAAAATGTTATAGTTTTAAGTGTTATGTAGTTAAAAGTGTGACTTTTAGAATGTATGGTTTAGATTTTGTCACGTAAATGTCTTTAAAAAAAAATTGTTTTTGGATCTTTATTTAAGTGGTGCTTATATGAATTACCCCTTAAATTACATATGTTCCATTTTCACTGTATGTATTTAATATTAAAAAATTAGTAACAGTACCAAAATAATAATAATAATAATAACAAGATCTTTCAAGACACTAGCATTTTCTGATTGACATGATTTATCGAAATATAAAAAGGCTAAGCAGGACGAGTTAAACAAAAAGCAGAAATATCCTATAGAGAGGCCAATACTGCTCAAATCTAAAAAATTGGTTACAACCAAAAGAAACAAATTGATGTTAGAGGTCATTAAATCAATGCGAATGCATTTTTCTTCCAAGATTCTACTTGCGTATGACCTATCAATGAAAAATCACATGCACTAATCATACCACTTTTAGGCCAACATTGTTAATATGATAACGTGCTTATAAGTTATAATGGGTTTCCATGTGTTGTTAGCGTATTTAGAAAGCAAAATTATGAAGAAACAGTAATTATCATCCCAAATTTCAGTATTGCAGCCAATCATTTGGTAACAAAGCATTTAAATACGCTACAAGATCAAACAAAATTAAGACAAACCTTTCTTCTAATGCGGAAACTAAACCATTTGTCAAAGCCACTCCACCAGTCTGTTTAAAGGTGTCAAATGTCAATTATTTCATATCATTTTGTAATATTAAGAACACAAATACACTAAGCTCAAATGTTCACAAAAAAGCTCACCAATTGTATGCTACAGAATAGTTTTCTCTGGATGTCTATGCGACCTGTGAATACAGCAACATACAGTTAAATAAGGCTTCAAATTTACGCATATAAATACAGGAAAAAAGGGATGAAAATGCTACCAGTTGAGAGAATGCAGTTAGAAATAGCCTCCGCAAGGCCTACTTTTTCTTCTCTTTTTGGCTTACTTGCGAAAATTGGATAGCTTTCCCACATTGGTATTCCTCCACCAACATTGGGATAAAATGTATCAGGACGAGTATATTCCATATGCCATGGTTCTTCTAGCATATCCTCATAGTCATTAAACCTGGCAAGGCAATGCCATTAGGGTTATGTAAACATACATTTTGTTTGCAAACATGCACACAGCATGAAAACTTCAGTAATACACTAACCAAGTACGAGGTGGAGGAGGATAGACATCAGGAACAAGAAGCGTAGGATAGAACAAACCCATCGGAGGAACCTGAGCAATAATAGTCAGCATTATCCAAAGGCAACATGCGAAGTAAAATGAAGAAAGAATTCAACCGAGGATACACACATTTAGAGCAGTAAGTCTTGTCTTGTGAGATCCAGCTGGTGCTCTGTCCTCGTAAGAATGAACTACAGCAACAGCTTCATGTTCTCCCTCCTATAGACAGGAAAACACAAGATTTAAAATGAAGCCATGTTTGGAG
The DNA here is from genome assembly GCF_000817695.3 of Arachis duranensis. Taxonomy (NCBI): domain Eukaryota; kingdom Viridiplantae; phylum Streptophyta; class Magnoliopsida; order Fabales; family Fabaceae; genus Arachis; species Arachis duranensis. The sequence goes on from NC_029777.3 coordinate 25,702,595, forward strand.
GAAGCAAGCACCAATAAAGAAAACACTGATCAATTCTAAGTTGATTAATTTTCACAAGTTACACATGTTCAAGATGCCCCCAGCTTAGCTTTGGCACGACTACAATTCACTTTCTGAAACTAAAAAGTCGCTGAATCATGTATGAGTGCAATGCAATAAAGAGAAAAGGGCAGTAGAAAGAAATTATGTGGACAAAATACAGTGAGAGGAATTGAGGGTATTGTTTTAATATCATTATTCATTTTATATTAATTTCATATTTAATTTTCTAACCCGATAATAATGTATATAAAATTTGAACAAATGGACATGTTGCACCCCAAAATGACGTTGATATCTGAATCACTAAAGGAAATTTCAGCAAACTTAATGAAAGGTGAAATAATTACAACTGAACTAAAAAGTAGAACAACTCACTTTGATCTCACAATATGTCTCTTTAAGTTGATTTAACATTAACAGATCTATAGGCTTTGTCAAAATATCTGTACGAATTTGAGGCCATGTCTGGTGGTGCCTTTGGGTCCAGAGAAGGCACCTTGATATATCCTGATGAAGTTAATATTTAGACAATAATAAAAACTAACTGGAAAAACAAAAATTAGGATACAGAATAATATCAGCTACATAATACAAGGAACTATAAAAATCATTGCACAGAGAAATAGATAGAACAATGTATTGCATATTTGCATGATATACAATCATTACACAAACTGACAAGCACAAGTTTCATTTATTAAAGGGCGATTTACATTGACCTCCACCGAGATCGAGTGATATTACACTTGACACCTCTTGATTTTTTATACTTATACTGACCTCAATGTTATGTTTATAGGAAAGGTCAGTGACAAGTGTTATAAAATATAGGAGCATCAAGTGTGATCTCTTCAAGGTCAGTGTCAGTGTAATTTACCATTTATTAAATGAGACACATGTTTCACCATGTACTTTGCTGACTGTTTTCAACTATAGGAATTATATGAGTCAACTTTAGGTCAGTTATCATTAAGGATGGTATCAGACCTTTGTTGTCAACCACAGATCTTATCACAGTAAATCCTTCTTGTTTCTATCTCATAATCCAACTATACTTTCCAGTATTTGAGCCTTTTTTGATTAATAAGGTTAGGTGAAGAATTTGGTTTGGGCCACTATACATATAATTAATAGAAATGATTTGTTGCAGATTCATAAGCTTCAGAAAAGTTAAATCTTTATGAATGTCACATGAGGTACTTGTCAACAATATGCTATTGTTGCAATTTTCTTAAATGAAATATACAGCTCTGCCTTTTTTATGAGTTTGCCCTTGGTCCTTGGATCAAGTATTAGACTATTAGTGACTACTTTAATGGGTTTATAGAAGACGTGAAGTAATTATTTAATGGAAGTAAGAAACCATGTTTCGTACCTCGCCACCAAAAGGCAAAGTTTTTACAGTGGTTGGCAGTGCACCTCCATCCTGAACAAGAGAATAAACAAATAACTGCCAAAATTAGTCATGTTCTGTATCATTGTAGAGAACTAGAATTATAAATTAAATCATAATAAGTAGTAAGCAATAAACAATACGTGTTACAAGTTACATAAATAATAATAAGTAGAAGACAGAAGCTGCAATTGGAATTACCTCTATGCATATCAGTGATGTCACTTGCGCACCAATATTTACAACACATGCCGTTGATAATCCGTTTCCAAAAACAGCAGCAAGACCTTCCTGGTCAACCAAATCAATACGAGGCCATTAGAAAGTAATGGAGAAATCCAACTCAGAAAATAACAAGACCTTCCAGCTCCCTTATATGCACAAAAAGCGTGACTTATCATATTCTCTAGTGTTTGATCTCCACCACAATCATTCTATAATCAAATATTGTCATCCTTCAAGATCATGAACCCTGATGTAGAACAGG
>NC_029777.3:25708702-25709017 GCF_000817695.3 Arachis duranensis
TGCACTTTAAGTTACTGCAATTTACATTTCTTGCACTTTAAGTTTCAGTCATTTAATTTCTTATTCTTTAAGATTCAGCACCTTTACTTTCAATTCTCTTTAATTTTTGCAATTCCTCCCTCTCCCTTTACATTCTCTGCTATTTACTTACTGTTGGATGCAAAATCACTCAACCAATACTTGATTTGCTTGACTAAATCAACCACTGAACTAAAATTGCTCATTCCTTCAATCCCTGTGGGATTGACCTCACTCCCGTGCGTTTTATTACTTGATGCGACCCGATACACTTGCCGGTGAGTTTTGTGTTGGATA
>NC_029777.3:25709173-25731408 GCF_000817695.3 Arachis duranensis
ATTGTGTCACCTAACCCTCTAACCACATTCTAGCATTAGAATGTCCATGTTTCATTTGGTTTGTTTGTGATTCTTGCAAGTCATGGAGGCTAGCAACAATACCCAGCCTGCAAGAAGGGTGTTGGCCTCTTACATTATCCCCAATGCAAGAAACTGCGGGAGTAGCATACTCACTCCCAACGTTCATGCAAATAATTTTGAGTTGAAGCCTCAACTTATCACTCTGGTGCAGAACAATTGCTCCTATGGAGGAAGTCCACTTGAAGATCCAAACCAACACTTATCCATCTTCCTTAGGATTTGTGAAACTGTCAAAACAAGTGGTGTGCATTCAGACATCTACAAGCTACTGTTGTTTCTATTCTCTCTGAAGGATAAGGCCACTCAATGGCTAGAGTCATTTCCCAAAGAAAGCATCAATAATTGGGAAGACTTAGTGAGCAAATTCCTAGCCAAGTTCTACCCACCTCAGAGGGTAATCAAGCTGAGAACAGAGGTGCAAACATTCATTCAAATGGATGGAGAGTTGCTGTATGATGCCTGGGAGAGATACAAGGCCTTAATCAGGAAATGTCCCCCAGAAATGTTTAGTGAGTGGGATAGACTCCAAAACTTCTATGAAGGGTTGACCCAGAAAGCTCAAGAAGCATTAGATCATTTAGCAGGAGGCTCATTGCAGCTAATAAAGACAGCAGAGGAAGCCCAAAACCTCATAGAGATGGTGGCAAACAACCAATACTTCTTTGCTCATCAAAGACAACGCCACCCAGCCCAGAGAAAGGGTGCACTAGAGTTGGAAGGAGTGGACACTATTCTATCTCAAAACAAGGTGATGCACCAGCAAATCCAGCAACAACTTGAGCAAATGGCTAAGAGAATTGATGAACTGTAACTTGCTGCAGTGAATACACAAAGCCAATCTCAAACCTCACATGGGTGGAATCAATCTGAAGAAATTTTTGGGACATTCAATTTTGAGCAACAAAGCCCTGAGCAGGTGCAATGCATGAACAACACTTCAAGTTCATTTCAACACAATTTTCATGGTGATGCACACAAGACACCCTGGAAGATTCATTCTAATTCAAGGTGGGGTGAGCATCAGAATCAAGGACAAAGGGACTTCAACTCTGGCAGCCTCAGAAACACAAGCAACCATAACCATTCATCCAATAATACTAGCCAATTCAAAAATTCACAAAACACATATCACCAACCCCATAATAATTCACAAAACCACCAGAATAACTTTTCCACATCCACATCCCATCCACAAAGTACCCCCACAATTAATTCAAATAACTTCCAACAACAACCATCTCATTTCACACAACCACAACCAAATCCAGACTCTCAAAGAATTTCAAGTCTAGAGAAAATGATGGAGAGACTCATGAAAAATCAAAAGATGGCAAGACAAGATCAGGAAGCTGCAAGGAAAGATCAGACCCTGGCATTCAAAAATCAAGAGACCTCAATCAGAAACCTTGAGAGACACATGGGGCAAATGGCTAAGCAAATTTCAGAAATGGATGAGAAGAGAGCAAATGCCCTCCCTAATGTCACTGAAGAACACCCAAGGGACAAAGGAAAAGCCATAAAATGGGAGGAGTGCAAAGCAATCACAGTGGAAAGTGAGAAGACTATGAAGAAGGAAGCCATCAATCAGGACAAACACAACAGAGAAGTTCCACAAGAAGAGACAGAGGGGAAAAGTAAAGAGGATCAAGAAACCAAAAATGCAAAAATTTCAAAGGGATACAAGAACACCCTTGAATCACAACTACAAGAGAAGAGGGAAGGAGTGAATCTGAACAAACACAACAGAGAAGTCCTCCAAGAAGAGACAGAGGAGAGAAGTAAAGAGGATCAAGAAACAAAAAATGCACAAATTTCAGAGGGAGACAAGAACATCCTTGAATCACAACTACAAGAGAAGAAAGATGATCCTGGGAGTTTTTACATACCTTGCACCATAGGAAACATAACAATTGAGAAGTCATTCTGTGACCTCGGTGCAAGCATAAACTTGATGCCTTTGTCTCTAATGAGGAAACTTAACATTTCTGAGCTGAAGTCTACACGAATAATTCTCCAAATGGCTGACAAATCCACTAAGCAAGCACTGGGAGTTGTGGAGAATGTGTTGGTAAAAGTGGAAAAATTCTTTATCCCGGCTGACTTTGTTATCTCAGATATAAAAGAGGACCCTGACACTCCCATCATCCTGGGGAGGCCTTTCCTAGCTACGGGCAGAGCATTGATAGATGTGGAAAAAGGGGAATTGTTGCTGAGAGTGCATGATGAGCATCTAGCATTCCATGTTTTTAAAACCTTGCATGAATCCATTCAAGAAGAAGATTTTATGAAGGATAAGGCCAGAGATCAAAGTTTGAAGGAGGCAGTCAATGAGTTAACTCCAAGACTTCTAAATCCATGCTTGAAAGCAGTAGAAATGGTGCAACAAACCAAAGAAGTCAAGGAGGAACTAGATCCAAAACCTCCAGATGAGAAATTCAACATCCCAGATAAAGAACCACCAAGGCAAAGAGTATCTCTTGAGAAAGAAAAGAAGAAGAGGCCAAGAGGATGGAGAAATAAGAAAATACCTACTGAAGGCTTTTCACCAGGGGATAAAGTGATGTTAAACACCCAACCAATGAAGGTGTCTCCACAAGTGTCTGAATACTACACTGTGAACCAGGCCCTTTCACTTGAACACCTAGAGATCATCAAAGAGGAGACCGGAAGGAAGTTCACAGTAAGAGGTGAAAAGCTGAGACACTATGATTTTCAGCCTCCATGATCAAAGATTGGAGGATGTCAAGCTAATGACAATAAAGAAGCGCTTGTTTGGAGGCAACCTAACCTGAGGTAGTTTTCTTTTCATAGCTTTTTCAATAAAATGTTGAATAATTAGTATGTATTGCAAGAAGCTAAGTTTGGTGTTACACACCAAAACAATTTAAGGAAGAATGAAGGATTCTAAGTTTGATGTTCCACCAAAATCTCATTTAAAAGCACCTTCTCACTTCCTGCACAATACTAGCTCCAAGCAATCAGAAAGATTATTCAACTACTCAACTATTTTCTAGTTTTAATTCCATAATCTTTAGCAAGGACACAAGGTTTCACACATAGTTAACTTGTTGCATCAGAGGCAGTGGCAAGTAATTAAGTTTGGTGTTCTCACACCAAAATAAATCCAAGAGCCACACTCAATTTATGCATACTAACCATGCACTTAAGGGCTTGAGAAATAAGCAACTTTGAGAATTATGCAGGACATGAGTCAACAATTGAAGATATTGTGCATCTTAACTCAAAGAGAACACAACAGAAGGAAGAATCAAAGGGCTGCAACTTTAAAGGTTGTATCTAAACTTAATCCTTGTTGTTGTGAAATGTTTTAATTCAGGATTTCTTGTATGTCTTGCTAAAGTGTTCATCTAGTTGCAAGTGAAGTTGTTTGATTAAGTATGATAATCTGCATAATGCTTGTCATTCATCACTCAGCTTAAATTTTGTTTTGTTTCCCATATGCTTGAATAAAAGAGAATTGTTTGAATTAGAAAGTAAATATCCAATGTTGCATAAGTTAGAATGGAAGTTAATGGTGGTATATGTGTTTGATTAAATACATAACTCATGAAATAATTGCTGCATAGTGTCATTTTCATTGAAGTGTAGGCTAGCTTGCTGTTATAAAGATTCCTATCAATAAAGAAAAAGCCCTTGAGAACAAAAATAAAACAGAAAGAAAAGGAAGTAGAAAAAGCCAATGTGGCAAGAAAAACAAAGAATAAAGGTTGAAACCCTAGGACACATGCCTGTGGTGTTCTTGTACTAGGATATGCTTGGACAAGTAAATTCTGAGGGGTATTTCAAAACCCGGTCACTTAGATCAACTGATTTGGGATGGCCAATTGAAAGTCCACAATAAAGAGCAACTTAGATACAGAACATTTAGTTATCCAAAGAGATGCTGGGCATCAATGATCCTAGGAGGAATTAGTGAGCCATGTGTCTGTGGTGGAGAGATGTTGAGTAAAAATAAAGCCAAAGGCTACTACAACATTTGACACCAAGCCTTCAAAAGCATAAAAACTCCATGAATCAAATTCTGCTATATGCCTAATAAGGATATGTTTTCTCTTCTTGTTCATTTCATTTTCTCTTATTTTTTATGCTTGCTTGGGGACAAGCAAGATTTAAGTTTGGTGTTGTGATGACAAGTCATCATATACTCATTTTTCAAGCTAATTTCACTTGTTTCATTAGCCTTCATGCACTTTCTTGCATCCTAAGTAAGTAATTTGGAATGAAAATGCATAACTTCTTTAAATCAAACAACCACCGACTTCCACTCTAAGCTTACTCAATTTTTGAGGTGGAAAGAACTTTGCCAAGAAGGCATTGACTAGCTTTTCCCAAGAGTTCAGGCTTTCTTTAGGTTGTGAGTCCAACGATGTCCTAGCTCTGCAACATAGAAGGAAAGAAAGGAAGAAAAGAAGAAAAACGTGGCTTAAGAAGTGTGGCCAAGAGAGGAGAAGTGTGGTGCAACATAGAAGGAAGAAGCAAACACTGCCCTCCATAAGAGCACATTGCCCTCCAAGAGAGCAGCATAATGAACCAAGCCTTGAAAAGCATCACTGCCCTGCCCACAATAAGGGCGGAGCACAATTTTATGCCAAGAACCAAAGGAAGCAAAAACTCTGCCCTGCCCTCTTCAAGAGCAATATCGGGCTTTCATGAAAAATAATTCAAAGGAAATTGCTTCCTAGTGTTTCCTATGGGTTTTGAACCCAAGAACAAGGAGGAAAGGAGTAGCGCTCAAATACAAGGAAAACAAGCAAAACTTAGCTTGTTTTCAATCTCCAAGAATCGAACACAGCACCATGAGGAAGCAAGGAACTAGGCGTTACTTTGGTGCCAAGAAAACCAAGGAAAAATGAGCAGCGTGTGCCTCCACCAAGTTTCGAACTTGGGACTTTAACCATTGGTAACATTGCCCTGCCCTCCACAAGGGCAGGGCAGTATTTCTTGGTGCATGGCAGGCGCACAAAATGGACGCACGGGCTTGAGCACTCGGCCAGCAGTACGCACGCACGGGCAGCACTTGGCGCACCATGGCAACACTGCCCTGCCCTCCACAAGGGCAGGGCAGCATCCGGACGCAGCACGAGCACGCAATGAGGCTTCATCACACAATTTCCTGCTCTGCCCTCCACAAGGGCAGGGCAGCCTCCTGGAAGCTAATTTCTCATGGGCTGAAAATTGGATTAAAAATCCAATTTAATTCATTTCTTCACCAAATCAAAAGCCCATCCAAATTCCAAAATCCAAGAATAGAAAGTGTATAAGTAGGAGATAGTTTGATGTAATTAAGACCCTTTTTTGATTTTTGAACTTTTACATTTTGAGACTTCATTTTCTTTCAGAGCTTTGAACTGAGATCTGAGAGAATTGGGAAGGAGAATTGATCTCTCTTCTTCCTTGTTCTGGCTTGGGCATTTTTACTTTTCTTGTTCGAAAATCTTCAATTTCTCTTTAATTGCTTTGTGAACTTGGATCTTGGAAGGAAATTGAGATCTAGACTTTGCTATCTAGTCTCTGGAGACCTGAGATCCCATTTTCATTTTGGTTCTTCTGCTGAATCACTGCTGCAATTTAATTTCCATTTCTGTTTGAGATCTGGCAGAATTCAAATCATCTCTTGCTTTGATAATTGCTGCAATTTAATTTCCCTTGCTTAAATTCCGAATTCCCAGTCCTCAACTCCCTTTTTCCATTCAAGCAATTTATATTTCTTGCACTTTAAGTTACTGCAATTTATATTTCTTGCACTTTAAGTTACTGCAATTTACATTTCTTGCACTTTAAGTTTCAGTCATTTAATTTCTTATTCTTTAAGATTCAGCACCTTTACTTTCAATTCTCTTTAATTTCTGCAATTCCTCCCTCTCCCTTTACATTCTCTGCTATTTACTTACTGTTGGATGCAAAATCACTCAACCAATACTTGATTTTCTTGACTAAATCAACCACTGAACTAAAATTGCTCAATCCTTCAATCCCTGTGGGATCGACCTCACTCCCGTGAGTTTTATTACTTGATGCGACCCGGTACACTTGCCGGTGAGTTTTGTGTTGGATCATTTTCCACACATCAATACTCCTACTGGTGGTTGGGAGGTCTGAATGAATTGGAAAGGGAAGTATTAGTTAGACTGAAGGATCTTTAGTCAGATGCCCTTTATGGTTTAGCTTGTTTATAAGCTTTAAATTATCTGGAGGAAGTTCTAGGATTGCCTTCGGCTTTCCTCTATTATTATGTATTATATATGTGGAAGCTGTTACCATGCTGGGGACCTCTGGTTCTCACCCATGCAGATTTTCTGATTTTCAGATGCTGGACGTGAGGTTTTTCGCTGAGGCATGCTTGAGATTTCTGGATTAGTGAAGATCCTCTGTTCTCGAGACTCTGTTTTGGTTTATATGTTTTGCTTAGATACTTTTATCTCCATTAAATAATACAAACTGTGATGACTCCTCTTATAGGAGATTTTGGAGAATAGGTTTTCAGTCTTGTGTCCCTTTGGGTTTTCCTATATATATATATATATATATGTTGCTATGCTTGGACCGGTTATCTTCGCAATCGGATTTTGAGTTTTGATATTCCCTGTTTTTGACACTCTTTTGTATATATATAATCTCGCGCTGGTCTATCCTTGTTCGTTACGTTATTGATCGGAGTGTTGCGCTTTTGAGTTACGATTTTTGTTTGCCCCTTTTTCTTAAAAAGGCTCCTAGTTATAATCATTTTTCCCAATACTATCCGTACTAAATTTTTATTTTAGAGGTCGTAATATCTTGCCATCTCTGAATTATAACTTAAGCATAAGACTTTGTATGGTAGGGTGTTACATTATGGTATCAGAGCAGTTCATTCCTGTAGAGCCTGAGGGACGAACTAACTATACTTCTATGCATTCTCTATATGTGTGTTATGTGCTATTAGTGTATCTGCTTAATATAATTGGCATAAACGTTCATGAGCATGCATTTGGGACTTTGAAGCACTAGACTTCCGATAATGAGACTGATCAACTTAATATCGATTTGTTTGGTGTGTATAGGGACCAGATAGCACCTTGTGGACGCGGTAGAGGCCGTGGGAGAGGTCATACGAATGCTCGTGCGTCGGAGAATAACCCTAATGACCCGGTGAACTTTATGACTGCATTGGAGAACATGGCTGCTGCTATGCAAGCCACTGCTGAGGCTCTTGGTCAACAGATGAACAACCATGGTAATGACGGAAGTGGAGTTCAGGGCCCAATGACATTGGCAAACTTTTTGAAAGTTAATCCACCTAAGTTCAAGGGAACTACTAGTCCGACTGAAGCCGATACATGGTTTCAGGCTATGGAACGAGAACTACAAGTGCAGGTGGTGCCTGAAGGATAGCGTGTTGAGTTCGCTACCTATTTGCTCACTGGGGAAGCGTCACATTAGTGGCAAGGAATCCGACGTCTCCTGCAGCAGGGTGATGATTGATGCCAGGGCATCTTGGCTAGTTTTACTAGCCATTTTTTTGTATGCTTTAGGTTGGTTTCATGCATTTTCTTAGGAAATAAGCAAGTATTTGATTGAAAATGCAATCATACCATGATTCAAGCAAACATTGTGAATTTTGAATTATTTCATGAGAATTATGCATAAATTGAATGATAAATTGGATGATGCATGATCCTATGATTAAGAGCAAGACTTTGATGCACTTTGTTTGATTGATTTCAGGCCAAAAGAAGAAGAGAAGAGCCACGTTAGTGGCTACGTTAGTTACACTAACGTGGGCACTAACGTGGAAGGAAGGAAAGCCCCAACGTTAGTGAGAAAAGTTAGTGGCATTAACTTTGAAGAAGGAGAGCATGGAATGTTAGCAAGGAAGACCCACGTTAACAGTCACGTTAGCTACATTAACGTGAACTCTAACGTAGAGACAAAAGGCACCAAGCAACATTAATGTGAAAGGTGAGTCCCAATAACGCTTGCGAAAGGGGTATATGCCAACGTTAGTGGAAAACGTGAGTACCACTAACGTTGGCGAAGCAAAAAGACCCACGTTAACTAAGTTAACGTAGTAGTTAACGTGGAAGGAAAGGGGTATATGCCAACGTTAGTGGAAAAAGTGAGTGCCACTAACGTTGGCGAAGCAAAAAGACCTACGTTAACAGCCACGTTAACTAAGTTAACGTGGTAGTTAACGTGGAAGGAAAGGGGGATGCCAACATTAGTGGAAAAAGTGAGTGCCACTAACGTTGGCGAGGCAAAAAAGACCCACGTTAACTTCTACGTTAACTAAGTTAATGTGGAAGTTAACGTAGGCAAAAGTCCCACCTGGTAGCCTGACCATGCCTTCTTCAAACACGCATAACTTGAGCCACAAAGCTCCAAATGAGGTGATTCTAGTTGCGTTAGAAAGCTGACATTCAGAGCTTTCCAAAGATATATAATAGTCTATAGTGGACATGAAATTGAAGCACAAACAAGAGGCATCTTTTAAGCCCCAAAAACACCAACTGAGCAGCATTTCACCATGGGCCTCAATTTGATCACTTCTCTTTCAAGGACCACCCAACCTCAAGGAAGCAAGCCCACAAGTGTCAACCAATCAAAGGCCACAAGAAGCATCTAGAATAGGAATTTTCATTTAATTATAATTTGCTTTTAATTTCATTTTGCAATTTAGGAGAGCTTATATAAAGGCCTTAGTTTTTACATTGAGGGACATTTTGGAAGAAGGCTGGACTAATTCTGGAATTGGGGGATTGAAGAGGGGTCTTTGGACTCCCTCCCCTCATACACTTTTCCTTCTCTTTCTTTTCTTTGTACTTTTCATTTATGAATTTTGAAGTTGTCATTTTAGTTTTAATCTTCATCTTTACTTTTCTGCACTTTCTTTCTTTTCTATTTTGGTAGAGCAATGATCAACTAACTCTTTCCATTGGGTTAGAGAGCTCTATTGTGATACAATGGATCAATATTAGTTTTCATTCTTCTTCTTCTATCTTTGCTCTTGATTTTACTAGAGAGCTTTCGATCTTCATCCAATTAGGTAGTTATCTTGGAAAAGAAGCTATTCATACTTGGATCTCTTCTGAACCTTGGAAGAGGAATGAAGAGATTATGCTAGAAATGCTTTCTCATGCTGGACCAAATTGGGTTTGGATGGATATGTGACTATAATCCTGCCAACACTTGATTTGGGAATGCATGTGGTATAATCAGTGACCATACTTCATCTCTTCTCATGAGCAATTGACCAAGAAATTGGCTATTGATCAAGATTTGAGAGATTGAATCCCAAGGAATTGGGATCCAATCATTTAAGATTGCCAAGGAGATCATTGAATGCATTGATTGAGGAAGAAGATAAGAATAAACTTGATTTGGAGGATTGCAATATCTCTTGATCCCAATGTTCATTTTATTTTTAGTTCTTACATTTACTTTTCTTGCTATTTTACTTCTCTGCACTTTATTGCTTTCTTTACTTTTATGCCATTTACATTTCCTTGTTGCTTATCACTCCGATATGATTCGTCTAACTAGGATAATCAATTAACCATTGATTGCTTAATCCGTTAATCTCTGTGGGATTCGATCTCACTCTTTTGTGAGTTATTACTTGACGATAATTCGGTATACTTGCCGAAGGGAGATTTGTTAAGAGACAAGTTTTCTGTGCATCAATGATTATATCACCTGGGATGTCTTCCGAGAGGAGTTCTATAAGAAGTACTTTCTGACTTCTGCTAGGACGGCCAAGGAGCTTGAATTATTACAGCTGAAGCAGGGTACTATGTCCGTATCTGAGTATACAGACAAGTTTGAGGAACTATTCAGGTTCTCTTGTATGTGTCAAGGGACTCCGGTTGAATATGAGGAATGGAAGTGTGTTAAGTATGAAGGAGGATTCCGAAGCGATATTTTCAGTTCAGTGGGACCAATGGAGATTAGTACTTTCTCCGAGTTGGTGAACAAGTGTAGGGTTGCTGAAGAATGTGTGAAGAGGGCAGCCGCTGAGAAAGGAAGTCACAAAGAATCATTCCCACAGAACCGAGGGAAGAGCTTTGCACCTAGAGGTCTGCCTTTCAAGAGGGGGGTTCCTTTAGGAGGCCCAACAACAACAATTCCTAAGGGAAAATATTTGGGAAGCAGCCTCAAAATGATCAAACTTGTACTAGCTGTGGGAGTCACCATCCGGGAGCACCATGCAAGGCCGGATGGGGTTTGTGCTACAATTGTGAAAAGGCGGGGCATAAAGCCGCAAGTTGTCCGGAGAAGCAGAAGCAAGGTGCTGGAAAAGCACAACAGACTGGTCGGGTGTTCACCACCTCAGCTATGGGTGCCGAGGGATCCGAAACACTCATTCGAGGTAACTATGAAATGGCTGGTCAAACTTTAAATGCTTTATTTGATTCAAGAGCATCGCATTCATTCATTGCATTTGAGAAAGCCCATGAGTTAGGATTGAAGATCGTAACCTTAGGTTATGACCTAAAGGTGTATAATGCTACCCATGAAGCCATGGTAACTAGGCTAGGATGCCCGAAAGTTTCGTTTAGGTTCAAGCAGCGTGATTTTGTCTATAATTTAATCTGCTTACCGATGATTGGTCTTGATCTTATCTTGGGATTGGACTGGTTATCTGAGAGCCATGTCCTGCTTGATTGTTCTACAAAGTCGGTGTACTTTATTCCGGAAGATACAGAAGGGCCGGTCATGGTGAATAATTATTACTTGAATTCGATGATGGTGAACTGTTCCAGAATCGAATGCCAGGGTATCCTGTTGTTAACCGCAGGTGTTTTGGGTGATGATCAAAGGTTGGATCAGATTCTGGTAGTGTGTGAGTTTCCGGAGGTGTTTTCCGATGACATTGATGAATTTCCACCTAACCGAGAGGTCGAGTATGCTATTGAATTGGTGCCTGGGGCGGGACCAATCTCAAGTGCTCCTTATAAGATGTCACCGTTAGAGATGGCCGAGCTAAAGTCTCAGTTAGAGGATTTGTTAGGTAAGAACTTTATCTGACCAAGTGTTCCCCGTGGGGTGCTCCAGTGTTACTGGTAAAGAAGAAGGATGGGAGTATGCGGCTCTATGTGGATTACAGGCAGCTGAACAAGGTCACAATAAAGAATAAGTACCCTTTGCCGAGAATTGATGATCTCATGGATCAGTTACAAGGAGCTGGGGTTTTCTCCAAGATCGATTTACGATCCGGTTATCACCAGATAAGGGTGAGGGGTGAGGATATCCCTAAGACCGCTTTCAGAACTCGTTATGGTCATTACGAGTACACTGTAATGTCTTTTGGGTTAACGAACACTCCTGCAGTGTTTATGGATTACATGAATAGAGTGTTCCATCTGTTTCTGGATAAATTGGTTGTTTTCTTCATTGACGACATACTGATTTACTCCAAGATTGAAGAAGAGCATGCAGAACACTTGAGAACCGTGTTGCAAATTCTAAAGGAGAAGAAACTCTATGAAAAACTGTTTAAGTGTGAGTTTTGGAAGAGTAAGGTGAAGTTTTTGGGTCACGTGGTGAGTAAGAAGGGAATAGCCGTAGATCCAGCTAAGGTGGAGGCTGTGATGGGTTGGAAGCAACCAACCACAGTAACTGAGATAAGGAGTTTTCTGGGCTTAGCTGGCTATTACCGAAGGTTCATCAAAGGCTTTTTGCAATTAGCTTTGCCATTGACAAAGTTAACCCGCAAAGACACTCCATTTGTTTGGACTCCTGAGTACGAGGAGAGCTTTCAGGCATTGAAGAAAAAGTTGACCACTGCACCTGTGTTAGTGTTACCTGAGCCAAACGAATCATTTGAGGTGTACTGTGATGTCTCATTAAAGGGTCTAGGGTGCGTGCTGATGCGCATCATAATATGGTGGCGTATGCCTCACGGTAGTTGAGACCGCATGAAGTTAATTATCCTACGCATGATTTGGAGCTTTCTGCGGTCGTGTTTGCGCTAAAGGTGTGAAGGCATTACCTCTATGGGGTTAAGTTCCAAGTTTTCTCTGATCATAAGAGTTTGAAGTACCTCTTTGATCAGAAAGAGCTTAATATGAAGCAGAGGAGGTGGATGGAATTATTGAAGGACTACGACTTTGAGTTGAATTACCATCCGGGAAAGGTGAATGTAGTGGCGGATGCGTTAAGTCGGAAGTCGTTATATGCGGCTTGGATGATGCTTCAAGAGGAGAAGTTGCTCAAGGGATTTGAAAGTCTAAAAATTGGTGCTCGAGAAGTATCCGAAACTTTGTGTTTGAGCCAATTAGAAATCTCAAGTGATTTTAAGTTTGAACTCCTAAAGGCTCATCAAAATAATGAAGCGTTATGGAAGGTGTTACCGGCTATTGAGCAAGGGAAACAGTGGAGAGTATCGGAAGAAAAAGATGGGTTATGGAGGTTCAAGGGTATGATTATTGTGCCAAATGTTGGCACTTTGAGGCAAGATATCTTAAAGGAGGCACACAAAAGCGGATTCTCCATTCACCCGGGAAGTACTAAGATGTACCATGATTTAAAGGCGATATTTCGGTGGCCGGGTATGAAGAATGATGTGGCAGAATATGTTTTAAAGTGCTTAACTTGTCAAAAGGTAAAGATTGAACATCAAAGACCTTCTGGGATGTTGCAACCTTTAGAAGTTCTGCAATGGAAGTGGGAAAGTATTGCAATGGACTTTGTGTCGGGATTGCCAAGGACTAGGACTGGTTTTGATGCTATCTGGGTGATTGTGGACCAACTGACGAAGTCAGCTCACTTTTTACCCATTCGGATGACTTACACCCTTGAGGAGCTAGCACGGTTATACATAAAGGAGATTGTGAGACTTCATGGTGTACCTGCTACTATAATCTCTGATAGAGATCCTCGTTTCACTTCAAGGTTTTGGGGTGCATTTTAGAAAGCTTTTGGAACCCGATTAAGCTTGAGTATAGCTTACCATCCTCAAACAGATGGTCAATCCGAGAGGACAATCTAAACACTAGAGGATATGTTGAGAGCTTGTGTTTTGGACCAACCGGTGAGTTGGGATCGGTATATGCCGTTAGTGGAGTTTGCATACAATAATAGTTACCATGCGAGCATCGGAATGGCTCCGTATGAGGCCTTGTATGGGAGGAAATGTCAATCTCCGCTATGTTGGTATGAAGCTGGAGAGAAAGGCTTGTTGGGGCCAGAGATGATAGCTGAGACTACTGAACAAGTCAAGAAAATCCGAGATAGGATGCTTACGGCGCAGAGTCGCCAGAAGAGTTACGCCGATCAGAGGCGGAAACCCTTGGAATTTGAGGAAGGAGATCATGTTTTCCTTAAGGTTACTCCAACTACAGGAGTAGGTAGGGCGATTAAGGCAAAGAAGTTGAATCCTAGATACATTGGTCCATTTCAGATCCTGGAGAGGATTAGACCGGTGGCGTATCAGATGGCTCTACCACCACATCTTTCGAACCTGCACGACGTGTTTTACGTGTCACCTGAATCAGTTCAGTTAAGAGAAGATTTGACGCTTCGAGTGGCTCCAGTTAGAATTGATGATACTAGTATCAAACGGTTGCGTGGAAAAGAGGTTTCATTAGTCAAAGTGGCTTGGAGTCGAGGCGGTGTTGAGGAACACACTTGGGAACTTGAGTCGGAGATGCGAACGGATTATTCGCACTTATTCTCAGGTAATTGAATTTGAATTTTGTGGGCAAAATTTCCAATTAAGTGGGTAGAATGTAAGACCCGGTTAATTAACGGCTAATTAACCTATAAATGAGAATTTATTCTAGAAAGTCAAAAATGTGATTTTTATGGCCTAATATGATAGAGGAGATTGAGACGAGAATTTCGGTACCAATTTTATAGAAATCGGACCAAGATTGGACCGAACGGGCCAACCGGACCCAAAATGGGCCCTTGGCCCAACTAAACTAAACAAAAACCCTAGTTTTCAACACTCTCTCTCTCTCTCTTCATTAGACACACACACACGCTGAAATGGTAGAGGGGAAGGGAAGAACACATTCTCAAGTTCTCTCCTTTGGTTGATCTTCAAACCACCATAACTTTTGATCTAGAGCTCCGATTGCCGCACCGTTTAGAGCCACGCGTTCACCGCAGAGAGCTCTATAAAACCCATACAATCAATCTTGAGGTAAAACCACGTTTTGCTCTTCGAATTTCCAGCCTTGTTTTCAAGTTTCATGAACAAAAATATTGAGATTTTGGGCTCTTTGATGTTATAGGACCCAACTCTCTTGAAGGAGAAGATTAATATTGTCTCCTTGGACCTTGGGTGTGGTAAAATTCTCAACCCTAGTATAATTTATTGTTCTATGATGTTTGGGTATTGAGATGTTGTGTATGGGTATGATGATTGTGGCTTAGGTTGTGTGTATGTGAATATTGGGGCTTGATTGAGACCTTGGAAAGTTTGAAAAGAGATTTTTGGTGATAAAAATCTGTGCTTGGAGGTTTTAAGACCTAGAGGGCTTGTGGAAAAGTGGTTTGGAAGTGGTCTAGTTGAGCTTGGGAAATCGGCTAAGGTATGGTCTCGGTTTCCCGTATCTAATATGTAATGTGGTAGGAAATACTTAGGCTAGAGGCCCTAAGATAGGCATTGAATTGTTGGTGTTGTTGAATGGTTGATATATATGATGTGGTCATATATGTGATGATGATTATTGATGCCTTGATGGTATGATGTATGAGAAAGATGCATGTTGTGATATATGCTTGATGATTGATTAAGGTTGAATTGTGAGTGAAACCATGTTGTTGGTGATTATGATATTGATTACATATAATGATGGTTGATTGGAAATGGTGTTGTTGAAAATTGGCATGAGGAAGAGTATATGATATGTCAATGTATTTGAGTTTGAGCCACTTGGGTGAAGTGGGTTAAAATGATGGGATGGTGATTTTGAGAATTGTGGTAAAGTGTCAATGTGTGAGTTGAGGAGGCTTGATGTTGACTTTGATATGTTTTTATTGATTTCAGTGACAAGGGATGAAATTGGCATGTTTTGATTGATTTTGAAAAGAGTTAAAATTTACTTGTTTTGAAAATGGCACTTTATGGTTTTATATGAAAACATGGTTTTTGGGCATACTTTGATGGGACATAACTTGGGCTACGGATCTTCATTTTGTGCCAATGCATTTTAGAAATGAAATTGGATCCGGGATGTCCATGTCGTTCAAAGAACGGGCGAAAGACGATTTAAAATGAGAAAGTTATGTCCGTTGGAAGATTGGGGGTTGAATCTGTGAATTCTGCAGCTCTTAACTTAGAAAAATTTTAGCAGAATTTCCCCCCGCGCGTAGGCGCACTTGGCGCGTATGTGCCGTTCTTCTCAAAAGTGCCATCCACGCATGCGCGTTGTGTGCACGGGCGCGCCGATGCGCTACACCCAAGGCCCAGCTATTTTCCCGAAAGTTATGCCAGGATTGTGCCAGTTTTGTGCCTGGGGCGCAAGAGCACCCATGCGTACGCGTGGCTGACGCGTGCGCGTTGTTGGCTATTTTTCAATCCGCGCGTCCGCGTGAAGGGCTCATATGCGCTGATGAGTTTTGTGGCCATCCACGCGCACGCGTGGAGTACGCGTGCGCGTGGATCTGTTTTCATCCCAAAGTTGATTTTTGAGTTTTAAAAGCCAAATTTCATACTTCTAAGTCTCTGATCTCACCACTTGTGTCTTAAATCATTAAGATATGCCTAGCAATGAGGAAAGGAGCTAGTGAATGTGGTAACTTGCGAGTGAAGCAAGGGAAAAATGAATGATCAATGAGGATCAAAGATGATTATGTGAGAGGCGGAAGATGGCGGTGGAAGTGCTTGTTATGCCATGGGCCGAAGGGCCGTAATTGTTAATGAATTGGCTGGTTTTGGATTTAACCGTGAGCCGGATGGCTAGATTATTGCCATGTTACGGCGGAGCCATGATTATGGCTAAGTATAAATGCATATATGCTATTGAATGAATTGTGAATGTTGCACTTCCACTATTGGAGATGAGAGTTTCCTTGGGAGGAAGTAATGGCTAGCCACCACGTGCTCCAGGTTGAGACTCGAAGCTCTTTTAACCCTATGTCGTAAGGGTGGCCGGGTACTGTGAAAGCCTTGGATGAGCTCGCCCCCGTAAATATTCACCAGTGAGGGTGATGGATATGGATCATGATTATGAACAAGTTTATGATAAGTATAACTCGAGTTGGGGATGCGCGATAGAGGGACAGTCCAATGGTTAGCTACCAGGACTTGTCGGGTTGGCTCTATAACCGACAGATGATATCATCAGCCATTAGGGACAGGCATTCATCATATGCATACTATGTGAATTGATTTAGATTGCCTATTTGACTGCATATTACTTGCTATTTGTCTAAATGCCTTACTTGTTCCTATTTGTATATCTCTTGTCTAATACAACTGTGTTTGCTATATTATACTTCTGCTGGTGGTTGGGAGGTCTGAAGGAATTGGAAAGGGAAGTATTAATTAGACTGAAGGATCTTTAGTCAGATGCTCTTTATGGTTTAGCTTGTTTATAAGCTTTAAATTATCTGAAGGAAGTTCTAGGATTGCCTTCGGCTTTCCTCTATTATTATGTATTATATATCTGGAAGCTGTTACCATGCTGGGGACCTCTGGTTCTCACCCATGCGGATTTTGTGGTTTTCAGATGCTGGACGTGAGGTTTCTCGCTGAGGCATGCTGGAGATTTCTGGATTAGCGAAGATCCTCTGTTCTCGAGACTCTGTTTTAGTTTATATGTTTTGCTTAGATACTTTTATCTCCATTAAATAATACAAACTGTGATAACTCCTCTTATAGGAGATTTTGGAGAATAGGTTCTCAGTTTTGTGTCCCTTTGGGTTTTCCTTGGAGTTTCCTATTTTATTTACTTGTATATATATATATATATATGTTTCTATGCTCGGACCAGTTATCTTCGCAACCGGCTTTTGAGTTTTGATATTCCCATTTTTGACACTCTTTTGTATATATATAATCTCGCGCTGGTCTATCTTTGTTCGTTACGTTATTGATCGGAGTGTTGCGCTTTTGAGTTACTATTTTTGTTTATCCCTTTTTCTTAAAAAGGCTCCTAGTTATAATCATATTTTCCAATACTATCTGTACTAAATTTTTATTTTAGAGGTCGTAATACTTTGCCATCTCTAAATTATGACTTAAGCATAAGACTTTGTATGGTATGGTGTTACATTTAGTCATTAAAATTACTTTTGAATATTAAGTTATTAATAATATTTTTTTATATCGAATAATGATATTTCTTTTTATTAATGAAAAAACTGAATTAAAAAGTAAAAATGTGTGTCTATAAAATTTGAATAGGGAGTCATTATTAATTAAATAAAATTAAACAAAATGAAAATGAGGATTTCCTAAGGAGTTGTCATGGATAATAGGAGAAAAAAAAAACGATTTCATAGGTAATTTAGGTATGATAACCATAACCATCGTAGATTATCATCCTACGCATTTTGATTTAAACATAAAAGTCGCACTCTTTCTTCTATATTAAATTATGTTAATTACTTTACTAGTCTTTCTTTCTGTTAGTTAATATTCTTTCTCTAATATTTTATCTAATATTTTATTATATTAATACAATAATTTTGTTCATATTCTGATCAAAAAATATAAAGTCAGGCACAAAAAATATAGAAGTCTGCATAAGAGGTGAGCCCCTATTTAATTTTATAGAGGTCGGGTGCACTAACAGTTGTACAAAGCTCAACTTATTCAAATAAGTAACTACTTTCTCAAATATGTCACACTCATATAGAAGGGAGATCTCAATAACTTTTTTAAAAAAAGTGAACGGTCATCCACCCTCAAAGGTAGAACTACTCTAAAAAGGTGGTTATCTATCCTACTATAAAATACACTGATACTCTCAGGTATATTCAGAACCCAATCTATTAAAAATCCAGTTAATTAATGGCTGATTAACCCATAAATGAAAATTTATTCTAGAAAGCCAAAAATGTGATTTTTTGGCTTAATATGATAGAGGAGATTGAGACAAGAATTTCGATACCAATTTTATAGAAATCGGACCAAGATTGAATCGAACGGGTTAAACCGGGCCAATCGAACTCATATTGGGCCCTTGGCCTAACCAAACTAAACCTAAAACCCTTATTTCAGCACTCTCTCTCCTCTCTAGGCTCTCATTCACGCTGAAAATGAAAAAAGAAGGGGGAAGAACACTCTCTCAAGTTCTAACCCTTGGTTGATCTTTAAACCACCATAACTTTTGATCTAGAGCTCCAATTGTCGCACCATTTGCCGCCACACGTTCACTGCAAAGAGCTCTACAAAACCCAATACTTTATTCTTGAGGTAAGCCACGAATCCATTTTAGTTCTTCATCCCTTAATTTTGAATTTCATGGAGGAAAATATTGAGATTTTTGGCTCTTTGATGTTATAGGATCCAACTCTCTTGAAGAAGAAGATTAATCTTGTCTCTTTGAACCTTGGGTGTGATAAGATTCTCAATCCTAGTGTAATTTTGTTGTTCTATGATGTTTGGGTATTGAGATATTGTGTTTGGGTATCATGATTGTGGCTTAGGAAGTGTGTATGTGAATATTGAAGCTTGATTGAGATTTTGGAAAACTTGGAAAAAGGGCTTTGGTGTTCAAAAATTTCTCTTGGAGGTGTTGAGACCTTGAGAGCTTGTGAAAAAGTGATTTGGAAGTGCTCCGGTTGAGCGTGGAAAATCGGCTAAGGTATGGTCTCGGTTTCCTGTATCTAAAATGTAATGTGGTGTGAAAACTTAGGCTAAAGGCTCTAAGATAGGCATTGAATTGTTGATATTGTTGAATGGTTAAGATATATGATGTGGTCATATATGTGATTATGAGTATTGATGCCTTAGTGGTATGATGTATGAGAAAAATACATGTTGTGATATATGCTTGATGAATGATTGAGGTTGATTTGTGGGTGAAACCATGTTGATGGTGAGTATGATATTGATTATGTATAATGATGGTTGATTGGAGATGGTGTTGTTGGAAATTGGGATGAGGAAGAATGTATGACATGTTAATGTGTTTATAATTTAGCCATTTGATTAAGATGGGTTAAAATGGTGAGATGGTGGTTGTGAATTTGATGAAAATGTCAATATATGAGTTGAGAAGGCTTGAGGTTGATTTTTGGTATGTTTCGGGTTGAATTCAAAAAGGGATTGAAATTGGTATTTTTGGTTGATTCTGAAAAGGGTTGAAATTGGTTTGTTTTGAAAATGCCACTTTGTGGTTTTGTATAAAAATATGGTTTTTAGGCATAATTTGATGGGGCATAACTTGGACTCCGGATCCCTGTTTTGTGCCAAACTTGTTTAGAAATGAAATTGGATTCAAGATGTTCATGCCGTTCAAAGAACGGGCGAAAATGATTTGAAATGAAGAAGTTATGTCTGTCGGAAGATTAGGGGTTGAATCTGTAAATTCTACAGCTTTTAACTTAGAAAATTTTTTGGCAGAACGCGCATCCACGCGTAGGCATGACCGACGCGTACGCGTCGTTTTCACTACCCACGCGTGCGCGTGGCCGATGCGTACGCATCGGTGAGCTGCATCAAATGCCCATCCTATTTCCCGAGAGTTGTGCGAGAAATGTGCCAGTTTGGTGCGTGGGGCACAAACGCATCCACGCGTACGCGTGGCTGACGCGTAGGCGTCACTTGGATGTTTTTCCATCCATGCGTGCACGTGGGCGAAGCATACGTGTCGATGCACTTTTTGGCTTTTTCACGCGTACGCGTGGGCGACGGGCAAGCGTGACCCTGTTTTCATCCCAAAGTTGATTTTTGAGTTTTAAAAGCCAAATTTCATACTTCTAAGCCTCCGATCTCACCCCTTATGTCTTAAATCATTATGATATGCCTAGCAATGAGAAAGGAACTAGGGGATGTGGTAACTTGTAGATGAAGAATGGGAAAATTTATGATCAATGATGATCAAAGATGATTATATGAGATACGGAGGATGGCGGTGGAAGTGCTTTATGTGCCATGAGCCGAAGAGCTGTATTTGTTGATAAATTGGCTGGTTCTAGATTGAACTATGAGCCGGATGGCTGAGTTATTACCGAATTATGGCGGAGCCATTATTGATTTATGGCTGAGTATGATTGCATATATACGTATTGAATGAAATATGAATGCTGCACTTCCACTATCTGAGATACAAGTTTCCCTGGATGAAAGCAGCGGCTAGCCACCATGTGTTTCAGGTGGAGATTCGATACTCTGCTGACCCTATGTCGTAAGTGTGGCCGGACACTGTGAATGTTCCGGATGAGTTCGCCCCCGTGAATATACACCAGTGAGGGTGTTGGATATGAATTATGAATTAAACTGAGTATAACTCGAGTTGGGGATGCACGACAGAGGGACAGTCTAATGGTTAGCTACCATGACTTGTCGGGTTGGCTATATAACCGACAGATGATATCATCAGCCATTAGGACAGGCATACATCATATGCATATTATGTGAATTGTTTGAGATTGCCTAATTGTATGCATATTACTTGCTAATTATCTAAATGTCGTATCTGTTTCCTATTTGTATATCTCTTGTTTGATATAACTGTGTTTGCTACATTATACTCCTGCTAGTGGTTGGGAGGTTTGAAGGATTTGGAAAGGGAAGTATTAGTTAGACTGAAGATCTTTAGTCAGTTGTCATTTATGGTTTAGCCTGTTTATAAGCTTTGAATTATCTGTTGGAAGTTCTAGGATTGCCTTTGGCTTTCCCAGGAAGTAAATGTAATGGGAGAGGGGAATTTGCAGTAAATTAAAGAACAGGAAAGAAAAATGTAATGATTCTTAAAGAACAAGAAACTAAATGACTGAAACTTAAAGTGCAAGAAATGTAAATTGCAGTAACTTAAATGGCAAGGAATGTAAATTGCTTGAATATAAAAGGGAATTGAGGAATGGGATTGCAGGATCTAAACAAAGAAGAAGTAAATTGCAACAATTAATTGAGCAGAAATTAAATAAGAAGCAAATATCATTCAAACAGAAAGAAAATAAGATGCAGGTTCACAGAAGAACCCAAAATGAATTATGATCTCAGGACCCAAGGGCTTAGGTAGCAGAGCCTAAAACCCAATTTCCTTCCCAGATCTGAATTATCTAAGCAATTGACAGAAAATTAAAGAAGAAGCAATAGAAGAACAGAAATAAAATTGAATTATGCAGAAAACAAATTGAAAAGAGTTTGGATGGGAATTGAGACAGAATTTCCTCAATTTCACACACCCAAAACTCAGAAACAGAAGATTAGAAGTGCTCAGGCAAGAATGAGGAAGAAGAGAGATCAATTCTCCTCCCCAATTCTCAGAATTCTCAGTAAAGTCACCCAAGAACAATTGCCAAAGCTCAAAGTAAAAGTAAAATTCAAAAGTGAAGGTAAAAGTGGTAAAAGGTGTAAAAGCCCTTAATTCCATCAAACTAGCTTCTATTTATACACTTTCTATTCTTGGATTTTGGGATTTGGATGGGCTTTTGATTTGGTGAAGAAATGAATTCAAATGGATTTTTAATTTAAATTTTGGCCCATGAAAAGTCACTCCCAGGAGGCTGCCCTGCCCTTGTGGAGGGCAGGGCAGAAAATTGGTGCTTGGTGCATGAGATTGGTGCGGCGTGGTGCGCAGACTTTGCTTCTTGGTGCGCAAGGTGCTGCCCTGCCCGCGCCAAGGGCAGGGCAGGAAAAGTTGGTGCGCGCTGGATGGTGCGTGGTGCTTGTTGGTGCTGCCAGGGACGAGAATTGGTGCGCCAGAATTGAGTTTGGTGCATAGGATGCTGCCCTGCCTTCGCGGAGGGCAGGGCAGGAAATTTTGGTGCTGCCAGATGCTGCCAGGGACGAGACTTGATGCGCCAGATGCTGCCAGGGACGAGAGTTGGTGCGCCAGGATCGTGCGTGATGCGCCAGGATCGTGCGCCAATCCAAATGCTGCCCTGCCTGCGCCAAGGGCAGGGCAGAGTTCTCACATTGCTTGTCCCGTGTTCGAAACACGGAGGAAGCACACGCTACAATAATTTCCTTGGTTTCTTGGCACGGCACTCATCTTTAAGTCTTGGCTTCCTCATGGTTCCTTGTTCGA
>NC_029777.3:25733279-25735390 GCF_000817695.3 Arachis duranensis
TACAGCTTATCATATGATTCTTTGAATTCTTTGTATTGCTCTTTTTGCCCTTCAAGAATCTGTGCTTGAAATTCTTGCTGCTAAGTCATCATTTGTTGTTGCCATTTCTCTTGTTTTTCCTCCATTTGATGCTGCCAAGCTTCTCGTTCTTCTTTTTCTTTCAAGAATTGCTCCATGAATTCTGGATGGGGCTCTAGATATTTCTCTTGGCCCTCTTGATTTTGGCCTTGTTCGGCCTGCATGAGTTGATTTTGACCTTGTTGAGCCTGCATGAGTTGCTGAGATAGTTCTTCAATTGATCTTTGTAATTGGCTCATGTCTATGGCATCATGAGCTTGATTTCGTCCTTCCTCTCTTTGTGCTCTCCTTTGTCTAGGAGCTACTACCCCTTCTTGGTCTTCTTCTTCATTTGTTCCCTCCATGCTCTTCTTGGTAATCGATTTCCCTTTCTTCACTTTTGTTGTGTCCTCATCTTCAAAGAGTACGTTAGCTCTGTCACATAGCCTTTGGATGGTGCTTGGATGTCTAAGACCTTTTGCTTTGCTTGTGCTATCGGCCATTTCTTGAATACTGTCGGCTATGAGTTGTGCAAGATTGATCTCACCTCCATGCAAGATGCAGTATGTCAAAAGTGCTCGTTTGATTGTGACCCAAGAGGCGTTTCCAGTAGGAAGGATAGATCTCCTCACTATTTTATACCATCCCTTAGCCACAGGAGTAAGATTTATCCTCCTTATGTGACTTGGAATTCCCTTTGAATCTCTTTCCCAATCTGTATTTTCCATGCATAACCCCTGCAGGATCTCATCAGGATTATTTTTCATTTGCATTCTAGCCTCATAACTAGGCTCTGGATAGGTTATGGTTCTTAACTTGAGGGCTCTTGTGATAGCAGCTAGGCTAAAACTCACTTCAACCCCTCTAACATAGCTTGTGTAAGGAGCACTATTTTTGTTTTCTTTTGCAGCATTTGCATAGAACTCCCTGATCATTACTGCACTAATGTCAGTCAGAGGAGCACACAAAAGTTCCCACCTCCTTTCTCTAGTAATTTGCCTCATAATGGGGTATTCTCCTTCCCTCAAATCAAGGCCTTTCTCATAGATGACATTCTTTGCCTCCATGAACCTATGATATCTCCCTTCATGGAATTGGGATCTAAACTTGCTTGCATCAAATGATGGAGGTTCGGTTACCATAGGTTCTTTTCCCGGCCTTCTTTTTGAGCTTGAGGAGGCCATTGAAATTGAAGTGAAAAGAAAGAGGAAGTGAGAGTAGAAGAAATATGTGTTGTGTTTGGGAAGAGTTTTGGTTCGGTTTTGATGTGTGAGGTAAGGGAATTATGTTGGTTTTGGAAGTGGAATAGAGTGTGGTTTCATATGAAAGTGGCTTGAATGGGAATGTGTATGCCGTGTTGGTGCAACGGCTATTAATAGGCCATGTTTCCAAGCTTTTCAACAAAACCACAATGAATGAATGAAGAAGGAACCGCTAGTGTTCATGAAGGGCTGAGATTGAGTTGGTCATCTCAAGGACTCATGGAATGGACGGTCTGCATGCATGGTTGAGGCTTGACGAGGATCCTCCTCCCATTGGCTGCATGCATTTAGGTGTTCAATGTTGCATGCATGCAAATTCTGTTCCCCATGAACGCGTTCTCCTAGGCACATGTGACCTTCCTCACATAGCTCCTCCTAGCCGTGACCCCTCCTTGTATTTGTCTTAACCTTTTTCTCCTGCATAAATCAAAGCAATCAACCTTAGATCATAAATATAATCGTTGGCAATCTATTTGCAAGAATAAAATGAATTGTTTTGGTTTGCTTAATAGTTAAAAAAATTTTTGTGATCAATTGTGTCCCTAAATAAAATGTTAAAAAGTTGGTGAACACCAAACTTATCTTTTATTGAGGGGATGGCTTAACAATGCAAACCGTTCTCACAATTGATGCATTTAAAAAAAATTGATGTATGATCCCTTATCTGTATGATTTTGAGTTCGTGATGGAGAAATGATCTTCTGAACATTGTTGCACATGCAGACACCAAACTTAGTGTTTGGTCACATGCTTTATCAAAAGAACTTATGCATATGCTCTAAAAGACAATCC
>NC_029777.3:25737258-25738355 GCF_000817695.3 Arachis duranensis
TGTGTTTCTTTGCCATGGTTGTTGGTTTTGATTATGGTTGTCTCCCCATCTGAGGTTGGGATGGTTCTTCCAAGATGGATTGTAAGTATCACCATAAACTTTATTTGTTCCAGGATTTTGGTTGTGCATGTATTGGACTTGCTCTTGTTGTTGTTCTTCTTGAGTTTCTTCACTTTGCACCCAAGTGGTTGGTGGTTGGCTTGTGGTGCTCACTGCTGCCACTTGTAAGCCATCAATTCTTTTGGCCATTTGCTCAAACTGTTGTTGAATTTGCTGCTGCATCATCTTGTTTTGAGCTAAAATTGAATCCACTCCTTTCAACTCCATTACTCCTCTTCTTTGTGATGGTTGGCGTTGTCTTTGATGAGTAAAGAAATATTGGTTGTTGGCCACCATGTCAATGAGGTTTTGAGCTTCCTCTGTGGTTTTCATGAGTTGTAATGAGCCTCCGGCAGAGTGATCAAGAGCTTCTTGGGCTTTAAGAGTGAGTCCCTCATAGAAGTTTTGTAACTTGTCCCACTCAGTGAACATCTCTGGTGGACATTTCCTCAGTAAAGCCTTATATCTTTCCCATGCTTCATATAAGTTCTCGGCCTCCAATTGAGTGAACGTTTGAACCTCAGTCTTCAACCTTAGGATTCTTTGAGGTGGATAGAATTTGGCAAGAAACTTGCTCACCAAGTCATCCCAAGTGTTGATGCTTTCTTTTGAAAAGGTCTCTAGCCATTGAGTGGCTTTATCTCTGAGAGAGAATGGGAAGAGCAGCAACTTGTAGCTATCAGGGGGTACACCATTTGTTTTCACTGTGTCACAGATTCTCAAGAAAGTGGACAGATGTTGATTTGGATCCTCCAAAGGCCCTCCTCCAAAAGAGCAATTGTTTTGAACCAGAGTGATGAGTTGTGGCTTGAGTTCAAAATTGTTTGCATTGACATTGGGAGGAAGAATGCTACTCCCACAATGCCTAGCATTTGCAAATGTGTATGAAGCCAAGACTCTTCTCTGTTGTTGATTAGTGTTGGCTCCTTCTCCTGGTTGATTGGTATCTCCTTCCATCTCTTGGAATTCCTCCTCAGATTCTTCTTCTCCAATAACGT
>NC_029777.3:25739695-25740361 GCF_000817695.3 Arachis duranensis
TAATTACATCAAACTAGCTTCTATTTATACACTTTCTATTCTTGGATTTTGGGATTTGGATGGGCTTTTGATTTGGTGAAGAAATGAATTCAAATGGATTTTTAATTTAAATTTTGGCCCATGAAAAGTCACTCCCAGGAGGCTGCCCTTCCCTTGTGGAGGGCAGGGCAGAAAATTGGTGCTTGGTGCATGAGATTGGTGCGGTGTGGTGCGCAGACTTTGCTTCTTGGTGCGCAAGGTGCTGCCCTGCCCGCGCCAAGGGCAGGGCAGGAAAAGTTGGTGCGCGCTGGATGGTGTGTGGTGCTTGTTGGTGCTGCCAGGGACGAGAATTGGTGCGCCAGAATTGAGTTTGGTGCATAGGATGCTGCCCTGCCCTCGCGGAGGGCAGGGCAGGAAATTTTGGTGCTGCCAGATGCTGCCAGGGACGAGAGTTGATGCACCAGATGCTGCCAGGGACGAGAGTTGGTGCGCCAGGATCGTGCGTGATGCGCCAGGATCGTGCGCCAATCCAAATGCTGCCCTGCCCGCGCCAAGGGCAGGGCAGAGTTCTCACATTGCTTGTCCCGTGTTCGAAACACGGAGGAAGCACACGCTACAATAATTTCCTTGGTTTCTTGGCACGGCACTCATCTTTAAGTCTTGGCTTCCTCATGGTTCCTTGTTCGA
>NC_029777.3:25740641-25760145 GCF_000817695.3 Arachis duranensis
ACTCCAAGTATCACTAAATTCAAGAGGCTTATAAATCAATTAAAATTCAATTAAAATTAGCTCAAACCTCATGGATTAACATAAATTTCATGGTGGTTGCTTGATTTAAAGAAGTTATGCATTTTCACTCTAAATCACTTACTTAGAATACAAGAAAGTGCATAAATGCTAACAAAACAAGTGAAATTAGCTTGAAAAATGGGTATATGATGACTTGTCATCAGACATTACATGTTAGATATGTGGGCATTGTTACCATACTGAGAACCCCCGGTTCTCACCCATGCGAATTTTGTGATTTTCAGATGCAGGACGTGAGGCTTCTCATTGAAGCATGCTGGAGACTTCTGGATTAGCGAAGATCCTTGGTTCTCGGGACTTTACTTTGGTTTTATGTTTTGCTTAGATACTTTTATCTCCATTAAATAATACAAACTATGATGACTCCTCTTAGAGGAGGTTTTGGAGAATAGGTTTTCTGTATTTATGTCCCTTTGGGTTTCCTTAGGGTTTCTTATTTTATTTACATGTATATATTTCTATGCTCGGACCGGTTATCTTTGCAACCGGATTTTGAGTTTTGATATTCTTGTTTTTGGCACTCCTTCATATATATATAATCTCGCGTTAGCTTATCCTTCATTCGTTACGTTTTCGATTGGAACATTGCGCTTTCAAGTTACGATTTTGTCTTATCCCTTTTTCTTTAAAAGCTCCTAGTTATAATCATTTTTCACACTATTATACATACTAAATTTTATTTTAGAGGTTGTAATACCTTGCCATCTCTGAATTATGACTTAAGCATAAGATTCTGTATGGTAGGGTGTTACAAAAAAATAAAAGAAGACCTTAAGAGAAGGCCAGACATCAAGTTTTCAACAAAGATGTTGGTATATTTTCAAAAAACTCCAATAATTGGGATGTAATTGGGTAAGGGCAACATTACAGGTCTTAAGGACCTTACTTTCGAAGTCGGAAAAGGGAAGGCTAATCCCTAACTTGGTAAAAAAGCAATCATTGATGCTCCGACCTATCAAGTCAGGAGAAATAGACCCTCTCCTCAGGATTGACAACCACAATCTCATAACTCCTCTCATCCTCTCGATTCAAACACAACCTATGATGTCTACGAAAAGTTTCAACATACTCATTATCACTACCAAGGACAGGAGTAAGAACAGATATATCTACCCAAGTCAGGTCGGACAGGACTTTTAGACGACATGTTGTGAATTATAGACCGAGACATAAAACTAATATCTACAATACAATAAAAAAAATTCATCACCACAAATTGAACAACAACAAGAATCAAGACAAAATATCAAGAGGTCGGGTCGTTTTCAAAGATCGTCATAAACCTCCCGAATGTAAAGAATAAAATACATAAGCATTTACAAATTCAAAAGAAGTCGGGTCAACGTCAACCAAGAACATCACAAAACCCTTCCAACACACAATAGTTACGCTACATCTCCAAAATGTGAAAATGATGCCATCTTCTATAAGAAAATGACACCATTTGGGGACAATACAGAATAAAATCTCACATTCAGAATCGTAGCAACAACAAAAGAAAGCAAGCATATTTCCAGAATAAAAATTGCAATCAGCAGGGTAAAAGCAAAACAAGAAAGAAGAACGCAAGAAACATAGCAGGAAGAAGATAAATCTAAATTGGAAAGAAAAAATATGAAACATAGCACTTCATCAATTAAGGTATGTACGATCCAAAGTCTCTATTGTATGAACGAAAACAGCCAAACAAGAATTTAGGTAAAGAAATCTTGAACACAAGAGAGGAAGTTGAAAGGATTGAAGAAGAAGAAAGGGGCATAAACATTTCAGAAGAAAAGCGAAAAAAGAAGAAAGGGAAGAGAATGGAGTATTTATAAGACACTAAGAGCAAAAGTGTCATTCGCACCCCGCATTAATGGCGTGCACAGTTACAAGGTAACTGTAGAAAGAATGTGTGTGACGTTACAAATAGACATGACGTTTCAAAAGCACGTCGAGTATCTGACCTACCCTAGAAAGGCAGTTTACCAGATGTGAAGGGTCAAATCCACAAAATGCTCGAGCCCAACCTCATAAAATCTTGGACTCAAGTAGGGATACTATTCATACCCCTACCTGACCTCATAGAGGTCGGGTGCACTAACAGTTGTGCAAAGCTCAACTTATTCAAATAAGTAATTACTTTCCTAAATATCTCTCATTCATCTAGAATGGAGATCTCAACAACTTTCCTAAAAACAGGAACGGTCATCCATCCTCAAAGGTGAAACTACTCTAAAAAGGTGATTATCTATCCTACTATAAAATATACTGATACTTTCAGGTATATTCAAAAACCTAATCTACTAAAAACCTGCCTAAAACCTAGGATTGTACGCGGATCAAATCAGATATGGCCAAAAATAATGATCCGATCTGCACAATCCCATCGGATTGGATCGGATATGATATCTGCGTTTTTTAGTGTCGGATCCGATCCGATCCGATCCGCACATTTGCGGATTGGGTCGGATAGGATATCGGATATATCCGTATAATTGAACTTTCTCTTTTTAATAATATTTTTTATGTAAAAAATTCAATAAAAATGTTTCTTTCACACTTTTAAACCTATTTGTACCTAAAATAATTTTAATCAAACTTTTTCTAAATGACAAAAATAACATAATACAATATGTGAATAATAACTATTAACTAAAACATAAAAACCAACAAAGAAGTAAATATAATACCAAACATTCCAACAAACACTTGCAATAATAAGTGAAGACAACAAGCACTATAATACTAAAAATCTCATTTAAAATAAAATAGCAACACTATAACACACTAAAGTTTAAACAATCTACAAATGATTAAAATAAAACAATAATAAAACAAGTTGATCCCTCCTTAAATCAGTAGCCATCAGCAGCAACCATGTATTCCTATTAAAAAAAAATACCAATTGAAAAATTAGTAAAACATGTTAGAATAAATTGAAAAAAAAAAACAGTCTAAGTTATTATACACTAATACAAGTACTTAGTTATATTACCTAAGATGGTTTAGGAGGATGTAATTGACTTTGAATTTGAGGATCTCACATAATTACATAAATCATATAAATATAAATCAGAACAGCAACATCTCACATAATTCATATAAACAATAACAGAAGCAAAATTCTTTAGAAAACATAATAACAGTAAAGGTAGTTACAGCAGGTTACTATTGTGTATTGAAAAAATCGAGTCCAAATACAGAATAGAGAAATAGAGTACGGGCAAGTTAAAGATCCACTTGCAAGTTGCAACTGCAATGCAACCCCCCTTTGCTTAGCGTAAGCATCTCATGACATGCATTTCAATTCCCATTCTTATGTAACCAAAAATCAAATTTTCTTTCAAATAACAACAACCACCTTCTAACCTCCCATCTCTCTATCTACTCATCAATAAAAACCACTACTCCAATGAAAACACAAAACTAATGCAACTTGCACTTCAAACTGCAAATGATGTTCATTAAAAAATTACCTAATATCCTAAACAATGATTTAACAAGTAATGAAGCAGAGGATGTTGATTCTAGAAATAGAGGACTCCAGAAACTGAGAACGAAGAACTGAGAATGGAGGAGGTTAAGAACAGAGAACGGAAGTTGTCACTTGTCAAGCCGAGGGAGCCAGGGGACGAGAACACCAGCGAGAACCATTAACCACGAACCACTACAAACACGTAGGAAGCAGCGTGACCAACGAGAACACGACGAAGGGGATGAATAGGTGAATGGTTGGATTAGTTGCAGCTATGTGTGTCTGGGTGAATGCCTAAATAGGTGAGACCGTGAGAGATTAGGGATGAGAGATTGGGGGTGAACGACTGAATGGGTGAGAGTTTGAGAGATTAGGGTGAATGGGTGAAAGATTGGGGATTTGGGGTTTCAGACTTTCAACGCCCTGAAAGAAGGGTGAAGTGCGAAATGAGATTAAGGTTAGGTCAGGTAGCTGAGAAACTAAGTAACTAACATATATATTAATTTATTTTTAATTATTATTGTGCGGATCTGCGAATCCGTGGATCGGATATGCGGATGCAGCGCAGATATCTGCAATTGGATTCTTAAAGGGTGCGAATCGGATCATATTCAATCCGATCAGTCTGCAGATCAGATCATATCCGTAATTTTCGGATTGGATGCAGATATTTACCGCAGATCTGCGTGCGAATATGATCCAATACATGAACACCCCTACTAAAATCTTTACTAACTTAAGCTTCAAAGTATTTTGCAGGTACCACCCCACCTCCTTATGAGGAACTCGATCGATGGCACCTCGGCACCACTAGAAGTCGAATGCTGCCTGAAGAGAGCCTGGACCTCACAAGCCCAAAAGTAACTCATTTTTAAATAACCCTAAGAACAATACTACTTAATTATATACCGCCTTTTAGTTTTCACTCTTTTGTATATATAAGTGATTCAATTAATATCAAATTATTTATTTATTTATGTTTGTTTGAAAGTGTGTATTTCATTAATGTAAAAATAAAAGGAAAAACTTGAGTAAACAAAATATCCGTTAAAATTTGTTGCGTGTGAATAAGGAACCAAAAATTAAAAGAAAATGTTAACGTAAACTTGTATTTTTAATATTAAAATGATGTTAAGTTATTGTTAAATATATTTATCTAATTTTTTTTAAAAGAAAGAGAAATGAGAAATTAAAGAAAAAGAACTATAATGAGAAAGAAAATGCTAAAGTATTATTCATGTGAATTGAATAAAAAGATAAATAATGCTACATAATCAATAAAATTTATTATTTTTAGCTAATATTTAATTAACTTTAAATACTAAAAACTAAATTTTAAATTCTTAAACTTAAATTATAATAGTATAAAATTAAGGTATTGACTAATATTGATAAAAATTATTAATTTTTTTAGCATTTGTTTGAAAATATTAATAAAATATATTAAAATATAAATATGAATAACAACTAATTACATAACTAAAAAAAAAAGAAAATGTAAATAATTTTATTGTCAAAATTTAAATATATAAAATACTAACCTACACATTATTTTGTACATTAACCATAGAATTTTTTGTCTAGTATTAGTGAAAGAGGGGTGAAAGATGTTTATGTAGCATGAATATTTGTTGGAGTTGAAGACAAGCAGGGAGGGGTCGCACATTTTGGGACGTTGGGCGGTGTAAGCAGGGGCCCCCAGGAGGAGGGGGACAGAGACAGAGGTATCACGGACGGTCCTATCACTATGCATTGGGAAAAGAGAAACACTATACTCTATAGTCTTATTCTTATGAGTTTTTTTGGCCCCACAGTCCCCCACTCACACATGCATACAAAACACAAAACACAGACAAACTCTCGTTTTCATCACCATGCTAACGAGTAAAAAGGACCCCCTCACTGTAATTATGGTTTAATCATTTCATACCTGATAGTCTGATACTCATCATCATGATGCATTCCCACTGTAAAGGCAAGTAACTTTTCTGTTACCCCTCCTCAACTTTTCTTCTCAATATCTTTCCTCCACCCCCTCGTTTTAATCCTGATTTCTTTCTTCTTTCAAACTATCATAACCTTAATTTTCTTTATTAAGGAGTGCCTTTTGTTAATGTTATTTAAGACTTAAAAATATATTTAAAACTTTTCAAAACAATATATATATTTAAAACTTTTATAATGATCTTATGTTGTTGACAGTTAAACTTGAAAAAAAAAAAAACTGTTGATACCGATACACTATTAAAAAAATTACTTTTAATAACTATTTATTTTACTTTTTGTAATAATAAAAATAATCATTGATATATTTACCGAAAATTAGATATTAATCGTTATATGTTTTATCGTTAAAGTGTAATTACCGATAAAAAAGTTTTAATAATCATAAAAAGTATATAATTGTCATTATAATATATAATAATAATGATAAATATATAATTATCACAAAAATATTAATTAAATAAAATATGTAATAACTATTATATTATTATTATTATTAAAACTAAAAATAATTTTTGTTAGTAATAGCACTACTTTTCAGCTCTCGATATTTTATATAAATTATGCACCTTAAACTACCAAAGAAACTTTATTAATACTCCAATAATTGATCACTTCTCCAAGGTATTGCTTTTAGTATCTTTAAAAGCCTTTTTATTAATAGTAGTAGTAATTTCGTCTTTCAAGCCAACATTGTTGGAGTGTGTTAATATGACCCTACTAATTAATTAATTTATTAAATTTAATTAAATAATTTTGTTAATATGTGTCTGCTAAAATTATTATTAGCAAAACTTAAATTTTATATATTTTCTATAAATTTTTTAACTACTAACCTTAACATATACTCTTGTCTTGAATGAAATAAAAAACAGGAGAATAATAATAAGGAAATACTAGTAATACTATTCCCCATTCTACACATTAAAATTACTTGTTTACTAGACAGAAAAGGCAGTCCTCCTCGAACACACAAATCGGTAAACTCTTCAACAAATGTGCGTGTTGTGGTTTGTGATTGTCCTGAGAAAAATAGAAATTATTTATATATATATATATAGTCGTGTGTCTGCTAGTCCATGTCTGCGTATGCAAGTTGCATGTGAACTGTAAAAAGAAAGAGAGTGTGGTGGCCCATTAAAATCCACAGCTGAAGGAAGATATATGATGGCAGTAAAACATGATGTTCAGAAAGAGACTAGGCGCGCGTAACAGTTAACACAAAAGAGAGAGAGCTACGTTTAGTTATCTATATACCCGTTCTATAATCTTAGTGAAGTAAGTAAAATCAAACAAAAGAGAGAAAAAACCAGGCCAACACGCTTTGGAAGCTCTTGTGTGCATTAATACTATATACACACGACTAACCACTTAGTTTATTAATATTTCTGGTGAGTCGGTTCAAGTTTTTTTCTTCTTCGCTTGTTGTCTTTTGGCTGAAAAATCAAGCTGCTCCAAAAGAATTTATGTTGATTGTTCCTCCTTGGCTGTGCTCTAAAAACAAAACTCGTTTGTTTTCTTCTTAATGGTTTGGTTTGTACTATCTGAAAAACCCTCTTTTGAAAGTTTGCTGTTTGCTTCTGCAGACTAGTCTCATTAGCTACTGCTGCTTTCTTCAAATATAGCTAGTTATTATCAATTTATATCTAATGTTGCCCGGTGACCCCTTTTCGCTATCCACTTCTCTCGCTGCTGCTGGGTTCACCCAAGACCAAAACTTAAACTCCATCGCAAACCCTAACCCTAAACCTAAACCTAATAGTAATCCCCCTCCAGCCACCAACAAGAAGAAGAGAAACCTTCCAGGAACACCAGGTAAGTAATCAGATTCATTTAAATAGCATATTGTTATAGATGAAATGAGCAAGTTGGTTGCATTATAAACACACAGATCCAGATGCAGAAGTCATTGCTCTTTCGCCGAAGACGCTCATGGCGACGAACAGATTCATCTGCGAGATATGCAACAAAGGATTCCAGAGGGATCAGAATCTTCAGCTGCACAGGAGGGGACACAACCTGCCATGGAAGCTGAGACAGAGGACGAACAAGGAGGTGAAGAAGAAGGTGTACATCTGCCCGGAGAAGAGCTGCGTCCACCACGAGCCGGCAAGGGCGCTGGGCGACCTGACAGGGATCAAGAAGCACTTCAGCAGAAAGCATGGCGAGAAAAAGTGGAAGTGCGAAAAATGTTCCAAGAAGTACGCTGTCCAATCTGATTGGAAAGCTCACTCCAAAACCTGCGGCACCAGAGAATATAAATGTGACTGTGGCACCCTCTTTTCCAGGTTCGTAACATGAAATACGCAAATACATACTAAGCTCAACAAAGTCTTTATTTATTAAATGTGAAACTATGAATATATAGGAAGGATAGCTTTATTACTCACAGAGCATTTTGCGATGCATTGGCTGAGGAGAGTGCGAGGCTGAACTCGGTTTCTACGTCGACGAATCTGAGTTTCAAGAGCGAAGAGGCAACAACGCAGCAGGGAGTTCTGAATAATAATGTTGGGGGCGGAGTTGGATTTCGATTTGATTTCAATAATGAAATGGGAATGGTTGGTGCAGAACAAGAACAAATTATGAGGCCAAACTTGTCACTGTGGTTGAACCAACAACATGGAAACAACCGTCATCAGATTAATCAATTTGATATGCCATCATCATCAAGCTCTCATCATCAAGTTATGCACATGCCTATGCCTATGTTGCCTAATGATTTTGGAATGCTTGCTCCCAATTCATCAAAGGTATCGGAAGAAGGTGGGGGCTCAGATCATAATTCAGGTTTGGCATCTATGTATTCTGAGAATCAAAGCAAGCAATCATCAAAGGCACCTTCACCTTCAACTTATTCTCCGATGTCAGCCACTGCGCTTCTTCAGAAGGCAGCGCAAATTGGGTCCACCAACAACCCTTCAACTTTCAGTGCAAGTTTTGGGCTCATGACCTCTTCATCTTCCATTCAAACCACTACTGCTAGTAATTCAAACCAAAACCAACAGGGAAGAAGAATTGATCAGAGTATTAGGCAGCCAGATCAGTGTTTTAGCGCATTAATGCATTCGTCACAAAGTTTTGATGATCAGTTTTTGAGTAATCATCATCCTGGTTCATCAAGTGCTGCGGGGCATAACAATAATTTTACAAGAGACTTTCTTGGCATGAGTAGAGGACCATTCCTACCCCAAGAGCTAGCAAAGTTTGCTTCCGTAGGCTCATCAATGGGTTTGACCCAATTCACTACTAGCGCAACCCATCAATGAACATGTCATCAAGTCCTTAATTTCATCATGGATGGATTCATGGATTATTATTATTACCCCAGTTTTAGATGATCATGTGAATTATATACCGGATAGTGTAAAATGTGCATGACATCAAATTTTGAGGCCTATGCTCTTTTTTGTTTGGGAAACAATATAGCACTTTTGTGTTGTCATATGGTCGAAGAGGCTAGCATGGGGGACCCACTGCATGTTTGAGATATGATCTTCCATGTTCTTCTCCTT
The DNA here is from genome assembly GCF_000817695.3 of Arachis duranensis. Lineage (NCBI taxonomy): Eukaryota > Viridiplantae > Streptophyta > Magnoliopsida > Fabales > Fabaceae > Arachis > Arachis duranensis. Next base: position 25,749,699 of record NC_029777.3, read on the forward strand.
GAAATAATAATAATACTAGTTACGTTGTTGTTGTTGTTGTTGGCCTGTCTTTCTGTCTTAACCTTGTTATCGTTTTCGGCTTCTCTATATTCTTTGATTTAGGGAAGAGGATCAATAAGATATTACTTATAAAATAATGAAAATCTCAAGAGTGCTACTAAACATAGTTGACTGTGGGTCAAAGCTAGGTTTCTCGCGTCAACCATGGTGGTTAAAACGAATGTAAGACAAACTTATACAAGAAAAAAATGGAGCTACAATAAATCATAAAGATCAGTAATGTAAATTTTAATCATATAATTTTTAAATTTTGAATATATAATTTAAAATTTTTGGATATACAATTTTTTTTGTTGAATTTTATATTATTTTTAACAAGGCCATAAGAAGTAGTAATAGTAAACACAAGTACATGCATAAGTATTAATTATAAACTTAATTAAAACATATGTCCGATCCAGTCCACATGCATTATATTATGGAATGATGACTGATAATTCCTCCAGAACTGTTTGAAAATTGATTCATTTCTTACCAACATCAACTACTCCTTACTAATGTTTGTTAATGATAATATTAATAATTCAAGGAAAGTTTAATAATAAGATTAAGAGGTAAGGCTTTATACGTCTCTTGGTGGCTCTTTGGATAGATATATCAAGTGCCATGCACATAAGTTTTTTTAATATTATTTTTTAAAATTTTTTGTAATTAAGTAGCCAGAATCTAGATGCTAGGTTAGCATTATATTAGTCCCTAGTTAATAAAATATCACTAAATCGATTATATATATTATTTTAGATATTTTTAAAATAAAATATGTTAGATGATGGTCTAAATTTATTATTTTTAGTCATTCGTTAGTTATTAATGTTTAAAAATATAGAATAAAGTATGTTGTTGAATTATTAAATTTTATGGAGTACGGACACTTTGTTGAGTTGTCGGATTCATGTGTCGGGCATATTTTGGACACGACATTCACTGATACTTGTACAATACGTGTGTCTGCTGTGTCCAACCGTGTCTTAATAAAAGGTAAAAAATTCTTTTCTATACATATTTGGATACACCTAAATACCATCACGTGTCAGCGTATCCAGTTTTATTCTTAACATATATTCTTGAAATAAATTTAGATATAGTAGATATTATTATTTATTAAAAATTAAAAATAATTAAAAAATTAATTTATATTTTAATATCAATAAAATATCAAAATATTATTACGATTTATCTAAAAAATACTTTATTATATGCGTGTCCCTATGTGTTATAAGATTTTAGAATTCGCGTCTCGACGTGTCCCGTGTCGTGTCGTGTCGTGTCCCGTATCCGTGTCAATGTCCGTGCATTATAGATTAAATTAAAAGAATTAAAGTAATGACAAAATAATGACCAAAAATAATAATTCGGATGATTTCTTAGTATTTCTCTTTTAAAATATTATTTCACACGATGTAGATATCAAATATTTATGATAATTAACAATATTATTAAGGAAATATACGAAATCAGTACCACTTGATCATCAAGCAAGCAACTATATAAATATTAAAGAATTTCTTCTTAATGTGGATTGTAGGTCTTAGCCCTTAATTAGGGCACAGGTGGTTAGGGATCACTACTAAAATTTAAATACGCAAAAAGGGAATAACTAGTTAGAGATTTTGCTTTGGTGACATATAGAGTTATAGACCCAAGCTAGAAGGCAGTAGTTGAACCTTGAATACATGCACAAAACGAGAGACCCTACCCGGAAAGGTACTATAGACCCTTTTTTTATTGACTAACAAGATTTCAACCTTTTTATTGGTACTTGTCACCACCAGCTTATTGAGACTTGAGTAGGGTACGGTGTAGCAATTTCTTTGGAGTTTGAAACCCTTCTCAGAAATATTTGCATATTTTTATGTTGCCATTGGTAAGTATATGTCAAGTTTATATATAGTTAGAACTAAATGATACCAGTCTCGATTTAATTAAAGTTATAGGTAATGTTTAAAAGGAGGTTGTTTTAATGGTTTTTTTTTTTTCTTGTCCAATAATGGAATTTCGACCAACTTAAGTTTTAGGTTATTTTGTTCAAGACCTACTTTTCAGGAGTACAAAACTCTTTTTATAAATAATAGTCAAAGAAGTTGAAGGTTTTATAGGCTTTGAGGAAAAAAAAATTAAATCAAGACATTCTTTTTAAATTAAAATGCATAACTTGGTAAGTAGAAAATTTTTTTATTTAGTTTCTTGTGACAACAGAAGCACTACAAGAATTTAATAAATTGGTGATAAATTTTTGTGAAAAATATTTTTTGTCACTAATCCGTCACTAACTTGTGAGGAATTAGTGACACACTAACGACATAATTAATGAGCGGTTATAAAATATCCGAACTTGAGAAAAGTGACTGATTAGCGAGAGATTTATGAGTAACTTTGTTTTTTGTAAATTGACTTTTGTAACTAAAAAAAGAGAGAGAAATTTTTTTGCTAATTTGTCACAAATTAATTAGCGAGTGACAATGTTCTAGCAAATCAGTCTTTTAGGGGTTCAATCAAATAAAAGTAAAATAGCGAGTGATATTATTGTCACTATTCCGTCACAAGTGTTTGATATACAATTAGCGAGAAACAATTCACACACTAGTTTGTCGCTAAATAAACTTTGTGCAAAAAAGGCTAATTAGTGAGGAACAATGTTACTAGCTAATCCGTCACAAAGACTTGAAATGCATTTTGTGATGGACAATTTTCTAACTAATTTGTCACCAAAGTTTTCATTTTTAGTTAGCAACTAGTTTCTCGCTAATTTGTTGCATAATATTTTAAAATTCAAAATTAGGATAGCGACAGAAAATAGTCATTGCTAACTCGTCGCAACGGATAAATCATTCAACTACGGAAGTGTTCCTTGCTAATTAGTCGCTAAAGTGGAAATACAGATATTGAGCGCGTAGGACCTAAGTAGTGAGAAATTTGCGACCGTTTAACAACTGACATACTTCGTTCATTGATTTCAAGTCGTTGATTAGCGGGCGAAATACATTTGTTGCTAAGTTGTCGCAAGTTTAATTTAGCGAGCGACTTGGTAACTGCAATCTTGTCACAAAGTAAAAGCTATATCCTACCTATTTTGTAGCAAATTACTCGCTAATGTTGTTGGAAATTCATCGTAGGGTTATAACAAATACAAATCTAATCGTGAACATTTTAGAAGTAACTGGTCGCAATTGAGTCACTAATCAAAAGCTTATTTAGTGAGTAATTAGTGACCGCTTAATAACTGATATACTTTCCTCGCATATTTCTTGTTGCTACTAATTTGTGAGGAAAAACATTAGTCTTTATTCCTTTCTTACATGTTACTACTAATCGCTAACCTCTATATAAACCCATGAAAAATTTATGAATAGTTTGAAGCAAATTTGCCAAACAAGCTAATGTAATTTGTCACAATTTTGTCACTAATCTAAAGCTATTTTAAATGAGAGAATAATTAAAGTTCCAAAATCGTGACTAATTAGCTAGCTAATTTTTAATAATTAATAACTTACAATATTCTAGCAAGATGTCGATTCTAAAAAATCTCACAAACAACTCAAATAAAAAGCTTTTTTCTTAAAAAATATTTTGTCGCAATTAGATCACAAATTTGTTGTTATTTTTAATGGAAAATTTGCTGTTAATTTGAATTGAAGTTTAAATTTAATATAATGTAAAGACAAATTTAAAAATTCAATATTTTTAAGAAATGAGAGCATAATGATAATTTTCAATCACAAAATACACTAAAAAAATATATAATAAAAAAGATAATTAAAATGTTATATATGAGGATTTATTTGCATATGATCGTACAAGTTTTATTATTAATTAGAATCATTTAGGAATTCATTCAATAAAGATTAAACTGAGCTAGCTCTTGAATTAATTAGGATCATTAAAATAGGCTAAATTCGTCGGACTAGCTCATTTACCTGACTTAAATAGATGGTTATTTGACTCTAAAATCAAATTCATAAGAAAAGTAGAGAGCCTAAACGACTTAACTCGATTAACTAAAAAAGATAGCAAATTAAGATGGTCGATTCTTGGGCTAAACGGGTGCCTCTTTTTCTTTATTTTTTTCCTTTTCTTTTTTTAAAAAATAAGCTAATATATTCATTTTGTGACCTGACCTCGACTAACCCCTAAAAAAAAGTAACACGATTAACTTAAAAAGTTTTTTTAGCTAATATTTTTTTTTAAAGTTCTCAGCCAAAAATATTGGAATTTTTTTCTAATATCTAATAAAAAAAATTTATCGGATTGGACTCTAACCATAAATTGTTCGGGATAACTATAAAATTGAAGTCCATAAATAAAGAATTTTCAATAACTAAACTACATTGATATAAGAAGTAATCAATACCTACAAGAATATATATATATAGTATTGACAAATATATTAGAATATAAATAAGATATATATGACCTATTAAATATTTTATATGGATGATTAAGATTAAACTAAAAAGTCAAAAAATATTTTAAAGTCTTCGTCTATTTAACATATATACAAACTTATTTTTTATTGGCAAAATAACATATCTCATATATATTCTTATTATTTTTAGTTTTTATGATATTCCTTACTAACCTGACAAATGATTAGATTCTATTTAACGGTTTATTATTAATCCATAAATTGTTATAAATACGAAATGAAATTTGAATATTGAATACTTGCCTACTATTTGTTTATATGATATATATCATTATATAAATTTTTAAAAAGTTTTATTTATTTTATAAAAGATTTTTTAAAACGTAAATTCTTTTTAAAAAATTAAAATAAAAATTTTAAAACAAAAAAATAATATTTCAAAAAATAAAATAAGTTATATTAATTCAAAAAACATTTAATTTCAAAAATTGAAAACGCATATAGGTGCCCTTCTCACTATTTCAAATTAAAAAATAAAAATCTCATTATCTCTAGTAATTTCCTCATCTATTGTGGCTAAACATGCCTAGCCCGCACTATTGCACTACTGCACTATCCTTTGCCCCACTAAAACTTAACCTTAACACACACATCACACTCCAGCGCCGCACCCTCCAGCTTTCACTCTCCAGGTTTCTCACACTTCTCACGCTCCCACTAGAGGCTCAACACTCTTTGTCGATGGCAGATTCCATTACAGTCGCACCCTCATCCAGCCCACAATGCGCTCGTGCATTTTATTTTGCGTTGCTGCTTTTCTAGCACTGTCATGGTCTCCATCTAGCGTCTTCATTGTCTCTTCGGTTTTAGCCCCATCGTCTCCGTCATCTCACCATCCAGCATCTCTCTACCGCTCTTTGATTTCTTTTGCCATAAGCTTTGTGCAGTGGCTGCTGCTGCTACCGGTTGCATCACTGGCGGTCCTGCTTGATGTTCTTGTCACTGTTGGTATTGTATTTGGAGTCTTCTGAAATCTCTGCATCTCTCATGGTTCTGTTATTATTGTTGATTCTAAACAGATTTAAATTTTAATTTTTTGTTATAAATATTTATTTTTGGTTCTGAGTTTTGGTTTAGGGTTTTGATTATGTTCTTATTGTTTTTGTTATTCATTCTATTTTTTTGGTTCTGATATTTTTTTCTAATTATCTGGTTATAATTTTTAGTTCTAATTATTTGTGCTAAAAACATAAATTTATTTATGAAGGTTACGTTTAACTATGAGTTTTTACTTACTGCTTCTGGCGCATCTAATCATATATGCTTGTATCACAAATTGAAACCTTATGGAAAATTAACTTTTACTTTTAAAATATTTCTTATTTTCTTTGTCAAAATTCTAAATGATTTTAGATCTAATTAAATGGTCAATTAGTTATTGTTACTTTGTTATTTATTTAGTGCAAGTTATCTTTTTTCTATTGCGTATTTTAAGAGATGGCCACTGGAGTGAACAAGATGCGGCAATTTTAGTACCAGGAGACATAATCAACATTAAATTAGGAGATATCATTCCGGCCGATGCTTGTCTTCTCGAGGACAATCTTCTAAGTGTTGATTAGTTTGCTTTAACAGAAGAATCTCTTCTAGTGACCAAGAACCCCACTGATGAAGTATTTTCTAGATCAACAGTTAAGAAGGATGAGATAGAAGCAGTTGTGATGGCCACTGGTCTACACACCTCCTTTGGTATAGCGGCTTACTTGGTGGACAGCACTAACCAAGTTGGACACTTCTAGAAAGTGCTTACAGCAATTGGTAACTTCTTCATTTGCTCAAATGCACGAAATGTTTGATGACTATTGAGGAAATGGCTAGGATGGATGTCCTACGCAGTGACAAAACTGTAACCTTGACATTGAATAAGCTCAGTGTTGATAGAAACTTGATTGAGGTATTTGCTAAGGGTGTTGAGAAGGAGTATGTTATCCTTCTTGCTGCAAGGGCCTCTAGGACCGAAAATCAAGATGCTATAGATGCTGCAATTGTTAGGATGCTTGCTGATCCAAAGGAGGTAAATATAGCAAAACCACTCTTTAGGACAAGAAGAACACATATAAAATGTTTTAATTTAACTCATAATTTTAATGTTTTGACTGACCAGGCTTAAGCTGGAATTAAGAGGACTGCTCTAACATACATTGATTTTGATGGAAATTGGCACCATGTGAGCAAAGAGGCTCCGGAGCAAGTAAAAACCTATTTTATTGGCACCTTCTTATGATGGTTATACCTCAGGTGAGTGAGGGTCAATTTCACGAAGATTGATGGATTAAGCAACAATGATTGAATGATTTACCTAGTTAGACAAACAAAAAATGGTGTTTTGAGAGTTCGAAAGCATTAACAGTAAATTCAGAATATCAGAAAACAAGCAGTAAATGGGTTGCGAAATATATGGAGAGAACAGTTAAGGCTTCAGAGATATTTATTTTCTAGATTAACTTTTCTTACCAACTATTTTAATCATGCAACATTCAATTCATGGCAAACTATATTTGACTAAACCCTAATTTCTTAGACCTTTTTAGTCTCCTCTAATCTTCATCAACCGCCAATTCCTTGGTCACTTGATTTCAATCAGAAGGTTAAGTTCAATTTTAGTTTATATGCCACAGAAATCCTAATTACCCAAATATAAGAGGATTATATGTCACGTATCCCGTTAAGTCCAAATAATTAGAAATTTAGGAGAAATGATTTTCAAGCTGTTGTTCAAGCAAAGAGCTTTTTCAAGTTTTACAAGAACTCAATTAGAACAAGGGTCATACTTTCGTTCCACCCATATTCATAAGATAAAGAACAAAAATAATTCTTGAAATTGAAATCAATACATGAATTAAAATAAAACAGTAATAATATTAATCCATAGAATAAACAGAGCTCATAACCTTAACAGTGGAGGTTTAGTTGCTCATGGTTCAGAGAGATAACCAGGATTCTGAAAAATTGTAAATTGCGGAATGAGGTGTATAAGAGAAGAGATAATAACCTCTGTCTATTGTATGAATTGATACTATTATTTTTCTATTTTAATTCATGTACTGATTTCGATTTCAAGAATTGTTTTTGTCCTTTATCTTATGAATCTGGGTGGAACGGAAGTATGACCCTGGTTCTAATTGAGTTCTTGTATAACTTGGAAAAGCTCTTTACTTGAACAATAGCTTGAAAACAATTTTTCCTAAATTTCTAATTATTTGGACTTAACAGGATACGTGACATACATAGGAGGGGTTATGGTTGGAAAGGGATGTGTGGGGAATGAAATAAGGGAAAGCGAATCAGGAGGGTGTTTGGTGAGGGAGGAATCACAAGAGGCTATTGGGTAATGGAAAGAATAATTGGGNNNGAGGAAGAGGACAAGGTCATGGGTATCTGGTAAATGGGCGAGGGCTTTGAAAAAAAAGAGTATATGGTAATTGATTTGGGAAGGTTTTGATGGGTGGGGACCAGATGAAAGGATTTGGGGTAAGATTGGTTGGATTATGTGGGATTTGGTTTGGAATTGGCCAAAATTGTGTGTCTGGCGCCAAACTCAGGAAAGTGGAAGTTTGGCACCATAACCCCCGAAAGGTAATGCTCCTCCTGGCGCCGAACTTGGTGCAGCCCAAGTTTGGCGCCACCCCTATTCTTTTTTTTTAAGAAATCTGAAGTCAAATTCCAGGGGAGCCAAGTTTGGTGCCCCTTGGCAGAAAGTATGCTCCATAAAAGGCTTGTTAGTGGCGCCAAACTTGGAGTTGGTGCCACCCCTCCAGACTGCCACCTCCAAATTGTGCATGTCATGTGGCGCCAAACTTGGATATCCCAAGTTTGGCGCCACCCTTCCAGAGTGCAATTGCCAAGTTGCGCGTTATGTCCGGCGCCAAACTTGGAAAGTCCAAGTTTGGCACCACCTAGTCTATAGTAGACATTCCCAGGGTGATTAAAAATTCTTCTAAATGTACTGGTTCATGTTCTTAATATTCTGCATGATCAAAACACATGTAAAACAAAGGAAAAATAGTAGGGATGCAAACAAAACTAAACAAATAAACACAATCAAATTAAAATTCAAACTTAAGGATACGAAAACATCGGGTTGCCTCCCGACAAGCGCTTTTTCAACATCACTAGCTTGACGGTTAGTTCTGCTAGTATAGCAGATGAGCGGACCTATAGCGATCAATCTCACCTCCAAGATAGTGCTTCAACTTCTAGCCATTAACTGTAAACTTTCTGTCAGAATTCTCTTCTTGAATCTCCACATGACTATACAGTGATGCTCTGGTAACCAAAAACGGTCTTGACCATTGGGATTTCAGCTTTCTGAGAAAGAGTTTGAGCCTTGAATTGAACAGAAGCACCCTCTGACCTGGCTCAAAGACTCTGATGCCAATCTTTTTGTCATGCCATATCTTAGTTCTCTCCTTATAGAGCTTGGCATTCTCATAGGCTAAATATTTGAATTCATCAAGCTCATTCAACTGAAGCATTCTCTTTATTCTTGTAGTTTGAGCATCAAAGTTCACAAACTTGATTGCCCAGTAAGCTTTATGCTCCAGCACCACTGGCAAGTGACAGTCTTTACTATAGACCAACTGATAAGGGGACATGCCAATAGGAGTCTTGTAAGCTGTCTGATATGCCCAGAGAGTATCATCAAGCTTCCTAGACCAGTCCTTCCTTGAGATACTGACGGTCTTCTCCAGAATCCTCTTGAGTTCTCTGTTAGAGACCTCAACCTGTCCACTTGTCTGAGGTGATAGGGGGTTGCCACTTTATGGCAGACTCCATACCTCTGTAGAAGTGAGTCCATCTCTCTATTAGAGAAGTGACTTCCACCATCACTAATGAGTATCCTTGGGACACCAAACCGACTGAAAATATATCTCTGAAGAAAGCTCATCACCGCTTTGGCATCATTGGTGGGCAGAGCCACAGCTTCCACCTATTTGGACACATAATCAATTGCCACCAAGATATAGTTGCTGGAATATGAGGGAGGAAAAGGTCCCATGAAGTCAATACCCCACACATCAAACAACTCAATCTTAAGAATCCCTTGTTGTGGCATCTCATGGTTGGCAGGGAGAGTCTTAGCTCTTTCACATCTGTCACAGTTCTTCACAAATGCTTTTGAATCCCAGAAGAGAGTCGGCCAGTAAAAACTGCTCTGAAGGACCTTTGTAGCTGTCCTTTCACCACCAAAGTGGCCTCCATAATCAGAGCCATGACAGTGCCAAAGAATCTGCTGTGTTTTCTCATCTAGAACACGTCTCCGGATTATACCATCTGAGCAACTTCTAAAAAGGTATGGTTCCTCCCAAAAATAGTACTTTGCATCAGTTAGTAGCTTTTTCACTTGTTGTTTACTGTACTCATTTGGGATGAAATTCATGGCTTTGTAATTTGCAGTGTCTGCAAACCATGGAGCCTGCTGAATGAGGAATAGTTGCTCATCTAAAATTGTCTCAGTCACAGCTGTGGGTGGTTGCACTCCCTCTTCAGGTTTAATCCTGGAAAAGTGGCCAGCTACTTAATTTTCTGACCCTTTCCTGTCTTTAATCTCAATATCAAACTCCTAAAGGAGTAGCACTGATGAGCGGATAATTTATACGCTTTTTGGCATTGTTTTTAGGTAGTTTTTAATAAGTTCAAGCTACTTTTAGGGATGTTTTCATTAGTTTTTATGTTAAATTCACATTTCTGGACTTTACTATGAGTTTGTGTGTTTTTCTGTGATTTCAGGTAAATTCTGGCTGAAATTGAGGGACTTGAGCAAAACTCTGAAAAAGGCTGACAAAAGGACTGCTGATGCTGTTGGAATCTGACCTCCCTGCACTCGAAATGGATTTTCTGGAGCTACAGAACTCCAATTGGCACGCTCTCAACGGCGTTGGAAAGTAGACATCCAGAGCTTTCCAGCAATATATAATAGTCCATACTTTGTTCGGAAATTGACGACGTAACTTGGCATTGAAC
>NC_029777.3:25760623-25803106 GCF_000817695.3 Arachis duranensis
GCAAAAGAATCAAGGGATTCTATTCCAACCTGATTGAGAACCGACAGATGATTAGCCGTGCTGTGACAGAGCATAGGAACGTTTTCACTGAGAGGATGGGATGTAGCCATTGACAACGGTGATGCCCTACATACAGCTTGCCATGGAAAGGAGTAGGAAGGATTGGATGAATGTAATAAGAAAATAGAGATACGAGAGGAGCACATCATCTTCACACACTTATCTGAAATTCCCACTATTGATTTACATAAGTATTTCTATCCCTTTTATTTTCTATTTATTTATTAATTTTCGAAACCCAAAACTATTTAATCTGCCTAACTGAGATTTACAAGGTGACCATAGCTTGCTTCATACCAACAATCTCTGTGGGATCGACCCTTACTCACGTAAGGTTTATTACTTGGACGACCCAGTACACTTGCTGGTTAGTTGAACGTAGTTGTGATCACATATGCCAAAGAGCCATTAAATAAATCTCATGCAAATACAAAGAGGGCAATCACAATTTCGTCCACCAAGCACCCATATGATTAATCTTGTTTTAGAATCCTGTTTGGTTAGAAGGTACTTCAAAGTAGTATGATCAGTATAAACCATAACCTTAGAACCAATCAAATAGGACCTAAACTTATCAATAGCATACACAATAGCTAATAATTCTTTTTCTGTAGTTGTGTAATTCTTCTGAGTATCATTTAACACACGATTAGCATACTAAATAACATGTATAAGCTTGCCATGCCTCTGTCCTAAAATAGCTCCTATAGCAAAATCACCAGCATCACACATTAATTCAAATGGAAAATCCAGTCAGGGGGAGCTATGATGGGAGCAGAGGTTAGGTTTGCTTTTAGAGTTTCAAAAGCATACAGACATTCAGTGTCAAATACAAAAGGAACATCAGCAACTAAGAGGTTGCTCAATGGTTTAGCAATTTTAGAAAAATCCTTTATAAATCTTCTGTAAAATCATGCATGACCCAAGAAACTTTTGACTACCTTAACATTAGTTAGTGGTGGTAATTTTTCAATTACCTCCACCTTGGCTCTATCAACCACAATGCCTTTGCTTGAAATATGATGTCCAAGAACAATACCTTCTGTAACTATAAAATAACATTTTTCCCAATTTAAAACAAGGTTTGATTATTGACACCGTTTCAAGACCAGAGATAAATGCTTAAGGCAAGATTCAAAAGAATTACCAAAAATAGAAAAATCATCCATAAATATCTCAATAAACTTTTCAACTATATCAGAAAAAATTGAAAGCATACACCTCTTAAAAGTTGCTGGGGCATTACAGAGTCCAAATGGCATTCTCATGTAAGCAAATACTCTAAAAGGACATGTGAATGCTGTCTTCTCTTGATCTTGAGGGTCCACTGTAATTTGGTTATATCCAGAATATCCATCTAGAAAATAATAAAAAGCATGACCAGCTAACCTCTCAAGCATCTGATCAATGAAAGGCAAGGGAAAGTGATCCTTCCTTATAGCAGTGTTGAGCCACCTGTAGTCTATGAACATTCTCCATCCTGTGACTGTTCTTGTAGGAATTAGCTCATTCTTTTCATTCTTGATCACTGTCATCCCTCCTTTCTTGGGAACTACCTACACAACACTCACCCAAGGGCTGTCAGAAATAGGGTATATAATGCCGGCTTCCCATAGTTTCATTACCTCTTTTTGGACCACCTCTTTTATAGTTGGATTGAGTCTCCTTTGTGGTTTTACAACCGGTTTAGCATCATATTCAAGAAGGATCTTGTGCATAAACGTGGTTGGACTAATCCCCTTTAAATCACCAATGGTCCACCCAAGAGCTATTTTATGGCTCTTGAGCACTATAATAAGCGCCTCTTTTTCACCAGGCTTTAAGGAAAAGCTAATAATCACTGTATATGAGTCATTTTCACCTAAGAATATATATTTCAGAGAAGGAGGCAAAGGCTTAAGCTCAAGCTTAGGGACTTCTTCCTCCACCTTAGGTGTGTTTACCAAGTTCTTCTGGGGTGGTGAATCATCAATCTCAAGTAATTCATACTCAGAGAGAGTATCTAGAATATGATCAAGTACCTCGGCTTCTAGTACCTCTCGAATAAGTGGTTCAACAACATCAACTCTCATACACCCTTCAGAATCATTAGGGTGTTTGAGGGCTTTAAATACATTAAGGACCACCTGTTCTTCATTGACCGTCAGGGTTAATTCACCCTTTTGCACATCAATCAAACCTCTACCTGTAGCCAAAAAGGGTCTTCTAAGAATAATAGAGGACTTTTTATCCTCTTCCACATCCAATATAACAAAATTAGCAGGAAAAATAAATGGCACTACTTTCACAAGTAAATCCTCAACAACCCCTATAGGAAATTTAATAGAAAGATCAGCAAGTTGAAGAGAAATACGAGTGGGTTTTACCTCCTCAATTTAGAGCTTTTTCGTAACTGAAAGTGGCATGAGATTGATACTAGGTTCAAGATCACACAAGGCTCTCTGAATAGTGACATCTCCAATGGTGCAAGGAATTACAAAGCTCCCTGAATCCTGCATCTTCTCAAGAAGGTTATGTTGAATAATAGCACTGCACTCCTTTGTTAACACTAGTGTCTCCTGTTCTTTCCAATTCCTCTTGTTAGTCAACAACTCTTTCATGAATTTAGCATAGAGAGGCATTTGCTCAAGGGCCTCAGCAAAAGGAATATTGATCTGTAGCTTCTTGAAGACTTCTAAAATTCTAGAAAATTGCTTGTCTTTGGAAGCCTTCTGAAGCCTCTAAGGATATGGCATTTTAGGCTTGTACTCAGAAGCCTTTGGCAATGTAGGATGAGTGTCAAGAGAGATTGGGAATAGATTATCTGTACGCCTAGGAGGGACTTGCTCCACCTCTTCATTCTTCTCCTTTAGAGCTTCTTTTTCAACCAACTCTTCATTGACCTTAGTCTCAGAACCAGCTACTTTACCACTTCTTAATTGAGTGGCCTTGCAGTCTTTTCTTGGGTTCACCACTGTATCCCCAGGAAATGTACTTGGAGGCCTTTCAGGTATTTATTTGCTCAACTGGCCTACTTGCACCTCCAGGTTTCTGATGGAAGCTCTAGTTTCCTGCATAAAATTATTCAGTAGTGTTTCCCAATCAATGTTCTTCTGGGGCTGAGAATTTTCCTACTGAGGTGATTGTTGTTGATGAGACTAAAACTGGCGATTATTTTGATTGTTCTGCTTAAAACCGCCCTGAGAATTGTTGTTAAAATTCTGTGATCCTTGAGGTTGCTCTCTCCACAAAAAATTTAGGTGATTCCTCCACCCCTGATTATAAGTCTTAGAGTATGGATCATTACTGGGGTGTCTAGGAGCATTCCCCATGTAATTGACCTGTTCAGTAGAAGATTGACATAATTCTCACCTTGCATAGAGCTACCAATCATGTCATAAGGGGCCTCTTGAGGTGCATTCTGAGTATTGATAACTGAAACCTGCATCCTACTCAATTGTTGAGTAATTAAATTCATCTGTTGAGACAAAATTTTGTTATGAGCAAGAAGAGCATCAAAAGCTTCTACTTCCATGACACCTTTCTTCTGAGGAGTCCCAGAGTTCACAGAATTTCTGTTAGATAAGTATAAATATTAGTTGTTAACAACCAATTCAATAAGCTCAGTAGTCTCCTCTGGTGTCTTCTTCATGTGCAGTGAACCACCTGAAAAATTATCTAAACACATCTTGGACATTTAACACAAGCCCTCACAAAAGATATCTAGCTAAGTCTATTTAGAAAATATGTCCGGAGGGCATTACCGAGTCAGTAGCTTGAATCTCTCCCAGGCTTCATAAAGGGTCTCACCATCTTTCTGTCTGAAAGTCTGAACCTCCACCCTCAGCTTAGTCAGCTTTTGTGGTGGGAAAAATTTAGTCAGAAAGCCAGTGACCACCATATCCCAAGTATCCAGACTCTCCTTGGGTTAAGAATATAACCACAGCTTTGCTCTATCCCTAACAACAAATGGGAAGATCATGAGTTTGTATACCTCAGAATTCACTCTATTGGTTTTCACAGTATCACAAATCTGCAGAAAATTAGAAATAAACTGATTTGGATTTTCTTGAGGGAGTCCATGATACTAACAATTTTGTTGCATAAGAGTGACCAGCTGTGGCTTCAACTAAAAATTGTTTGCAGCTATAAGAGGTACCACAATGCTTTTTCCATAAAGATCTGCATTGGGAGTAGTGTATGAGCCAAGCACTCTTCTAGGCTACTCATTCTTATTCAAATTTGCCATATTGGCATTCACAGTACGATTCTGATCCATTGTGGACTCTATAGCTTCCCTTTCAAGAGTTCCACTCAGATTTTCACTAGCCTTGTAAAGTCTAACATGTTGCAAATGCCACCTCAAATTCCTTTCAGGTCCAGGATCAAAATCTATAAGAGGTTCTTTGTCCATGTTCCTACTCATAAACAGATAGAAGATAAGAAAAATGGGATTCTCTACATCAGAGTGTAGAGAATTCCTAGTGAGGTAACCTGTGTAAAAAAATAAAATAAAAATACTTACTAATTAAGGCTAAATTTTTCGAAAATAATGACCAAAATCAAGCTAGGAATTTTGAAATTCAATAAGAAAATTAAATAGAAAAATCAAAATAAAATTAACTAAGTAACACCAAACTTAATTTAAAAAATTAAAGAAAAATACTAGCACAAGAATTTGAAAATTATAAGGCAGAATTAAATAAATTTAAAACTAAAATTTCTAATCTAAGTAATCAAACAACTAACAGTTGTCAATTACAGTCAATTCCCAGCAACGGTGCCAAAAATATGGTGCGAAATTTATAACCCACAAACTAAACGGCAAGTGCATCGGGCCGTATCAAGTAGTACCTCAAGTGAATGAGAGTCGATGCCACGAGGATTGATGGATTAGACAACAATGGTTAAGTGTTTTGCTTAGTTAGATAAATAGAAAAGAGTGTTGAGAGTTCAAATGCATTAAACAGTAACTCAGATAATTAGAAAAGTAAGCAGTAAACAAGTTATGAAGTATATATGGAGAAACAGTTAAGATTTCAGAGATATCTATCTTTTGGATTGACATTTCTTACTAACTATTTCAATCATGCAAGATTCAATTCATGAAAAACTATATGTGACTAAACCCTAATTCCTTAGACCTTTTTAATCTCCTCTAACATTCATCAACCGCCAATTCCTCGGTCACTTAATTCCAATTAGAGGGTGAAGTTCAATTCAAGTTTATATGCCACAAAAATCCTAATTACCCAAATATAAGAGGATTATATGTCATGTATCTTGTTAAGTCCAAATAATTAGTAGTTTAGGAGAAATTGTTTTCAAGCTATTGTTTAAGTAAAGAGCTTTTCCAAGTTATACAAGAACTCAATTAGAACAAGGGTCATACTTCTGTTCCACCCAGATTTATAAGATAAAGAAGGAAAACACTTCTTGAAATAGAAATCAGTACTTGAATTAAAATAGAAAAATAATAGTATCAATCCATACAATAGACAGAGCTCCTAACCTTAACAGTGGAGCTTTAGTTGCTCATGGTTCAGAGAGAAAACTAGGATTTAGAAAAACTGTAATTTGCGGAATGAGGTAGAAGAGAAGCGAGTAGCTCGAAGGCTGAATCTTTTTCCTTTTATATCTAATTCTAATTAATATAAAATAGATTTTATAAAACTAAATAATATCTTTTTCTATTTGTAATTAAAATAAAGTTTTAATCAAAATAAAAATCAAATCTTCGTTGCTGGCTTTTGGGTGTGGGGACCACTTTCAAAATCCTAGAGCTAGCGCCAAACATGGAAAATCCCAAGTTTGGTGCCACCCTTCCCGTGGAAAAATATGGTTTTATCTTGATCTTGGCACCAAACTTGGAGAATCCCAAGTTTGGCGCCACCATACCAGCGTAAATGGGGGGCTTGTAATGATCATGGCACCAAACTTGGAGAATCTCATGTTTGGAGCCACCAAGGCCGTACATTCTGGGAGAGAAGTGTATACAATTATATATTATTGGAAGGATATAGAAGTTAGCTTTTCAATGCCACTAGAATCACGTCAATTGGACCTCTATAGCTCAAGTTATGTCCATTGGAGTGAAAGGAGGTTAGGGTTGACAGCATCAACCACTTTCTTCCTTTTCTTCTACACAAACCTTGTTAAATCCATCCGAATGATACCTGAAATAAACTGAACACACAACTCAAAGTAGCATTTATAGTGGCTTAAAAATACTTAAATCTTGATTAAACTTAACAAATTCAAATGCAAATTCACTAGGAAAAGATAGGAAAGATGCTCACGCATCACAACACCGAACTTGAATTGTTGCTTGTCCTCAAGCAACCAAATCTAATATACGCTTAGGATGTGAATTTGCATGAGAAGTGAGTGTTCAATTAAGCTCCAGTCTCTTCTTAAAGTGGGGTTTATACACTGCAATCTGAATAGTTTTGGCATCTCAATAGCCTTTGAATCAGATGAGTGTCACTGTCATTCGGAATTAGAATTCGGATAGTATTATGAATTCTCTAATCTTTTTACTTCGGATTAACTCTTGAACATTGCAAATTTCCTTTAATTCTCTTTTCTTTGGTGCTTTGCACCTTGAGCCTAGCTATGACTTTAAATGCTTTGTCTCAAGATTCACTTGACACAAAAATACCACAAGCACTTAATTGGGGAACTCTCTTTTGGTTCTGATTTTTCTTTCAGTTACTCCCAGACAGTGGTGCTCAAAGCCTTTGGCATACTCTGTTAAATGCACTTGATCTCAACTTTTTTAGTGCTCTGTCTCAAGGATTACTTGACACATTTACACCACAAGAATATGACTAAGGAAACAACTCTTTGAGCTTTTAATCATAATTGACCTTCCTAGTCATTGATGCTCAGACCCTTGGACCTTGCTTTTCTTTATTTTTTTTGCTGTTTATTTTGCATCAAGGATTAAGCTTTTGTTTACTTCAGAGAATTCATAATAGTTCTCTAAATTCTTGTTCCTCATACATCAACATCCTTTGATTCAAATTCAAATATGCACTGTTCATATCATGAATTCACAATCATAGATAGCACCACCACATTTAAGTAAATAAGACTACTCTTAAATATAAACTCAATTTCTCATGCAATACATCACTTCTTATCTTTTCTTTTTAGATTCAAGCTCAGTGAGCGGTACATGAGATCAATTTTTTTAACTAAAAGCAAATAACAGAATGAAACTAAATCTAAGAATTGAAAGTCCTAAAGATCATGCAGGCAATGAAAGTAACAGAAAACATAAGACAACAAAATAAGAACGGAAGGGAAAATAGAATGAAAGGAACTCAACCACCTCAGTATATTGGTGGCCATCTCTTTCCTCTAGCTGTGCTCCTCCATGAAGAACATTCATCTCCCCATGGTGCCACTGACGATAAGCTAAACAGAGAGCACACTCTACAATACCAAACTTAAAAGTTTACTTGTCTCCAAGCAAAGAAAAACTCCAGGGTGTCAAAAATTTCTTTTAATTGCTCTTGTTCCTGTTCTAATCACTCTGCATGACCAAAACACATGTAAAACATGAAAAATTCTAAAAAAAATTGATATAAAGGAATTTAAAACCAAAACTAAAATAACTATAATGCTAAAATCAAAATAACTATAAAATCAAAACCAAAGTAAATGCAAAACCAAGGATACTAGTAGTTGGGTTGCCTCATAATAAGTGCTTCTTTAACATCACTAGCTTGACGGTTGATTGTTGCTTTTTCTTTCTCTTCTTCTAGTTGGTTAAAAGAAATGACTCCGAGGGAGAAGAGGAGAAAATTATTTCCTCCTGAGATAAATTCTTCTTAACAAGCTTTCTTTGATTGTGATTAGCTTGATTCACCTTGCTTGTTGGGGTAGAGGTTGGATTATTTTTTTCTGACCTTCTCTTTTTCATGGATATTTTCTTCTGTTTCTTGGTTACAATCCCCTTTTTAGTGCTTTCCTTGGTTGCCTTCACTTTTTTGATTTCAAAATTTGGGTGTTGTGTGATGGTTGGAGTGTACCTTTCATCAAGAACTTCTTGAATTAGTGGTTCAATAAACTCACTCTCTATGCCACTCTCTACTTCATTGGAGTGTAGATTCCCATAATTATTTTCATCATTTACAACCTCTTTTATTTGTGCATCTTCATTCTTTGTTTGTGCATCTTCCTCTTCTTCCATGTGTGAGGGTGGAAAGTTCTCTAATTCACTGGAGTATGAACTCCTTTGATTGATTTTCTCACTTTCTTACATAGGATCTTGCATTGTATCTCTTGGGAAGGAATTTTCTTGTTCCTCTTCCTGGGGCTTGATAATCAACTACACATATTTCTCTATATTTTTGACACCCATCCTTATATCATGTATACATTCTTTCATGAGAAGCTCAAGAGTTGATGGTTCTTGATATGAATAACGAGATGGTGGTTCTTGATATGAATAAAAGGAGGAGGATGGTTCTTGGTATGAGTAGGGAGATGGTGGCTCTTGATATGAGTAGAAAGATGATGGTTCTTGATATGGATAGAGAGGTGGTGGTTCTTGGTATGAATATGGAGATGGTGGTTCTTGATAATTGGAACATGGAGTACTGAAGTTTCTTTGGTTTTGACTTTGCTAACCAAAATTCGGGTAGTTCCTCTATCCATAATAATAAGAATCACTCCTTGGACGTGAGTAGTAATCCATGTGATCTCTCTCCATTATTTTTTCTTAGCACAAAGCACCAAACAGAATTAAACGCACCATGTGGTAAACAGGCAAGTAAAGAAGAAAGAACATAAAGAAAAATAAAATAAAATATAAAAGAAAACAAAAATAAAAGAAAAATAAAATAAAGAAAGTAATCTGAATAATAAGAAAATAAAATAACTAATAAGAAAAAAGGAGTATAAAATTTAAACTCAATAAGTAAAATAGCTAGGAAGAATAAAACAACTAAGGGGACACCAAACTTAATTTCAGAAATTAAGAGAAAAAATTTAAATAAAATAAATCAATTTTTTTTCAAAAATTTAAAGAAATAAGTTAAATGAAATTAAAGCAAAACGCCTAATCTAAGAAATCAAACAACCAGTAGTTGTCAATCACAGTCAATCCCCGGCAACAGCGCCAAAAACTTGGTGCAAAATTTATAACCCACAAACTAACCGGCAAGTGCACCGGGTCATACCAAGTAGTACCTCAAGTGAATGAGGGTCGATCCCACGAGGATTGATGGATTAAACAACAATGGTTAAATAATTTACTTAGTTAGACAAAAAAAAAGAGTGTTGAGAGTTCAAAAGCATTAACAGTAAATTCAAAATATCAGAAAGTAAGCAGTAAATTGGTGTGAATAATATGGGAGAAAACAATTAAGGCTTCAGAGATATCTATCTTCTAGATTGACTTTTCTTACTAACTATTTTAATCATGCAATATGCAATTCATGGCAAACTATATGTGACTAAACCCTAATTTCTTAAACCTTTTTAGTCTCCTCTAACCTTCATCAACCGTCAATTCCTTGGTCACTGAATTCCAATTAGAGGGTGAAGTTCAATTCTAGTTTATATGCCACAAAAATCCTAATTGCCCAAATATAAGAGGATTGTATGTCATGTATCCCGTTAAGTATAGATAATTATAAATTTAGGAGAAATTGTTTTCAAGCTGTTGTTCAAGTAAAGAGCTTTTCCAAGTTATACAAGAACTCAATTAGAACAAGGGTCATACTTCCGTTCCACCCAAATTCATAAGATAAAGAACGAAAAAAATTCTTGAAATTGAAATCAATACATGAATTAAAATAGAAAAAAGTAATAGTATCAATCCATACAATAGACAGAGCTCCTAACCTTAACAGTGGAGGTTTAGTTGCTCATGGTTCAGAGAGAAAATAATGATTCTGTAAAACTCTAAAGTGCGGAATGAGGTAAGAGAAGAGTTGAGAAGAGCCTGAAGGGCTGATTATTTTTCCTTTTATATCTAATCCTAATTAATGTAAAATATATTTCCTAGAACTAAATAATATCTTTTCCTATTTTAAAATAAAATAAAGTTTAATAAAAAATAAATAGAGGATCTTCGCTGCTAGCTCTTGGAGACGTGGGGACCACTCCAATTTGTTGAACCAATTTTGGCGCCACTCAACCCACTTATAATTCTTGCTTTTTCTTCATCTTGGTGCCAAACTTGGAAAATCCGAAGTATGGCGCCACTAATGCAGCGCAGAAGGGGAGCTTTATAGTGATCATGGCGCCAAACTTGGAGAATCCCAAGTTTAGCGCCAACAAGGCAGTGATTCTAGAAAAGAAGTATAGACTATTATATATTGTTGGAAAGCGCTGAAAGTTAGCTTTCTTAGCTTAAGGTATACTTGTTTGAGTGCAAGGAGGTCGAGGTTGACAACATCATTTGCTTTCTTCCTTTTCTGCTACAAAACTCCGTCAAATCCATCCGAATGCTACCTGAAATAAACAGAATTTGCAAACAACTCAAAGTAGTATTCATAGTGGCTAAAAGTAATTAAATCTTGATTAAACTTAATAATTCAATTGCAAATTCACTAGGAAAAGATAGAAAAGATGCTCACGCATCACAACACTAAAGTTGAATTGTTGCTTGTCCTCAAGCAACCAAAACTAATACATGTTTAAGCTGTGAATTTGCATGAGGAGTGAGAGTTCTCTTAGGCTCATGTCTCTTCTTGAAGTGGGGTTTATCTATTACAATACTGAATAGTTTTGGCATCTCACTTTCCTTTGAATCAGAGGAACGTCACTGTCATTTGGAGTTAGAATCCGAATAATATTATGAATTCTCTAATCCTTTATAATTTGGTCTAATCCTTGAACACAGCAAAATTTCTTCATTCTCTTTTTATTGGTGCTGTGAACCTTGAGCCTAGCCGTGACTTTAAGGCTGCGTTTGTTTCTAAGAACAAGACAGGATAAGACACTGAGAACAGGACAGGACAAGACACTGATGGACAGAGACAAAAATTTTTGTGTTCTATTATTCTGTTTGGTGATAAACTAGAACAAATTATGAAAATTCAATTTATTCTCATTTTCTTTCATTCAAAAAATGAGATAAAAAATATAACAATAAAAAATATAATTATGAAAAATTAACAAGAATAATGAAAGAAAAAATAAAAAATAAGTTGTGTCCCTTGTTAGTGTCTCCGTGTCCTTCCTGTCAGGATGGACACAAAATACACTAATTCAGTATCTCTGGACACATTGTCTCTGTCCATGTCTCCTCTGCCAAACACGATTTTGTGTCTTAGTGTCCCTATCTCAGTGTCCTGTCTTTGCAAACAAACGCAGCCTAAGTGCTTTGTCTCAGGCTTTGCTTGACACAAAAATACCACTGGTGCATGAAATTATGATCATCAACACTTATCTTCACAACTTAGCATCACTAACCAGCAGGTGTACTGGGTCGTCTAAGTAATAAACCTTACGTGAGTATGGGTCGATCCCACAGAGATTGTTGGTATGAAGCAAGCTATGGTCACCTTGTAAATCTCAGTTAGGCGGATTCTAATGGTTATAATGGTTTTCAAAAATTACGATAAATAATGCATAAAATAAAGATAAAGATACTTATGTAATTCATTGGTGGGAATTTCAGATAAGTGCATGAAGATGCTGTGTTCCTTCTGAATCTCTGCTTTCCTACTGCTTCATCCAATCATTCTTACTCCTTTCCATGGCAATCTATATGTAGGGTGTCACCGTTGTCAATGGCTAATTCCCATCTTCTCAGTGAAAATGGTCCTCTACGGTTTCCCGCATGGCTAATCAGCTATTGGTTCTCGATCATGTCGGAGTAGGATCCATTGATCCTTTTGCGTCTGTCACTACGCCCAACACTCGCGAGTTTGAAGCTCGTCACAGTCATTCAATCCCTGAATCCTACTCGGAATACCACATACAAGGTTTAGACTTTTTGGATTATCAAGAATGCTGCCAATGGGTTCTAGCTTATACCACGAAGACTTTGATCTCACGGAATGGAAGGCTCGGTTGTCAGGCGAGGGCAACTATGCATCGTGCATCAGGAATCCAAGAGATACACACTCTAGCTCTTGCTTGTAGAACGGAGGTGGTTGTCAGGCACACGTTCATAAGAACGGATGATGATAAGTGTCATGGATCATCACATCCATCAGGTTGAAGTATGAGTGATATCTTAGAATAAAAATAAGCTTGAATTGAATAAAAGAACAATAGTAATTACATTAATTCTCGAGGTATAGCAGAGCTCCACACCTTAATCTATGGTGTGTAGAAACTCCACTGTTGAAAATACATAAGAACAAGGTCCAGGCATGGCCGAGAGGCCAGCCCCCAATGTCTAAGATCACATAAACTGATCAAAGATGAAAACACAATAGTAAAAAGTTCTATTTATACTAAACTAGTTACTAAGGTTTACAGAAATAAGTCTAAGTGCAGAAATCCACTTCCGGGGACCACTTTGATGTGTGCTTGGGCTGAGCTTGAGCTTTACACGTGCAGAGGCTTCTCTTGGAGTTAAACGCCAAGTTGTAACGTGTTTTTGGCGTTTAACTCTGGTTTGTGAAGTGTTTCTGGCGTTTTACTCTAGAATGCATCATGGAACTGGCGTTGAATGCCAGTTTGCATCGTCTAAACTTGAATGAAGTATGGACTATTATATATTGCTGGAAAGCTCTGAATGTCTACTTTCCAACGCACATGGGGGCGCGCTATTTAATGTTCTGTAGCTCCAGAAAATCCATTTCGAATGCAGGGAGGTCAGAATCCAACAGCATCAGTAGTCATTTTTCAGCCTGAATCAGATTTTTGCTCAGATCCCTCAATTTCAGCCAGAAAAATACCTGAAATCACAGGAAAACACACAAAATCATAGTAAAGTCTAGAAATATTTATTTTGCATGAAAACTAATAAAAACATCCCTAAAAGTAGCTAGATCCTACTAAAAACTACCTAAAAACAATGCCAAAAAGCGTATAAATTATCCGCTCATCACAACACCAAACTTAAATTGTTGCTTGTCCCCAAGAAACTGAAAATAAAATAGGATAAAAAGAAGAGAATATACTATAAATCCCAAAATATCAATGAATATTAGTTCTAATTAGATGAGCGGGACTTGTAGCTTTTTGCTTCTGAATAGTTCTGGCATCTCACTTTATCCTTTGAAGATTAGAATGATTGGCATCCATAGGAACTCAGAGTTCAGATAGTGTCATTGATTCTCCTAGTTAGGTATGTTGATTCTTGAACACAGCTACTTTTATGAGTCTTGGTCATGGCCCTAAGCACTTTGTTTTCCAGTATTACCACCGGATACATAAATGCCACAGACACATGACTGGGTGAACCTTTTCAGATTGTGACTCAGCTTTGCTAAAGTCCCTAGTTAGAGGTGTCCAGGGTTCTTAAGCACACTCTTTTTGCTTTGGATCCCTACTTTAACCACTCAGTCTCAAGCTTTTCACTTGGACCTTCATGACACAAGCACATGGTTAGGGACAGCTTGATTTAGCCGCTTAGGCCTGGATTTTATTTCCTTGGGCCCTCCTATCCATTGATGCTCAAAGCCTTGGATCCTTTTTACCCTTGCCTTTTGGTTTTAAGGGCTATTGACTTTTTCTACTTGCTTTTTCTTTTTCTTTTATTATTTATTTATTTATTTATTTTCGCAAGCTTTTTATTTACTGCTTTTTCTTGCTTCAAGAATCAATTTTATGATTTTTCAGATCATCAATAACATTTCTCTTTTTCATCATTCTTTCAAGAGACAACACTTTTAACATTCATAAACAACAAGATAAAAAATATGCACTGTTCAAGCATTCATTCAGAAAACAAAAAGTACTGTCACCACATCAGTATAATTAAACTAATTTCAAGGATGAATTCGAAACTCATGTACTTCTTGTTCTTTTGTATTAAAAACATTTTTCATTTAAGAAAGGTGAAGGATTCATGGAATTATTCATAGCATTAAGACATAGTTACTAAATATTAATGATCAAGTAGTAAAGACTCAAAACATAGACAAACATAAAGCACAAAATCAAAAAACAGAGAGATAAGAACGAGGAAGTTAAGGAATGAGTCCACCTTAGTAAGGGTGGCACCTTCTTCTTGAAGAACCAATGGTGTTCTTGAGCTCCTTTATATCTCTTCCTTGCCTTTGTTGCTCCTCCCTCATAACTCTTTGATCTTCTCTAATCTCATTGAGAATGATGGAATGCTCTTGGTGCTCCACCCTTAATTGGTTCATGCTATGACTCAATCCTTCTAGAGAAGTATCGAGTTATTCCCAATAGTTGTTTGGAGGAAAATGCATCCTTTGAGGCATCTCAGAGATTTCTTGATGATGAGCTTCCTCATACATCTCTTGAGATCCATGAATGGGCTCTCTTGTTTGCTCCATCCTCTTCTTAGTGATGGCTCGATCCACAGTTACTTCGGATTGGTTGCTAGTGGGATGATCGAGCATTGGATGAGCTCCAACCATCCTCTAGCTATAGGCTTAAGGTCCAGTCTTCTCAATTGAAATGGCTTGCCTTTTGAGTCTCTTTTCCAATGAGCTCCTTCTACACATATGTCCATGAGGACTCGGTCCAACCTTTGATCAAAGTTGACCCTTCTAGTGTAGGGGCGTGTGTCTTCTTGCATCATAGGTAAGTTGAATGCCAACCTCACATTCTCCGGACTGAAGTCTAAGCATTTCCCCCGAACCATTGTAAGCCAATTCTTTGGGTTTGGGTTCATGCTTTGATCATGGTTCCTAGTGATCCATGGGTTTCCATAGAACTCTTGAACCATTAAGATTCTGACTTGTTAAATAGGATTGGAGAGAACTTCCCATCCTCTTCTTTGGATCTCATGTCGGATCTCCGGATATTCGCCCTTTTTGAGCTTAAAAGGGACCTCAGGGATCACCTTTTTCTTAGCCACAACTTCATAGAAGTGGTCTTGATGGGCTTTTGAGATGAATCCTTCCATCTCACATGACTCAGAGGTGGAAGCAATTGCCTTCCCTTTCCTCTTTCTTGAGGTTTCTCTGGCCTTAGGTGCAATCAATTGTTATGGAAAAACAAAAAAGCTATGCTTTTATCACACCAAACTTAGAATGTTGCTCACCCTCGATCAAAAGAAGAAAGAATAGAGGGAGAGAGGTGTGTGTTATGTGAAAATGAAGAAGGATGAATGGGTTTATATAATGGAGGGAGAGGGGTAAGGGTTCGGTCATGTAGGGTGGGTTTGGGTGGGAAAGAGATTTTGAATTTGAAGGTAGGTGGGGTTTATAGGGAAGAGAGGGTGGAGGTGAGTGGTGGAGAGGTGATGGGGAAGAGTGATTGAGGTGATTGGTGAATGATGTTTGGGGAAGAGTGTTATGAAAAGGTGTGAGAGAGAGGGAAAAGGTAGGTGGCGATTCTGTGGGCTCCACAGATCCTGAGGTGATCCTGTGGGGTCCACAGATCCTGAAATGTCAAGGATTTCTCATCCCTGCACCCTTTAGGCGTGTAAAACGCCCTCTATATGCAATCCTGGCGTTTAACGCCATACTGCAGCTTGTTTCTGGCGTTAAACACCCAAATGTAGCCTATTTCTGGCATTTAAAGCCAGCCTGATGCTTATTTCTGGTGTTAAACGCCAGCTTAGTGCTTGTTTCTGGCGTTTAAATGCCAGACACCTCTTCTTCTAGGGTGTGCTTTTTCTCCTGCTATTTTTGATTCTGTTTTTAATTTTTGCAATTGTTTTGTGACTCCACATGATCATAAACCTAATAAAACATAAAATAAGAAATAGAAATATAGATAAATAAAATTGGGTTGTGATGAGCGGATAATTTATACGCTTTTTGGTATTGTTTTTAGTATGTTTTTAGTATGTTTTAGTTAGTTTTTATTATATTTTTATTAGTTTTTATTTAAAATTCACTTTTCTGGACTTTACTATGAGTTTGTGTATTTTTCTGTGATTTAAGGTATTTTATGGCTGAAATTGAGGGACCTGAGCAAAAATCTGATTCAGAGGCTGAAAAAGGACTGCAGATGCTGTTGGATTCTGACCTTCCTTCATTCGAAGTGGATTTTCTGGAGCTACAAAAGCCCAATTGGCGCGCTCTCAATTGTGTTGGAAGGTAGACATCTAGGGCTTTCCAGCAATATGTAATAGTCCATACTTTGCCTGATATTTCATGGCCCAAACTGGCGTTCCAAATCAGCTTTAGAATTCCCAGCGTTTAACGCCGGAACTGGCACAAAAGTTGGAGTTAAACGCCCAAACTGGCGCAAAAGCTGGCGTTTAACTCCAGAAAAAGTCTCTACACATGAAAGCTTCAATGCTCAGCCCAAGCACACACCAAGTGGACCCCGGAAGTGGATTTTTACATCATTTACTCATTCTTGTAAACCCTAAGTCACTAGTTCACTATAAATAGGACTTTTTGCTATTGTATCTATATCTCATGACACATTACATGTTTCACATTGTATCTTCTACGGCATGAGTTTCTAAACCCCATGGTTGGAGGTGAGGAGCTCTATAGGAACCTCTCCATACCAACTTGTGTATGGCAAGGCCTGTCATCTGCCCATGGAACTGGAACATAAAGCCTACTGGGCAACCGGATTCCTAAACCTGGATGCTAAGTTAGCTGGTGAAAAAAGATTGCTCCAGTTAAATAAGCTAGAGGAATTCAGACTCAGTGCCTTTGAAAATGCAAAAATTTATAAGGAAAAGGCAAAAAAGTGGCATGATAAGAAGTTGTCATCCAGAGTCTTTGAGCCAGGACAAAAAGTTCTGCTCTTTAACTCTAGGCTCAGACTATTCCCAGGAAAACTGAAATCCCGGTGGTGGGGTCCTTATGTGATTACAGGAGTGTCACCATATGGATATGTTGAGCTTCAGGATATTGATTCTGACAAAAAGTTCATTGTTAATGGACAAACGATTAAACATTATCTTGAAAGTAATTTTGAGCAGGAATGCTCAAAACTGAGGCTTGAATGAGTCTCAGTAAAGGTCCAGCTAAAGACAATAAAGAAGCTCTTGTTGGGAGGCAACCCAGTCATTAGCAGGTTATTTATTTTATTTAATAAAAGTTTGATATATATTCTTCAAGGTTGATCATTGAAATTGAAGGAATTCACAGAGTTACAAAAGAATTCAGTGAAATAAGCAGAGAAAAGGAGCTTGCTGGCAAGAAAACGCCAGTAAAGGGCATTCTGGGCGTTAAACGCCAGAATGGATACCATTCTGGGTGTTTAACGCCAATAAAGGCACCATTTTGGGCGTTAAACGCCAGAATGGGCACCATTCTGGGCCTTTAACGCCAGAATTGCAGCATCCTGGGCATTCAACAAAACGCCCAGTGATAAAGGGGTTTCTGGTGTTTAACGCCAGCCAGGGTGCCTGGCTGGGCATTAAACGCCCATAATGGCCACCAATTGGGCATTAAACGCCAGAATGGATACCATTCTGGGTGTTTAACTCCAGAAAGGCAGGGGAAGGAGATTTTGCTTTCCACTTCAATTTTTTTCACACTTTCATGTTTTGACCCATAATTTTCTACATAAACATGTTACAAATTTTCATCATTCACCCTCAAATTTCAAAAATCCAACAATTTTCTAAATTATTTCTCAAATCTCTTTCAAATCCTTTCCAAATCTTCTTCAAAAACTCAAGTATTTTCTCAAATTCTTTCTATATCTTCTCAAATCTCTTTCAAAACTTTCGAAAAAAATCCCTCCCCCTCCCTTATAAATACACATTCGGCCATCCCCCTCTCTTCACCATTCGAATTTGCTTCTCCTCTTCTCCCTCCTTTTTCCTTTCTTTTGCTTGAGGACAAGCAAACCTCTAAGTTTGGTGTGCTTTTCCGTGATCACCAAGCTAAGGCTCATCAAGACCATGGCTCCGAAAGGAAAACAAACTAATTCAAGAGGCAAGAAAGAGAATACTCTAAAGAATCTTTGGAGTCAAGAGAGGTTCTTAACCAAAGAACATGCAGACCATTACCACAAAATAATGGGTCTAAGGTCAGTGATCCCGGAAGTTAAATTCGATCTGAAAGAAGACGAATATCCAGAGGTCCAGGTGCAAATTCGAAATAGAGGATGGGAAATTCTAGCCAATCCTGAAACAAAGGTTGGAAGAAACATGGTTCAGGAATTCTATTCAAATCTATGGTTGATAGATAAGCAGAGAACGACTGGAACTGCTTTTCATACCTTCAGAACCATGGTCAGAGGGAGAACTATTTACTTCCATCTGGACAAAATAAGAGAGGTCTTTAAACTACCTCAACTACAAGATGATCCTGAATCCTTTAATAGGAGAATGGTGAGAGTAGATAAGGGGTTGGATCAAGTTCTAGAGGACATATGCCTCCCTGGAACTAAGTGGATAACCAATTCAAAAGGTGTCCCAAACCAACTCAAGAGGCGAGATCTCAAACCAGTTGCAAGAGGATGGCTAGACTTCATTAGGCGTTCTATTTTGCCCACTAGTAACCGTTCAAAGATCACTATCAACAGAGCAGTGATGATTCATTGCATTATGCTGGGAAAAGAAGTGGAGGTTCATCATCTGATTGCTTGTGAGATTTACACAATTGCAAACAATAACTCCACTGAAGCCAAACTGGCTTACCCAAGCTTAATCTCTTTGCTATGTAAAGATGCTGGGGTAAGGATGGGAGTAGATGAATTCATCCCAATTGAATATCCAATCACCAAGAAGTCAATAAAAGGACAAATGCAAGATAACTCTATCAAAAGGACGCCGCAGGAGTTCCCCCCTGAACTTCCTGAAATTGACTACTGGGCCCGCCTAGAAGCATCTGTTGCCAAGCTGCAAGAAGCTATGGAACAACTTAAGAAAGAACAGCAAAATTAAAACTGCATGCTCTGCAAACTGCTGAAGGAACAAGAGAAGCAGGGGCGTGAGCTACAAGAGTTGAAGCGCCAGAAGCTCTCCCTTGAAGGGTCAAACACCCCACAAGTTGAGGGAGCATCCACTTCTCAAAATCAAGGTTGTTGAGTCCTAACTTTGTGATAACCTCTATCATTAGGAATCAATTTTAGAGTCATTTAAATTTCTGTTTTTAATTTTCTGTTTTCTATTATTATTAGTCTTCTCTTATAATTATCTTTGAGTCTTGTTCTTATTCCATGATTAATAAAATTTAAAGTTCATGTCTTAAAGCTATAAATGTCCTATGAATCCATCACCTCTCTTAAATTAAAAATGCTTTAATCACAAAAGAACAAGAAGTACAGGATTTCGAATTCATCTTTGAAATTGGTTTAATTACTTTGATGTGGTGACAATACTTTTTGTCTTCTGAATGTATGCTTGAACACTGCATATGTCTTTTGAATTTGTTGTTCAAGAATGTTAAAATTGTTGGCCCTTGAAAGAATGATGAAATAGGAGAAATGTTATTGAGGATCTGAAAAATCATAAAAATGATTCTTGAAGCAAGAAAAAGCAGTGAATTCAAAAAAAAAGAGAGAGAAAGAAAAAAGCAAGCAGAAAAAGCCAATAGCCCTTTAAACCAACAGGCAAGGGTAATAAAAAGGATCCAAGGCTTTGAGCATCAGTTGATAGGAGGGCCTACAGGAATAATATCCTGGCCTAAGCGGCTGAACCAAGCTGTCCCTAACTATGTGCTTGTGGCGTGAAGGTGTCAAGTAAAAGCTTGAGACTGAGTGGTTAAAGTCGTGATCTAAAGCAAAAAGAGTGTGCTTAAGAACCCTGGACACCTCTAATTGGGACTCTAGCAAAGCTGAGTCACAATCTGAAAAGGTTTACCCAGTTATGTGTCTGTGGCATGTATGTATCCGGTGGTAATACTGGAAGACAGAGTGCTTTGGGCCACGGCCAAGACTCATGAAGTAGCTGTGTTCAAGAATCAACATATTTAACTAGGAGAATCAATAACACTATCTGGATTCTGAGTTCCTATAGAAGCCAATCATTCTGAACTTCAAAGGATAAAGTGAGATGCCAAAACTGTTCAGAGGCAAAAAGCTACTAGTCCCGCTCATCTAATTGGAGCTAAGTTTCATTGATATTTTGGAGTCTATAGTATATTCTGTTCTTTTTATCCTATTTGATTTTCAGTTGCTTGGGGACAAGCAACAATTTAAGTTTGGTGTTGTGATGAGCGGATAATTTATACGCTTTTTGGCATTGTTTTTAGTATGTTTTTAGTATGTTTTTATTAGTTTTTATTATATTTTTATTAGTTTTTATTTAAAATTCACTTTTCTGGACTTTACTATGAGTTTGTGTGTTTTTCCGTGATTTTAGGTATTTTCTGGCTGAAATTGAGGGACCTGAGCAAAATTTTGATTCAGAGGCTGAAAAAGGATTGCAGATGCTGTTGGATTCTGACCTCCCTGCATTCGAAGTGAATTTTTTGGAGCTACAGGTGCCCAATTGGTACACTCTCAATTGTGTTGGAAAGTAGACATCCAGGAATTTCTAGCAATATATAATACTCCATACTTTTTCTCGAGATTTGATGGCCCAAACTGGCGTTCCAAATCAGCTAAAGAATTCCCGGCGTTTAACACCGGAACTGGCACAAAAGTTGGAGTTAAACGCCCAAACTGGCACAAAAGCTGGCGTTTAACTTCAGAAAAAGTCTCTACACATGAAAGCTTCAATGCTCAGCCCAAGCACACACCAAGTTGACCCGGAAAGTGAATTTTTACATCATTTACTCATTCTTGTAAACCCTAGGTCACTAGTTTACTATAAATAGGACTTTTTGCTATTGTATCTGTACCTCATGAAACTTAAGGTGGCCTTAGATAGATCAGAGACTATGTTTGCTAAGCTAGAGGGGCTCTGCTCAGAATTCTCTGTCTGTTGCTGAGAAGATGATGGAAAAGGCTTGCTATTGCTAAACCTGTTTCTTCCACCATTGTTATTATTGAAGCCTTGCTTCTGTGTATCCTTCCATGAAAAATTCTGATGATTTCTCCATGAAGGGTTTTAGGTGTTGCCAAAGGCTTCACCAATGTAATTTACCTCTGATTGGAGGGTTCTCAGGATCATAAGCTTCTTTTTCAGAAGATGCTTCTTTAGTACTGTTGGATGCATTTTGCAATCCATTCAGACTCTGAGATATCATATTAACTTGTTGGGTCAATATTTTGTTCTGAGCCAATATGGCATTCAAAGCATCAATTTCAAGAACTCTCTTCCTTTGAGGCGTCCCATTACTCACAGGATTCTTTTCAGAAGTGTACATGAACTGGTTATTTGCAACCATATCAATGAGTTCCTGAGCTTCTGCAGGCATTTTCTTTAGGTGAATAGATCCACCTGCAGAATGGTCCAATGACATCTTAGACAATTCAAATAGACCATCATAGAATATATCCAGGATGGTCCATTCTGAAAGCATGTCAGAAGGACACTTTTTGGTCAGTTTCTTGTATCTTTCCCAAGCTTCATAGAGGGATTCACCTTCTTTTTGTCTGAAGGTTTGAACATCTACTCTAAGTTTGCTCAGCTTTTGAGGAGAAAAGAACTTGGCTAAGAAAGCCGTGACCAGCTTATTCCAAGAGTTCAGGCTGTCTTTAGGTTGAGAGTCCAACCATACTTTAGCTCTGTCTCTTACAGCAAAAGGGAAAAACATAAGCCTGTAGACCTCGAGATCAACCCCATTGGTTTTAACAGTGTCACAGATCTGCAAGAATTCAGTTAAGAACTGAAAAGGATCTTCTGATGGAAGTCCATAAAACTTGCAATTCTGTTGCATCAGAGAAACTAATTGAGGCTTTAGCTCAAAATTGTTTGCTCCAATGGCAGGGATTGAGAAACTTCTTCCATGTAAGTTGGAATTTGGTGCAGTGAAGTCACCAAGCATCTTCCTGGCATTGTTGTTATTTTTAGCTGCCATATCTTCTTCTTTTTTGAATGTTTCTGTCAAGTCCTCTCCAGAGGATTGTGCTTTAGCTTCCTTTAGCTTCCTCCTTAGAGTCTTTTCAGGTTCAGGATCTGCTTCAACAAGAATGTCCTTGTCCTTGCTCCTGCTCATATGAAAAAGAAGAGAACAGAAAAGAAGAGGAATCCTCTATATCATAGTATAGATATTCCTTTATGTGAGTAGAAGAAGAAAAGAATAGAAGAAGGAGAAGAGAAAAATTCGAACACAGAGGAGAAGAGAGGGTTCGAATTTTTAGATGAAGAGAAGTGTTAGTAAATAAATAAATAGAAGGAGATGAGAGAGAGAGAGAGGAGTTTTCGAAAATTGTTTTTGAAAAATGGTTAGTGATTTTCGAAAATTAGAGATAGAAAAGTAGTTAGGTGGTTTTGAAAAAGATAAGAAACAAACAAAAAGTCAATTAGTTAGTTGAAAAAGATTTGAAAATCAATTTTGAAAAGATAAGAAGTTAGAAAAAAATTTTTGAAATCAAATTTTTGAAAAAGATATTATTAAAAAGATATGGTTGAAAAAGATTTGATTGAAAAGATATTTTGAAAAAGATTTGATTTTTTAAAATTAAAATTGATTACTTGACTAACAAGAAACTAAAAGATATGATTCTAAAATTTAAAGTTTGAATCTTTCTTAACAAGAAAGTAACAAACTTGAAATTTTTGAATCAATCACATTAATTGTTAGCATAATTTTCGAAAACACAACTAGAAAATGGATTAATACAGATAGATTTACAGACGGATTTAGTCTTTATTACAGACGGATTTTTGGTTACCGACGAAATTACCGACGGATTTTGTCCCTCTGTAAAAGCCCCGTCGGAAATTATTTACCGACGGATTTTTTTCCGTCGGAAAATTACAGACAGATTTTTACCAGTTACCGACGGATTTTTCCTCTGTAAATTCTGCATGCATTTTTTCGAAGGCGACGAACTTTCCGACGGATTTTCCGTCTGTAATTACAGACGGATTTTTCAAACTTTGAATACAGACAGAAAATCCGTCTGTAAATCCATCAGCAATAAATATAAATTTAATAAATAAAATTTTTTATCTAATTTGTATTCGAATATTTATAATATTTCAAAAAAGAAACAAATTTATTGTATTATCAAATTGAAAGAAAAAAGTAATTTACAAGGAAGCCAATATAATACAAATAGCGACAGTAATCTAGTGATTGTAGCAAAAAAAGAAAAACTATGGTTACATTTTGTTTCCCTTTTCATAACTCTGCTAAGATTAACGATAAAAAATATGAAATTGTACTTCAGTTATGTTGTAACTTCTTCTCCAAACTTTTAGGCAACTTCAAACTTGCAGAAGCTTTTAATGCTCATCCTGGAAGTGAGTCTGCAGACTGCAACGAATAGTAGTAAGAGGGACTTTGTATCTGGCGGTTAGCCATAGAATAAGAAACAATGGTATGAGATAGCCCATATCCACATAACAAATGAAAGCATAACCATAATGGTCATTAGCTGAAGTTCACAACTTTAGGACCCTTTTTTGGTTTTGCTTGACCGTCTTTGGACTTTGAGGACTTGTCCTTGTCTCTGTTATTTATGTCATCTATCATGAAGTCATCCTCAATGTCATCCCCACTCACAAATTTGGTTACCGTTCCACAAGGCCTCTGTTCATTTCTCAGTCTCATTGCTGAAGGAAGAAATGGAGTTATAAGCTTTGCATAATACAAGTACCATTCTTCAAGATATAAAACTTTTAGCAATTCAATTTATCAGGAGATCAGCTAATGAATGCAATTAAACTGGAGAAATACAGAAAGAGTTGCAAGAAATCACATTTGAAGTACCTATTTTACGCCAAAACATATAATTATTTCCTCTAATTTAAGGTTTGGGATATGCAATTTGAGTTCACAGTGGAAACTAAAGCATAATTTGTGAGTCTAGAACCACCAATATAAAAAATGATTAGCCATGCCATGATATCTTATGGCTCCATAGTATCAATTTAGAACACCCAACAAGAGAATAAATTAGATTTAGAGCAAACAATAGCACTAATTTTTTTAGCAGCAGTTCTTTTAGTTATCATAAGGTGATGAACAAGCAAAAGCAGTGCACCTGCACCACTTGCATGTACTTGAGGTTATGGTCAATCATTATTCTACTTGCAGACTGGATCTAAATGCAGCTAAATAGCAGCAAAACATAAACAATATCAGATGTATGTTTGGAAATGCAAACAAGAAATCCTAATATACAAGCCTTTTTCGGGGCAATCCCTTGCCAAATGTGTCACGCCACCACATATTTTACAACAACCACCCTAGTATAAACAATTACTTAATATAGATTAGACAGTTGATTCAAGTGTTTGGCTAATACATCATCATATATTTGACAAGGCAAACCAGAAAGAGAAACAATAATACCTTAGGATAGATGCCATGAGCATTTTGAGGGCAGTTTTTACTCAAGTGTCCTTGCTGTTTACAGACAAAGCACTCTGCAAACTTTGTCCCTCCTGCATCACCATTGAAACACTTCATCTCATAAGAAAACAAATTGGAACACAACCAAAAGCTTAACAAAAAAGAAGTCATTCTAATATTCTATCAAAGGTACGACATTAAGTAACAATGTTTCATTGTTCAGTAAACTAGAAAGCCCAAGAGTATGATTATAAATCTGTGGTAAACTGCTTAATAAGAATTCCATTTTTCAAGAGAAAACCCTGAAACTAACAATGTTCATGTTATATCATTCACAACTTATCTTGTTTAAAGTTAAACCATTCTAGCTCCAATATATATCACAAAGGCATGATAGATAACAAACCTTCTTGAACATGGTGGGGACAATTTGCAGGTGAATGACCAGTTTCTCCACAATTGTAACAATACTTGTCATAATTGGCACCAACTTGAACTTCAGGGCAATTCTTAGCTCGGTGACCACGCCGTCGACACCGCAAGCATATCTGTAAAAACCACATTACATTTAATCACAATAGTGCACCAAATCCAGTTGATACTTCATACTTCATCCTAACTAAATTAAACTAATCCTATCATTACCAACTTCACAGCATTTTCATATAATTTTTATTTATTATTTTATTTTTCCTCCTCCAAGTTTCAAAACGACAAAATGGCACCATGTCCAGTAAATAAACAGTAATAATATAGATTCCTCAGTTGAAACATCAATTCCAAAAATCTAGCGTGATAGTTGGAACTGAATAGGCAATATACATGTATTGATAAAAAAAATGGAGCAAAAAGGGCATACTTCACCCATCATATAAATAAGAAATCCTGAGCTCCAGCATTATATACAAGTATACGACAAATACCAGGCCTATTTTAGGTTTATCAGCTGAAGTAGTAGAACTTCCACTATAATGCCCAAGCATCCCACCATGCCGCATTGAACTCGAGAGAACTGATTCAGTCATTGGGTATGCACTAGTGGCAACCCCCATCCCTCCATGAACCATAGGATGAGCACCTGAAATTTAGCAAAATTGATCATGTAATTATTATACCAAACAAGTAAAAACAGATATTTTCCTAAATCATTTTCCACCAGTAATTTGGCATTTGCAAGAACATTAAAAAAAATAGGAAAGATGTATCCTGAAAACATAGAAAGCTCAACTGTCATCATCACAGAAGTGAAATAAAAGAAATGAAAATAAATAAAAATGAAAAAAGTGTATTCTATTAGATTCTTGGATTCCCATAGTATATATTTGCAATTTATAGAAAAACTAAAGGAAGCAATCCTTTACAATGGATATATGGACTGAATCTGCACATCTGCTGGAAATAATTTACATTTTTCTGAAAATATCTGGGATTGTTTTTCAGCAATGGAATCTATCAATTGTGTATCCTTGGCTACCTGCTCATCAACACCACCAGAAACAGAATGTGAATATCATAGAACAGAGACTAGATGGCTGAAGAAACGTGAATATAGCATAATAATGTAGAACTTCAATAGCAAGGAAGTTGCGTAGATATTGATCTAGAAAAGAAGCAAACTGACATGAGCTCCTTTCATCCAGTCATCCTCCTCAATAATTTTAACTTCATATCTTGGCATCTCTTTCAAACCAATAGAATCAGCAACATGTGAAATGTTCATATTTATATCCTCACCTTCAAGAAGAGACTAAACCAACATAGTGTTTTCTTCCTCAGAAGAGACTAAATCAAAGGCAAACGCTAGCTTAGTCCTAATTAGATAATTACACGCTAAACACCTGCTTAACATTAAATAAAAAAACACCAAAACAATAGTAATTACTTCAGTTGCTTCTTCCTGGAATTAGAATGAAAAATTTGGGAATTCTTACATAGTTATGCTTATGTACAATATATGTAGCTAAAATCCAGATCTATGTTACCAAATCCACATTTCTTTGAGAACAGCCTCTAACTCCACGGATATGTCCCCTACAGATTTGTCCCCCTTTCCAACTTAAACTACAAACTCTAACAAGCTTTATTTTCAATGTATGTTTCAAATTATTCAGTATCACTAGAAAGAGTTTTATCCAACTAATATCATTAACTAATATAACGCATGAATGTATTACCCCAGAAGAATTCAGACGCTCCTCCCAAGCTTTATAAACTGACTTAACACTTCCTGGTCTTGCCTCATTCAAAGTAGATACCTGAAAAATGATTTTATGTTTTTAACAGAATCATTGAAAGAATCAGAGGAATTTTTTACGACTCCCAATTAATAATTGCTTTGAAAGACACAGAAACCATGAAACCATATAAGCACACATAAACACACCTAAGCATGATCAAAATGAACAACAAAACCCAGCTAGGCATTTTGTGATTCACTCAGTAATAAGCATACATATACTCCAAATCCAACACTGGAGAAAAAGGAGATGTTCACAACATTATGGTGAAATGGGCAGAGCTAATTGAAGAAAATGTGTGACACTTGAGATTAAATGAATGAAACAGGATATGGCTAGACTTATTAATAAAATTAACAGATCCTCCATTTCTCCATTTTTCATTAAAGAGAATATGAAATCATTCAAGCCAAGCAAGCCTTTTCATTATAATGATAACATTTGAAGCCGACTTGCATGCAACAAGAAACAACTTATTAAGAGCATGCTGAGGAAAAACCCAGAACATAGACCAACAGTGAATTTCATCTTTAAAGCTAGTCTTGTGTTATAATTTGGATGGAACCAGTGATTTTATTCTGATTTTGCTTCTTTGTTACCAGGCTGCTGAATTGTTACGCCATCCTCTTTTACAACCTTATGTTCTCCGCTATCAAAACGCATCATCCAATTTTCTTCCAGTATACCCCATAGTTAACTCAAAGGATAAAACAAAAAGATCTAAAAAATCTAGTGGTGGCAAGGACCAGAGGGACAAAGACACAACATCAAATTATTTGGAAAGGATTCATCCGATTGAGGAAAATGGACACTTACAGCCGAGGAATCTTCCAAGTGAGGGAGAGCTAACAGCTTCAACAAGTGCAGAAGACAACCTCGAGAACCGGATGGTTGATCTTACAAGCTATATAGTGGAATCTTCTACTAGTATTAGTGGCTCAAAAGATGGATCAACAAGATCAGAATCAACTATTTGTAGTGTGTGTAGGGACTCTGACTTCAAAACTAGGTTAATACATATTAAATGACTCGACATCAGCAATTATGTCTAAGTTGTAAGAAGTTTTCAACTTGAAGAATCACAAGATATTGTTATTAGCAGAGCACATAAATTAGCACCAAACTATACAACATAAAATGGAATCTTAGAAACACTTATTAAATTATGTTCGAAGGCAAACCTTAGGCACAAAAACATTTCTAGTAGCATAATTTTGCACCACCATAACTCCATTAAAATCTGTTTTGAAACCATCATCAGAATTAATTGTTTTAATAGCATGTCGATTTCTCTGGATAAGAATTATGGCTACCTGCATGGTCAATTCAGCATAAAATCATGTGAAAATGGATTTCAGATCTGTGTCTCTTACATCATAATGAGTGATAAGTAGTGCATGTTATTCACTCACATAACATGGATAGAGGTAGCAAAATACACTCCAAACATGAGAGAGAAAATAAGAAAGTTACACCAAAGTGCAGTTGTCACAGCTCGTACACTAGAATAATAAAGAGGAAAAAAAGGAATCAGGTGAAAGTAAATGGGACAAGTCATGGCAGCACTATCTTGAGCTATCAAATTAAGTAGCAACAGAGAGAAATGATATCCATGATAACACACACAACACTCCACCATGCTAAGTCAGTTTCCAAATTAGTCTGATATATATATATATACTTAGGAAAAAACAATATTAATAACAATAATGATAATGCTAATTAAAGCAAAAGAAAAAATAGCATCACATCAACACAAAGGCTGTGCTTATCACTATGTTCTTATCACTTTTCAGTTTTATGATATTCCAAGTGTTAAAGCAAAACCAAAAGCAGCCAAAGTGAGGTTCAATCAATTGAAAATAAATAATACCACAACCATAAACAATTAATTAGAACAAAAAAGAACAAAAAAGAACAAGTAATGGCAGAATCAAATGATCACAATTTCACGATGCTGAATTCAGA
The DNA here is from genome assembly GCF_000817695.3 of Arachis duranensis. Lineage (NCBI taxonomy): Eukaryota > Viridiplantae > Streptophyta > Magnoliopsida > Fabales > Fabaceae > Arachis > Arachis duranensis. The sequence continues at coordinate 25,789,254 of NC_029777.3, forward strand.
AAACCCTAAGAGTCTTAAAAAAACAAGAACTACTTTTTCTAAGCATTCCAATTATATTTGGCCCTCTTTAACTTCTCATATTTAGCAAATTAGACAGTTTTTCTCGAGATATGTTCAACTATACAAAATTGATAGCAATTAACCACTAATCGGTACTGTTTCAAATCAAATTTTGAGACTAGAGCAAGACACTGCACAATAACGCGTTTGGAATGAAAAATTAGCGAGAGAAACAAGGGATGGAGTTAGGGCTAACTTGGTTAGTGGAGTGCGAATAGATCAAAAGATTGAAGATCTATGCAACCCTATATATAAAGTGTTTGATTCGATTTGATTCGGTTAGTGGAGAAGCTGGTCTTTGCCGGAGAAGAAGTTACCAACGGAGTCAACTATCATTCCAAGCTTCGCTTCAAGCTTCGCCATTCAACAATAACCACCGAGTTTTCACCGAGTTGAGATAAGTTTCATGAATCGCTCCAGATGCGATGAGAGCGGCGGCAGAGGGAGCCCGTGTGACGCAAGGGATGACACAAAGAGATCCTGTGACGTGAGCAGCGGCGACAGTGGTGGGAGAAGCTGGTGCGATGGAGAGAAGAAGCAACTAGTGACGGAGAGACTCATTTGATTTGTGTGGACTGTGGAGTGTGACTGTGAATGGATCCAGAGGGTGGGATAAAATAAGCTTAACTCAATTTTTCCGACGGAAAATTTTAAATTACAGACGGATTTTCCGTCTGTAATAATTTAATAAAACGCAGTATTTTATCTATTTAATTACAGACGGATTTTTCATCTGTAACCATTTCTCACTGAAAAAAATTAATTTTTCCGACGGAATTATTGACGGATTCTCTTTTCCGTCTGTAATTTATGCTAATCCATTTTTTTTGTTTTCCGACAAAAAAATCCCTCTGAAATTCTCTCTGTATTTCAGTGGGATAAAATCCATCGGAAATATCCATCTGTAATAACTAGTTTTCTAGTAGTGAAATAAAAGATAAAATTAAGAAAAAGTTTTTTGAAAATCAATTTTAAAGAGCTTTCGAAAATAATAAAAAATGAAAAAGATTTGATTTTTGAAAAAGATTTTGAAAAGATAGAATTTTTGAAATTGAAATCTTGACTTGACTAACAAGAAACAACAAATTTTTAAAATTTTTTGACTAAGTCAATCCAAAGATTTTGAAAATTGTGAGAAAAATAAGGAAAAGATATTTTTTGATTTGTTTATGAGAGAGAAAATCACAAAAATAACTCAATGCATGAAAGTTTTAGTTCAAAACACATGATGCATGCAAGAACACTATGAATGTCAAGATGAACACCAAGAACACTTTGAAGATCATGATGAACATCAAGAACTTATTTTTGAAAAATTTTTAAGAAAAGAAAACATGCAAGACACCAAACTTAGAAATTTTTAATGCCTAGACACTAACAAATGAAAAATGCATATGAAAAATAACAAAAGACACAAAACAAGAAAATATGAAGATCAAACAAGAAGACTTACCAAGAACAACTCGAAGATCATGAAGAACACATGCATGAGTTTTCGAAATTTTTTTGAGAAAAATACAAAATATGCAATTGACACCTAACCTAAAAATTGACTCTAGACTCAAACAAGAAACATAAAATATATTTTTTTATTTTTATTTTTATGATTTTATTAATTTTTTTGGATTTTTGTATTTTTTTCAAAAAAATTTTTCTTGGAAAAACAAAAAAGAAAAGAAAATTTTTGAAAACTTTTTGAAAACAAAAGGAAAATTACCTAATCTAAGCAACAAGATGAACCGTCAGTTGTCCAAACTCGAACAATCCCCGGCAACGGCGCCAAAAACTTGGCGCACAAAATTGTGATCATCAACACTTTCTTCACAACTTTGCATCACTAACCAGCAAGTGTACTGGGTCGTCCAAGTAATAAACCTTACGTGATTAAGGGTCGATCCCACAGAGATTTTGGTATGAAGCAAGCTATGGTCACCTTTTAAATCTCACTCAGGTGGATTCTAATGGTTATAATGGTTTTTGAAAATTACGATAAATAATGCATAAAATAAAGATAAAGATACTTATGTAATTCATTGGTGGGAATTTCAGATAAGTGCATGAAGATGCTGTGTTCCTTCTGAATCTCTGCTTTCCTATTGTTCATCCAATCATTCTTACTCCTTTCCATGGCAAGCTGTATGTAGGGTGTCACCGTTGTCAATGGCTACTTCCCATCCTCTAAGTGAAAATGGACCTCTACAGTTTCTCGCATGGCTAATCAGCTGTTGGTTCTCGATCATGTCGGAGTAGGATCTATTGATCCTTTTGCGTCTATCACTACGCTCAACACTCGCGAGTTTGAAGCTCGTCACAGTCATTCAATCCCTGAATCCTACTCGGAATACCACAGACAAGGTTTAGACTTTCTGGATTCTCAAGAATGTTGCCAATAGGTTCTAGCTTATACCACGAAGACTCTGATCTCATGGAATGGAAGGCTCGGTTGTAAGGCGAGGGCAACCATGCGTCGTACATTAGGAATCCAAGGAAGGGATACACACTCTAGCTCTTGATTGTAGAATGGAGGTGGTTGTCAGGCACGCATTCATAAGGACGGATGATGATGAGTGTCACGGATCATCACATCCATCAGGTTGAAGTACGAGTAATATCTTAGAATAAAAATAAGCTTGAAGTGAATAAAAGAACAATAGTAATTTCATTAATTCTCGAGGTACAGCAGAGCTCCACACCTTAATCTATGGTGTGTAGAAACTCCACTATTGAAAATACATAAGAACAAGGTCCAAGCATGACCGAAGGTCAGCCTCCAATGTCTAAGATCGCATAAACTGATCAAAGATGAAAACACAATAGTAAAAAGTTCTATTTATACTAAACTAGTTACTAGGGTTTACAGAAATAAGTCTAAGTGCAGAAATCCACTTCCGGGGCCCACTTTGATGTGTGCTTGGACTGAGATTGAGCTTTACACGTGCAGAGGCTTCTCTTGGAGTTAAACGCCAAGTTGTAATGTGTTTTTGGTGTTTAACTCTGGTTTGTGACGTGTTTCTGGTGTTTTACTCCAGAATGCAGCATGGAACTGGCGTTAAACGCCAGTTTGCGTCATCTAAACTTGAATGAAGTATGAACTATTATATATTGCTGGAAAGCTCTAGATGTCTACTTTCCAACGCAATTGGGGGCGCACTATTTAATGTTCTGTAGCTCCAGGAAATCTATTTTGAGTGCAGGGAGGTCAAAATCCAACAGCATCAGCAGTCCTTTTTCAGCCTGAATCAGATTTTTGCTCAAATCCCTCAATTTCAGCCAGAAAATACCTAAAATCACAGAAAAATACACAAACTCATAGTAAAGTCTAGAAATATAAATTTTGCATGAAAACTAATAAAAACATTCCTAAAAGTAGCTAGATCCTACTAAAAACTACCTAAAAATAATGCCAAAAGCGTATAAATTATCCGCTCATCAACCACAAGCACTTTACTGGAGAACTCTCTTTTGGTTATGATTTTTATTTCAGTTACTCCCAGACAGTGGTGCTCAAAACCTTTGGCATACTCTATTAAATGCACTTGATCTCGACTCTTAGTGCTCTGTCTCAAGGATTACTTAACACAATTACACCACAAGCATATGACTAGGAAAACAACTCTTTGAGCTTTTAATCATGTTTGACCTTCCTTGTCATTGATGCTCAGAGCTTTGGACCTTTCTTTTATTTTTCTTTTGCTATTTCTTTTGCTTCAAGGATTAAGCTTTTGTTTAATTCAGATAATTCATAACAGTTCTCTAAATTCCTATTCCTTATGCACCAACATCCTTTGATTCAAATTAAACTATGCACTGCTCATATCATGCATTCAGAATCACAAATAATACCACCATATTTAAGTAAATAAGACTACTCTTAAATATAAACTCAATTTCTCATGCAATACATCACTTCTTTTCTTTTCTTTTGAATTTAAGCTCAGTGGGCGATACATGAAACAACTTTTTAGAACTTAAAGCAAATAACAGAATTAAAATAGCAAATCAAACTAGAACCTATGAATTAAAATAACAAAGGATCATGCAGAAACCAAGTAAAATAGCAGAAAACAAGAATCTAACATAATAAGAACAGGAGAAAATATAGAATAAAAGGAACTCAACCACCTCGGTTATCATAGTGGCCGTCTCATTCTTCAGGCTGTGCTCCTCCGTGAAGATGATTCACCTCTCTTTGGTGCCATTAAAATAAACAGAAAAGCCACAATCGAAGTGACAACACCAAACTTCAAAGTTTGCTTGTCCTCAAGTAAAGAAGAACTGAAAATAAGGGGGTAGGGGGCGACTTATATATGTATATATATAAGGGAGGGGGACGTGTATATGTGTATATATAAAGGGGCTTGATTTGTGGAATAAATGGGGAATGGATTCGCATGCAGGCGCCAAACATGGAAGAGTTGGAGTTTGGCGCCGCATGCTCAGTAAAAATAGCTTCACCTGGCGCCAAACTGTATTTCAAGTTTGGCACCACCCTTGATGTTTGTTTTTTTTTTTTTTAATGAAGTCAAACTTCAGGGGGCCAAGTCTAGTGCCCCTGGCAGAGAGATATCTTTGTGTAATGCTTGATGGTGGCGCCAAACTCCAAGAAGCCAAGTTTGGCACCACCCCATTCCTCAATTCCACCAAGTTACGCCGAATGTGGTGCCAAATTTAGAATTTCCCAAGTTTGGCGCCACCCCTCCAGAACAATTTTCCAATGTATGCGCATCATGTGGTGCCAAACTTGGAAATCCCAAGTTTAGCGCCACCCAGGCCGAATCAAACTCTTTAGGGTGGTCAAAATTCCTTCTAAGTTTACTGGTTCCTATTCTTAATATTTTGCATGATCAAAATATACATAAAATAAAAGAAAAATAGTAGAAACTCAAACAAAACTAATAAAATTAAAAATAAGAAAAATAAAAAATAAAAAATCAAACTTAAGGATACGAAAATATTGGGTTGCCTTCCGATAAGCGCTTCTTTACCGTTACTAGCTTGACGGTCTGCTCCTCGAAGGAGGAGAATCATAGGGGCTCAGCTCTTCACTGCTCACTGTGAACTTCTTTCCTGTGCTTTAATAGATCAACTCTATATGCTCAAGAGACAGGATCCTGTTCGCTGTATGAGGCAGGATTGAGCATGTAGTGATCACCTCCTTCATTCTTGGGGAAAAGTCTTCAGTGGGAATCTTTTTATTTCTCCATCCCTTGGGTATTCTTTTTTTTTTTTTGAGAACCTCCTCCTTGGTGGGTGATGCATTTCCGACACCAAACTTAGGTTTGATGTCAGGGGAAATTTTGTTGATTGTCACCAAAGGAGGTCTGAGCTGCAGATTTTGTTGTGCATCATCAGGGGGTTCTTGAGGGTTTGGATCAATAAGCTCAGTTTGCATGCACCTCTCTTCTTCACCTGTTGAATGCATATCTTTGAAGACATGAAAGATCAGTGGCTCATTATGCACTCTAAGCACTAATTCACATTCTTCGACATCTCCCAGTGGCTAGGAATGGTCTTCCTAGGATTATAGAGGCATCCTCATCCCCTCCCGTGTCAAGAATCACAAAATCTGTTGGGAAGAAGAACTTACCCAATTTGATCGAGGCGTTCTCCACTAATCCGTATGCAGGCTTTAGAGATTTGTCTGCCATTTATAATGCTATCCTTGTGGGTTGTGCCTCTTGGATTTGCAATTTGTTCATCACAAACAAGGGCATTAGATTTATGCTTGCACCCATATCACATAAGGCCTTCTCACAGGTGGTGCTCCCAATGGTACATGGAATTTGAAAGCTCCTTAGATCTGGCACCTTCCTTGGCAAGTTATTCTGAATTATGGCACTACATTCCTTAGTCAAGACCACTGTCTCATCTCCCTTTAAAGGCTTCTTCTTTGACAATAACTCCTTCATGAATTTAACATAGAGAGGCATTTACTCCAAAACCTCAGCAAAAGGAATATTGATTTGCAACATTCTGAAGACTTCCAAGAATTTTGAAAACTGCTTGTCCTTGGTCTCCTTTTGAGGTCTCTGAGGATATGGTATCTTAGGCTTGTATTCAGGAGCTTTAGGTAATGTTGGATGTGTGTCAAGAGTGATTGGAAAAGGATTGTCCGCACACCTAGGTGGGGCGTGCTCAACCCCCTCCCTTTTCTCCTTTGGAACTTCTTTTTCAACTGGCCCCTCAGTAATTGGTGCTTCCATACTTGCCACTTGTCCACTTATCATGGCGATGGCCTTGCACTTCTCTCTTGGGTTCACCACTGTATCACCAGAAAATGTACTTGGGAGCCTCTCAGGTATTTGCTTGCTCAATTGGCCTACTTGCACCTCCAAGTTTCTTATGGAAGCTTCAGTTTCTTGCATAAAATTATTCAATAGTGCTTCCCAATCAGTGTTCCTCTGGGACTGAGAATTTGCCTGCTGAGGTGGTTATTGTTGATGAGACTGAAACTGGCAGTTATTTTGATTGTTTTGCTAAAGACCGCCTTGAGAATTATTGTTAAAATTTTGTGATATCTGAGGTTGCTCTCTCCACCCAAAATTTGGGTGATTTCTCATCCCCTGATTATAAGTCTTAAAGTATGGATCATTATTGGGGTTTCTAGGAGCACTCCCGATGTAATTGACCTGTTTAGAAGAAGATTGAGCATAATCATAATTCTCACCTTACATAGAGCTACCAGTCATGTCATAAGGGGCCTCTTGAGGTGCATTTTGAGTGTTGACAGTTGAAACTTGCATCCCACTCAATTGTTGAGTAATCAAATTCATCTGCTGAGACAAAATTTTGTTTTGAGCAAGAAGAGCATCCAAAGCTTCTACTTCCAAAACGCCTTTCTTCTGAGGAGTCCCAGAGTTCACATGATTCCTGTTAGATGAGTATAAATATTGGTTGTTAGCAACTAACTCAATAAGCTCAATAGTCTCCTCTGGTGTCTTATTCATGTGCAATGAACCACCTGCAAAATTATCTAAACACATTTTGGACATTTCACATAAGCCCTCATAAAAGATATCTAGCTGAGTCCGTTTAGAAAACATGTCCAGAGGGCATTGCCTGGTCAGTAGCTTGAATCTCTCACAAGCGTCACAAAGGGTCTCACCATCTTTCTGTCTGAAGGTCTGAACTTCCACCCTCAGCTTAGTCGGCTTTTGTGGTGGCAAAAATTTAGTCAGAAATCCAGTGAACACCTTATCCCAAGTTTCCAGACTCTCCTTGGATTGAGAATCTAATCACATCTTTGCTCTATCCCTCACAGGAAATGGGAAGAGCATGAGTTTGTAAACCTCAGGATTCACTCCATTAGTCTTCACAGTATCACAAATCTGTAAGAAATTAGAAATAAATTGATTTAGGTCTTCTTGAGGAAGTCCATGATATTGACAATTTTGTTGCAGAAGAGTGACTAGCTGAGGCTTCAGTTCAAAATTGTTTACAGCTATAGGAAGCACCACAATGCTTTTTCCATAAAGATCTGCATTAAGAGCAGTGTATGAGCCAAGCACTCTTCTAGGTTGTTCATTCTCATCCAGATTTGCCATATTGGCATTCACAGCATGATTATGATGCATATTGGACTCTGCATCTCCTCTTTCAAGAGTTTCACTCAGATTTTCACTAGTCTTGTAAAGTCAAGCTTGTTGCAAGTGCCGCCTCAAAGTCCTTTCAGATTCAGGATCAAAATCTGTAAGAGGTTCCTTGTCCGTGTTCCTGCTCATAAACAGACAGAAGACAAGAAGAATGTGATTCTATACGTCAGAGTGTAGAGAATTCCCAGTGTAACCTGAGTAAAGAAATAAAATAAAACACTAAACAATCAAACAGAGGGATTTTTGAAAATTATATAAACTAATAAAGCTAGGAAATTCAAAATTTATAAAGAAAATTAAATAGGAAAATTAAAATAGAATTAACAAGGTAACACCAAACATGAAGGTTGTGGTAGGCTTAGAGAAGGGGGTTGAATCTATGCCTTCCTTTGATTTTGCTGTTATTACCCTTTTAAAATAACTTTGCAATTCTGATTCTGTTCGAACTGAGCAGCGGAAATTTATGAGACAATTTGTTTTTGTCTCATGAAAATCAGAAAACAGAACACAGCAGAGAAGAGAAAAGCTAACACCAGCAAGTATCCTGGTTCGGTTGCCTTGTGCTATGCAACCTACATCCAGTCTCCTCCACAACTATGGAAGAATTTCACTATAGTTAACAGTATTACATACACCAATAACACAGGATTGACCCAATCCTTTCACACTCAAGTTCTAACCTAACTTGACATTGGCTATGCTAATACCTAACTATGAAGGAGATTGACTTCATCAGCAGCCTCTTTGCTATGTGCAAAATCAGATTCACAAACCTCAGCTTGAGTTCTTCAGTATTGGCCGAATGCTTCTTTGAAAGAAAGCATTATCCAAGTAGATGAACTTCCTAACAGAACACTGTTCTCACACTCTGGTTTTTTTCTCCTTGCTTTTGAATGAACAACAAACCTCTTTTATCTCCTAGCATGTTGATGGGTTCATCTTCCTAGGTTAGCTCCTTGAGCACTGAGCTTTTCCAACCCTCAAGCTCATTTTTTCTTCTCAAACATCAAAGTAGGACATTTGCTTCTGACTTTTTCAACTTGACCGAAAGCCATGAAGGAGTAACCGAAAATGTCTTCCAATGGTCAACCAAATCTGAACCATAGAGATGCAACTTGGTCCCCAAGAATCTCTTGTGACCGTGGATTTGTAGCAGTGAAGAACAGAGATCAACTTTTCCTTTGAATGCCATTTTTGGATAGAGTAGAGAGTTGGGAAGAAAGGATGAAGATCTGATGCATGCAAGATGAGATGGATTACCTTTCTTACGCTTGATTTAGCTTGGAGTTTCTGTTTTAGCTTATGTGTTTCAATCTTCAACTCTCTCTCTCTTGCTTCTTTGGTTACTAGCTTAGGGAGGAACCTTTTTCTCTCTTTCTCTTTCTTACTTTTCTGATGCCATGATTTGACTTGATTAGAGAGGAGAGGAACGTTGCTTTGGTAAAAGCAAGTGAGAGGGAATGAAGACTTCAATCTTGTATGAGAAGCTTGGATCAACTTGAATTGTTGGACACGGGCTTGGATTGGATCACTTCTTTTTGCCCGTTTTGATTTTTCAGCCTTGTTTCCTCATGGGCTTTGTTTATTTATTTACTCACCAGCCTTGCTATATTATTTTCATACTAATTTGGGCTGCTGAACTAAGTTTTGGCCTGCAACATATAATAAATAATTAGCAACATATAATTATTGACACTTAACACTAATTATTTATTTTGCCGAAAAATAATGTTTGTCATCACTTATTAATTTAGTTAATTTCTTAACTCAACAATCTCCCCCTTGATGACAAACATGATTTAAGCAATAATCAAAAGGAAGTGAATTTGAGTAAGGTTTAGAACCTCCTTTTGATTTTTGTCATTTGCTTTTATGTTGCTCCCCCTTTCCTCTTCAAGATTAGCTCCCCCTGGATTTATGCTTTCCTCTTTGTTCCTGTTATGCATTGTACTTAAAGAAAGCACAATAAAGAGCTATGCACATTTATCTTGTATAAGAGATATCAAATGAGTTACATCACATAATCAGCCCAACATCAAGCTAATATCAGTAGCAAAAGGATTCAGCATGTGAAATCAAATTTTAGTGCAGCAATTAGACAAAAAACCGAAAGAGTTACTAGTAGCTGCATCAACACAAAAAAAATTACCATACTTCTAGTGCTATTCTAGTGCTATTACTCCCCCTTTTGTCATCAAGGGTGGAAAATAAACAAGATCAACAAAAACATCAATACAAATCCTGCAAGAAAAGGTTAGATCACAGTCCAAAGTTCTAACTAAACCAACAAAAGTGCAGCAGTATTTAGAGTTATTACAGTCATCCAAAATAAAAACAGTTCAACAGTTGCAAAATTAATAGAATTCATGAGACAAAAAGAGAGCAACAACAGCAGTTTCATGAGACAAATCTTAGGCATCAGAACCATCCCCCTCCGAAGCAGCTTCCTCTTCAGCATCAGTGGCAATGTCTTCATCATTTTGAAGGTTATCAATGAAGGTCATGAGTACAGCCACCCTATCCCTCGGTTTCTTCAGAAAGTTCTCATGCTTGCTAGCTAGTTTCCTTTGATTGGGAGACAAACTCTTGAGCAACATCCCTGACCACATTCAGCAGAGTGGATTTCTTCCCAGTGGAGATGAAAGTACCCTCAGTGGAGGGAGCAGTAGAATCCTCAGGGATAAAGTCCTCATCTTCATAATCTTGGATGACTCTTTCAGATCTAGTGGGTCCTTTGTTCTGTTTCACTGAACCACCTCCCTTTAGATATGAATGTCTATTTTCATATTTCTCATTGGTCAAGTCAACACCAAAATACTCAAAAATACAAGTTAGAAACATGCCATAAGGAAGAGCTTTGTCCTTTTCACTTCTAACAGAATCAAATATGTATCTAACCATCAAATATGCAAATGAAATTTCAGTTTTGGTGAGAATGGCATATAAAACAAGAGTGTCAGTGTATGAAACCCTTTGATATGAACCATTTTGAGGAAGTATAATGTGGTTGACCATTCGGTGCAACTGAGCACATTCATATCCTAGGGCTTTGTGTATGGGTATAATGCCATCTATTAAGGAGACATGTTCACAAATACTAGCTAGGGCATCATTGTAAGAAACACCAACTCCTTCATCCCACTTAACTGACGTGTATGCACGAGGCCCCTTCATCAGTATACTTCAAAGCTTCACTGATGGTCTCATTGTTTAAAATGATATCTCGGCCCTTGACATACGAATGAGCAGTGCCTTCATGATAAGTCATGTTTGCATAAAACTCTTTGACCAAGAAGGGATAAACAGTTTTTTTGATGTCAAAAAGGTGATTCCAGTCCAGAAAAATTAAGTTGTCAACAAAAGGAAAACCTTTTCTTTTCAAAGATGGCAGATCAGCGAGAAATGAAGAGCATAAGGTACGATACTGGATGACTCCCTCATAAAAATCATTATTCATGCCAGATTTGAATCTATAGGGATTATAGTTTGAATGAGAGGTCAAAAAATGAGCTTTGTGATCAAAAGGTCCTATTTCTGGTTCTTTAACATTTTTGAGAGGGACTCGAGTGTTACCTCGTTGAGAGCGCATTGGAACCGACCTGGATTTGGGTTGTGTTTGTTCGGGAATTGGTTCCTCAGTCACCGGACGTTTGGCTTTGGAGGAGCTAGGCTTTGCTGAACTCGTTTTTGAGGAGCTAGGCTTGGAAGGTGTGGCCTTTGGTGGTGGCGTCGGCTTGGCAGAGGCAGAAAACCTTGGAGTGTTTTTGGTCCGAGCCATGGGGTCACAGCGAGGAGGAGAGGTAGGAGGAGAAGGAGAAGGGGTAAAGGTCCGGTCTTGAGAGCGAGTGGAAGGCTTTGTGGGTAGCTTGTAAATCTTCTCACGAGGAGCCCTTTTTGCAATGGTTTTCTTCCTTATTTGGTTAGTTTCAATCTTATGAGAGAAGAGAAGCAGTAAAGTGAGTGGGAAGAAACTAAAGAGTGTGTTGAGAAGTTATGGAGGGAAGAGAGGGAGTATTGGTAACCGTACCCAAAAAGTGTATTTCTAAAACCATGCAACTGCATCACCATTTGAAAAGACTTGAAAAGACATGACCTCATAAAAGAAAAGATTTTATTTGATTTTTAAATTAAAACAGGAAATCAATTTTAAATTTTGAAAGGCAATCAGAATTAAATTGAAATCCCTTTTGGACTAAAGTCAAAAATTAAGTTAGCCAAAAAAAAAACTTTTCGGGCCACAAAAACAAAAATTTTGAAGAAAACTTAAACACACAATTAAAAAAATAAGCAAGCAAGAATGTAACATTCATATTGGGCCCAGATGTGGTTTGAATTAATGAATCACATAGGACTACACAGATCTGAATTGAGGTTTGCCCAGATTGATTTACTAGCAATAAGCCCAGAACATGCTGACTTGAAGGAAACATTCATTATCTGCCCAGAATTGTCTCATACCTGTTTATGAGACAAAAAAAAAGCTCCAGCAAATACATCAGCAATTTTCAAATAAGGAATCATAGCTCAAAATTCCTAGACAAGTCCTAAGCATGCAGAATCTATCCTCAGCTAATGGTTTTGTAAAAATATCTGCTAATTGCTCCTCTAATTTAACAAATTGAATGCAAATATCCCCCTTTTGGACATGTTCTCTTATTGAGTGAAATTTTACTTCAATATGCTTAGTCCTAGAGTGCAAAACTGGATTTTTAGAAATATTAATGGCACCCATATTATCACACATTAAGGGAATATTTTCAGCATTTAATTTGTAATCAGCAAGTTGTGTTTTTAACCATAAAAGTTGAGAACAACAAGAAGAAGCAGCTATATACTCAGCCTCTGCAGTGGATAAGGCCACTGTTGGTTGCTTCTTACTTGAGCACACATTTAAGGACTTTCCAAGGAAGCAGCATAAACCAGAAGTGCTCCTTCTATCAACTCTATCCCCCTCTATACCTAGTCTCATCAACATCTTTCTCAGTTTCTCCCTTATCTAATTTAGAATTTGGATGCATGGGAGTTCCCATGGGTTTGGCATTTTCCATACCAAATTTCTTAACTAATTCCTTGGCATACTTTTCTTGATGAATGAAAATACCATTTTCAGTTTGTTTAATTTGCAGTCCAAGGAAAAAATTAAGTTCACCCATCATACTCATGTCAAATTCGCTTGTCATGAGTTTTCCAAATTCAGAATAAAGGGATTCATTGGCTGATCCAAAAATAATGTCATCAACATATATTTGGACTAGAATAAAGGAATCATTAGAGTTCTTGATGAACAGAGTTGTGTCAGTGGTGCCTCTTTGAAAACCATTTTTCAAAAGAAAGGAGCTAAGTCTCTCATACCAAGCTCTAGGAGCTTGTCTTAAACCATAGAGAGCTTTAGATAGTTTAAAAACATGATTAAAATGTTCTTTATTTTCAAAACCAGGGGGCTGCTCCACATACACTTCTCTATCTATCACTCCATTCAAGAATGCACATTTCACATCCATTTGGTATAATTAAAACCACAATATGCAGCATAAGCTAAGAGAAGTCTTATGGCTTCCATTCGGGCAACAGGGGCAAAGGATTCATCAAAGTTTATTCCTTCTTTTTGGTCATATCCTTGTGCCACTAGCCTTGCCTTGTTTCTTGCAATGCTACCATCTTCTCCCAACTTGTTCCGAAATATCCACTTGGTGCCGGTTACCGGTAATGAATCCAAAAACTTGGTGTTCAATACCATGGCATAAACACAACTTCGCACAACTAACCAGCAAGTGTACTGGGTCGTCCAATTAATAAACCTTACGCGAGTAAGGGTCGATCCCACAGAGATTGTTGGTATGAAGCAAGCTATGGTCACCTTGTAAATCTTAGTCAGGCAAACTCAAATGGATATGGGTGATATACGAATAAAACATAAAGATAAAGATAGAGATACTTATGTAATTCATTGGTAGGAATTTTAGATAAGCGTATGAAGTTGCTTGTCCCTTCCGTCCCTCTGCTTTCCTACTGTCTTCATCCAATCCTTCTTACTCCTTTCCATGGCAAGCTTATGCAAGGGTTTCACCGTTGTCAGTGGCTACCACCCATCCTCTCAGTGAAAATGTTCCTATGCTCTGTCACAGCATGGCTAATCATCTGTCGGTTCTCGGTCAGGCCGGAATAGAATCCAGCGATTCTTTTGCGTCTGTCACTAACGCC
>NC_029777.3:25805435-25806031 GCF_000817695.3 Arachis duranensis
AGGTAGGTGGGGTTTTATGAAGGATGGATGTGAGTGGTGAAGAGAAAGATGGGATTTGATAGGTGAAGGGTTTTTGGGGAAGAGGTGTTGAGGTGATTGGTGAATGGGTGAAGAAGAGAGAGAGTGGTAGGGTAGGTGGGGATCCTGTGGGGTCCACAGATCCTGAGGTGTCAAGGAAAAGTCATCCCTGCACCAAATGGCATGCAAAAATGCGTTTTTAGCCATTTCTGGCGTTAAACGCCGGGCTGGTGCCCATTTCTGGCGTTTAACACCAGCTTCTTGCCCTTTTCTGGCGTTTAACGCCAGTCTGGTGCCGCTTTCTGGCGTTAAACGCCCAGAATGGTGCCAGACTGGGCGTTAAACGCCCAACAGCTAGCCTTACTGGCGTTTAAACGCCAGCACGCTCTCCTCCAGGATGTGCTGTTTTTCTTTCTGCTTTTCATTCTGTTTTTGCTTTTTTATTGATTTTGTGACTTCTCATGATCATCAACCTACAAAAAATATAAAATAACAAAGAAAAATAGATAAAAACATAACATTGGGTTGCCTCCCAACAAGCGCTTCTTTAATGTCAGTAGCTTGACAGAGGACTCTCG
>NC_029777.3:25806974-25807815 GCF_000817695.3 Arachis duranensis
GGGAAAGGCTTGCTATTGCTAAACCTGTTTCTTCCACCATTATTATTGTTGAAACCTTGTTGAGGTCTCTATTGATCCTTCTATGAGAGATTTGGATGATTTCTCCATGAAGAATTATAGGTGTTCCCATAGGGTTCTCCCATGTAATTCACCTCTTCCATTGAAGGGTTCTCAGGATCATAAGCTTCTTCCTCAGATGAAGCTTCCTTAGTACTGCTTGGTGCATTTTGCATTCCAGACAGACTTTGAGAAATTATATTGACTTTTTGAGTCAATATTTTGTTCTGAGCCAATATGGCATTCAGAGTGTCAATCTCAAGAACTCCTTTCTTTTGACTAGTCCCATTAGACCCTTCTAGTGTAAGGATGTTCATCTCCTTGCATCATGGGCAAGTTGAATGCCAACCTTACCCTTTCCGGACTAAAATCGAAGTATTTCCCCCGAACCATTGTAAGATAATTCTTTGGATCCGGGTTCACACTTTGATCATGGTTCTTGGTGATCCATGCATTGGCATAGAACTCTTGAACCATTAAGATTCCGACTTGTTGAATGGGGTTGGTAAGAACTTCCCAACCTCTAATTCGGATCTCATGTCGGATCTCCAGATATTCACCCTTTTTGAGTGAAAAAGGGACCTCGGGGATCACCTTCTTCAAGGCCACAACTTCATAGAAGTGGTCTTGATGCACCCTTGAGATGAATCTCTCCATCTCCCATAACTCGGAGGTGGAAGCTTTTGCCTTCCCTTCCCTCTTTCTAGAGGTTTCTCCGGCCTTGGATGCCATAAATGGTTATGGAAAAACAAAAAGCAATGATTTTACCACACCAAACTTAAAA
>NC_029777.3:25821560-25822507 GCF_000817695.3 Arachis duranensis
ATCACGACTTTAACCACTCAGTCTCAAGCTTTTCACTTGGACCTTCATGACACAAGCACATGGTTAGGGACAGCTTGATTTAGCCGCTTAGGCCTGGATTTTATTTCCTTGGGCCCTCCTATCCATTGATGCTCAAAGCCTTGGATCCTTTTTACCCTTGCCTTTTGGTTTTAAGGGCTATTGGCTTTTTCTACTGCTCCTTCTTTTTCTTTCTCTATTTTTTTTTTCGAAAGCTTCCTTTTTCACTGCTTTCTCTTGCTTCAAGAATCAATTTCATGATTTTTTTCCAGATTATCAATAACATTTCTCTTTGTTCATCATTTTTTCAAGAGCCAACAATTTTAACACTCATAAACAACAAGATCAAAAATATGCACTGTTCAAGTATTCATTCAGAAAACAAAAAGTATTATCACCACATCAATATAATTAAATTAAATTCAATGATAAATTCGAAATTCATGTACTTCTTGTTCTTTTAAATTAAAACATTTTTCATTTAAGAGAGGTGAAGGATTAATGGATTTTATTCATAGCTTTAAGGCATGGTTACATACTAATGATCATGAAGTAGAGACACAAAACATAGATAAACACAATAATTAAAAACCAAAAACAGAAAGAAATAAAGAACAAGGAATGAATCCACCTTTAGTGGCATCTTCTTCTTGAAGGACCAACAATGTCCTTAAGCTCTTCTATGTCCCTTCCTTGCCTTTGTTGCTCCTCCTTCATTGCTCTTTGATCTTCTCTTATTTCTTGGAGAATGATGGAGTGCTCATGATGTTCCACCCATAATTGTTCCACATTATGGCTCAAATCTTCTAAGGAGGTGTGAGTTGCTCCCAATAGTTGTTGGGAGAAAAGTGCATTCCTTGAGGCATCTCAGGAATTTGTTGATGATGAGTTTCCTCATGCACTTCTTGAGGGCCGTGAGGAGCTTCTCT
>NC_029777.3:25823499-25823726 GCF_000817695.3 Arachis duranensis
ATCCTGTGGGGTCCACAGATCCTGAGGTGGGGATCCTGTGGGGTCCACAGGTCCTGAGGTGAAAAGAAATACCATTCCTTCACCATATAGGCATGTAAATTGCCTTCGTGCACCATTCTGGCGTTCAAACGCCCATTGGTGAATGTTCTGGGCGTTCAACGCTCATGTAATGCATGTTTCTGGTGTTGAACGCCAGTTTCATGCTTGTTGCTGGCGTTCAGCGCCAT
>NC_029777.3:25824045-25824348 GCF_000817695.3 Arachis duranensis
GGGTTGCCTCCCAACAAGCGCTTCTTTAATGTCAATAGCTTGACAGTGGCTCTCATGGAGCCACAAGGTGATCAGGTCAATGTTAGTGTGGTCCCAACACCAAACTTAAAGTTTGGATATGGGGTCTTAACACCAAACTTAGAGTTTGACTGTGTGGGCTCTTCTTGACTCTGAACTGAGAGAAGCTCTTCATGCTTACTCTCTTTTGTCACAGAGGGATGGCCATGTGCTTTAAACACAAGGTAGTCCCCATTCAATTGAAGGACTAACTCTCCTCTGTTGACATCTATCACAGCTTCTGCT
>NC_029777.3:25824645-25825325 GCF_000817695.3 Arachis duranensis
AGCTCATGGTGCCTATGGTGCAAGGTATTAAGAACTTGCCAGGATCTTGTTTCTTTTGAGGTAGAGTTTTCTGAATCCAAGCATCCAGTTCACTAATGAGCAATGGAGGTTCACTTTCCCAAGTCTCATAGCAAGGGAGGTTCACTTTCCCAAGTCTCATTACCAAACAGCTTGGCATTCAGCTTCATGATAGCTCCTAAATATTGAGCAACTTGCTCTCCAGTCATGTCTTCATCCTCCTCAGAGGATGAATAGTCTTCAGAGCTCATGAATGGCAGAAGGAGATTTAATGGAATCTCTATGGTCTCTATATGAGCCTCAGATTCCTTTGGATCCTTTATAGGAAACTCCTTCTTGCTTGAGGGACGTCCCAGGAGGTCTTCCTCACTAGGATTTTCGTTCTCCTCCTCCCTTGTGCATTCGGCCATATTGACTAAATCAATAGCCTTGCACTCTCCTTTTGGATTCTCTTCTGTATTACTTGGGAGAATACCGGGAGGAGTTTCAATAACTTTCTTATTCAGCTGGCCTACTTGTGCCTCCAAATTCCTAATGGAGGATCTTGTTTCATTCATGAAACTGAAAGTGGCTTTTGACAGATCAGAGACTATATTAGCTAAATTAGAATTATTTTGTTCAGAGTTCTCTGTCTGTTGCTGAGAAGATGATGGATATGGCTT
>NC_029777.3:25834769-25835114 GCF_000817695.3 Arachis duranensis
CATGTCCTTCTCTTGTTCGAAAATTTCTGAAAGGTTGTTTCTGGATTGTTGTAATTTAGCTTCTCTTAATTTTCTCTTTAGAGTCCTTTCAGGTTCTGGATCAACTTCAACAAGAGTGCCTTTTCCCTTGTTTCTGCTCATATGAAAGAGAAGAAAACAAGAAAAGAAAGAGGAATCCTCTATGTCACAGTATAGAGATTCCTTTATGTTAGTAGAAGGAGAAAGGGGTAGGAGAAGAATCCAAATACAAGGGATATAAGAGTTCGGATTCTTAGATGAAGAGAGGTGAAGAGAAGTATTAGTAATTAAATAATTAAATAGAATAAGAAAAGAGAGGGAGAATTT
>NC_029777.3:25837139-25837486 GCF_000817695.3 Arachis duranensis
ATATATACTAGACTAGCTTCTAGGGTTTACATGAGTAAGTAATTGATGCATAAATCCACTTCCGGGGCCCACTTGGTGTATGTTTGGGCTGAGCTTTGATCAATCCACGAGCTGAGGCTTCTCTTGGAGTTGAACTCCGAGTTATAACGTGTTTTGGGCGTTCAACTCCGGATCATGACGTTTTTCTGGCGTTTAACTCCAGACAGCAGCATGAACTTGGCGTTCAACGCCAAGTTACGTCGTCATTCTTCGAATAAATTATGGACTATTATATATTGCTGGAAAGCCCTGGATGTCTACTTTCCAACGCCGTTGAGAGCGCGCCAATTGGAGTTCTGTAGCTCCAG
>NC_029777.3:25837567-25838478 GCF_000817695.3 Arachis duranensis
AGGTCAGATTCCAACAGCATCAGCAGTCCTTTTGTCAGCCTTCTTCAGAGTTTTGCTCAAGTCCCTCAATTTCAGCCAAAATTTACCTGAAATCACAGAAAAACACACAAACTCATAGTAAAGTCCAGAAATGTGAATTTAACATAAAAACTAATGAAAACATCCCTAAAAGTAGCTCAAACTTACTAAAAACTATCTAAAAACAATGCCAAAAAGCGTATAAATTATCCGCTCATCATCTTCCAAAATGCTTTGCACCAAGTTAGTATCACAAAATGTAACATGTATGAACTCTTCAAATTAATATCACAAAATTTAACATGTATGGACTCTTCAATAATTCTAGCATCTTGATGATAAACCCTATATGCTTTATTAGTTGTGGAATATCCTACAAACAAACACTCATAAGCTTTTGGATCAAATTTCCCCAGGTTTTCTTTGTTATTTAAAACAAAACATTTGCATCCAAAGATGTGCAAATAATCTAAGTTTGGTGGGTAGCCTTTCCAAAGTTCATAAGGGGTTTTCTTCAAAAATTTCTTTATGATTGTTCTATTTAAAATATGGCAAGCTGTGTTAACCGCTTCAGCCCAAAGGAATTTTGGAACATTACTCTCACAAAGCATAGCTCTTGTCATCTCTTGTATGCTTTTATTTCTTCTTTCCACAACACCATTTTGTTGTGGTGTTCTTGGACAAGAGAAGTTGTGAGATATTCCAAATTCCTTACAAAAGGATTCAAACAAATTATTTTCAAATTCAGTTCCATGATCACTTCTTATAGAAGATATTTTCAAATCCTTTTCATTTTGAATTTTCTTGCAAAAAGGTTCAAAGGTCGAAAAGGCTTCATTTTTGTTTGCAAGAAATAAAACCCAACCAAACCTAGTGTAGTCATCCACAATTAC
>NC_029777.3:25838508-25859171 GCF_000817695.3 Arachis duranensis
TTTTGTTTGTTTTCCCATTTGGCAAGCATCACAAGTGATGTCTTTGTCAAACTTTATCAAAGGAAGACCTCTTACTAATTCTTTCTTTACAAGTTTGTTTATTTGAAACATACTTGCATGGCCCAATCTTTTGTGCCATAACCACTTTTCAGATTCTTTAGAGTGAAGACATGCTACATTTTGATCCTTTAGTTCATCAAGAGTAAGTCTATACATATTATTGAAACGCTTGGCAACAAACATAACTTCATTGGTTTTTTCATTAACAACACAACATTCAAGCTTTTTGAAAATAACTAAATATCCTAAATCACACAGCTGACTTATACTCAAAAGATTGTGCTTTAAACCACATACCAAAAGCACATCATCAATGAAAGTAGATTGCTCATTACCTACTTTTCCAATAGCAATGATTTTACCTTTACCATCATCTCCAAAGGTCATAAAACCTCCATCATACTTATTTAGTTTGATGAAGTTGGTTGACCTTCCAGTCATGTGCCTTGAACATCCACTATCCATGTACCACATGTCCTTTTTGTTCTTGGATGCTAGGCAAATCTGCATGATGAGTTTCAAATAGCCTTAGGTATCCAAATTAATTTGGATCCTTTGAAGTTAATCCATCTTGGTTGCCCAAGTGCATTGAAATCACAGACAACATTGTAGACTTTGTTTCCTACAATTCTCTTTTCAATGAAGCATTGTTCATATGAGTAACCAAATTTTTTGCAATTAACACAATAATTTTTTGAGGTGTGTTATTGAAACTGAGGTGAGTTATATTGCTTGAAATGATTAAAGTGTTGAAATTTTCTGGTTTTTGGAGGAGGTGCATTTCTTTTGACAAACTGATTTTTATTAAAGTTGTCCCTCTTTACAAAAGCATTTTCACCAGAATTTCTTAGAACATTTTTACCTTTCGAATATGAGATTTTGTTATAAAATGGTGGTTTTTTGAAAACAGCCTTATTTTTCGAAATGTAACCCAAACCTGGCCAGTTTGAACTCGGTTCAGTTTTTGGTGAAGGCTTAGTTTCTTCATCAAATTTTTCTTCTAGTGTTGGAGTATTTCCAATACCAGATTTGTTTGGTATAGTTTTGGTATTTGATGAAGAAGCCACAAATTTTATAGATGAAATATTAGAAACTGCATCTTCCTTGGCTATGTAGCCTAAGCTAGATTTTTCAAACAATGGCCTTTGACTTGCAAGTAATTTGTCCAAGTTACTAGAACCTTGAGCAAATTTTGCTAAGTCACCATTTGGTCTTTTAATCATATCATTTAATCTTTCATTTTCAGCAATTAACTCATGTGAAGGGTCCACAATGTGCTTTCCTTTTAATTTTTCAAGTTCAGATTTTAGAAATCTGTTTTCTTCAATGATATCCAAAGCACATTCCGTTTCCTTTATTTTTTCTTTTAAAAATTCATTTTCAGCTTTTAACACATCTCTTTCAGATCTACATTCATTATATTTGTCAAGCAATTTTGAGGTGTTTGAGGTCAGATCATAAATAATAGCATGCAAGTCCTCAATGGTCAAATCATAATAATTTATCTCATCAAGATTGTTGTTTCCTGCCATGAAGCAGTCTTTGTCATCTCCTTCAGATTCTTCTTCTTCTTCATTTGAGTCATTCTCAAGATCCTCCCAAGCTGCCATGAGTACTCTCTTCCTTTCCTTCTTTCCTTTGTCCTCCTTTTTGAGCTTTGGACAGTTTGACTTGAAGTGTCCAGCCTCCTTGCAATGATGACACGTCACCTTGCTCAAGTCTATCTTGTCCTCCTTTGAACTTGAACCCTTGTATTTGCCCTTGCTCTTCATCATCCTTCTAAATCTCCTAGCAAAAAACAGAAGCTCGTCATCTGAAATACCATCACTAGACTCACTCTCTTTCGGTTCTATTTGTGACTTGAGGGCTATTCCCTTTTTCTTTGAGTCTGTGTTTGTGTGTGTGGCTTCATAGGCAAGGAGTTTTCTTCTCAGCTCATCATAGGTTATGGGACTTATGTTGTTACTCTCTGTTAGGATAGTGGCAGTGTTTTTCCACTCTTTTGTGAGGCTTCTAAGGAGTTTTCTCACCAAGGTTTATTCTGCATAGTTTGTACCCATAGCATCAAGGTTGTTGATTATGATTGAGAATCTCTCAAACGCTTCATCAATGTTTTCTCCATCCTTCATGCTAAACATCTCATACTCTTTTCGCAGCATATCAATCCTCGTTTCTTTGACTTGTTTAGTGCCTTCGTGTGTAACCTGTAGTTTTTCCTAGATTTCTTTGGCTGTCTTGCATCAAGACACCTTCCGGTACTCTTCAAAGCTGATAGCACAGTGAAGAAGGTTGATTGCTTTAGCGTTCAGCTCTATCTTCTTCTTGTCATATTCATTCCATTTAGCTTCTTCTTTCGGAGTCACCACTCCATCAGCACTTGTTTTTGTTGGGATCTTGGGACCACTCACAACGATCTTCCATAGGTTGTAGTAAATGGATTGGATGAAGATCCTTATCCTTTCTTTCTAGTAGGAGTAGTTCTTTCCGTTAAAGAAAGGTGGCCGGTTGTTTGACTGGCCTTCAGTGAGGGTGTAGGCAACTATGGTTGTGCCCAGGTTGTTCGCCATTGGATCTTTGCTCCAAGCGGTTAAGCTTGATTCTTGAGACCTTAGCTCTTGATACCAATGATGCTGATCATAGCCACTCTACTATGGCACCTATCAAAGGCACATATCAGGCCAGCGGGCAACCGTCTCTACCGGTTCACCCACACCAATGAGCGGAGAGTCTTGCTTCGGTGACACAGTCACAAGCGAGAGTTCCCATTGATGCTCTACCCAAATTAACAGTATGGGTCAACTGCGCTCTGATACCAATTGAAGGTTGTGGTAGGCTTAGAGAAGGGGGTTGAATCTATGCCTTCCTTTGATTTTGTTGTTATTACCCTTTTAAAATAGCTTTGCGATTCTGATTCTGTTCGAACTGAGCAGCGGAAATTTATGAGACAATTTGTTTTTGTCTCATGAAAATCAGAAAACAGAACACAGCAAAAAAGAGAAAAGCTAACACCAGCAAGTATCCTGGTTCGATTGCCTTGTGCTATGCAACCTACATCCAGTCTCCTCCATAACTATGGAAGAATTTCACTATAGTTAATAGTATTACATACACCAATAACACAGGATTGACCTAATCCTTTCACACTCAAGTTCTAACCTAACTTGACATTGGCTATGCTAATACCTAACTATACGTCTTGGTGCTAACCCAACTAAGAAAGGGATACCTTACAGGTACAAGATACAAGACATAATCATACCTAAAGAAATCAGAAAATAACTCTAGGCTTTTCTCTCAAGTGTATCTCTCAGCTTTTTTCCACTCATGGCTTTTTCTCAAGCTTTCTCACACTGCCTTTTCTCTCAAGAAATTACAGAAAGATAAGCTTAGAAAAGTACATTACAATCAGCAAAACATGAAGGAGATTGACTTCATCAGCAGCCTCTTTGCTATGTGCAAAACCAGATTCACAAACCTCAGCTTGAGTTCTTCAGTATTGGCTGAATGCTTCTTTGAAAGAAAGCATTATCCAAGTAGATGAACTTCCTAACAGAACACTGTTCTCACACTCTGGTTTTTTTCTCCTTGCTTCTGAATGAACAACAAACCTCTTTTATCTCCTAGCATGTTGATGGGTTCATCTTCCTAGGCCAGCTCCTTGAGCACTAAGCTTTTCCAACCCCCAAGCTCACTTTTTCTTCTCAAATATCAAAGTAGGACCTTTGCTTTTGACTTTTCCAAATTGACCGAAAGCCATGAAGGAGTAACCAAAAATGTCTTCCAATGGTCAACCAAATCTGAACCATAGAGATGCAACCTGGTCCCCAAGAATCTCTTGTGACCGTGGATTTGTAGCAGTGAAGAACAGAGATCAACTTTTCCTTTGAATGCCATTTTCGGATAGAGTAGAGAGTTGGGAAGAAAGGATGAAGATCTGATGCATGCAAGATGAGATGGATTACCTTTCTTATGCTTGTTTTAGCTTGGAGTTTCTGTTTTAGCTTCTGTGTTTCAATCTTCAACTCTCTCTCTCTCTTGCTTCTTTAGTTACTAGCTTAGGGAGGAACCTTTTTCTCTCTTTCTCTTTCTTACTTTTCTGATGCCATGATTTGACTTGATTAGAGAGGAGAGGAACGTTGCTTTGGTAAAAGCAAGTGAGAGGGAATGAGGACTTCAATCTTGTATGAGAAGCTTGGATTAACTTGAATTGTTGGACACGGGCTTGGATCGGATCACTTCTTTTTGCCCATTTTGATTTTTCAGCCTTGTTTCCTCATGGGCTTTGTTTATTTATTTACTCACCAGCCTTGCTATATTATTTTCATACTAATTTGGGCTGCTGAACTAAGTTTTGGCCTGCAACATATAATAAATAATTAGCAACATATAATTATTGACACTTAACACTAATTATTTATTTTCCCCAAAAATAATGTTTGTCATCAATAATTAATTTAGTTAATTTCTTAACTCAACAAAACATAATTTCATAAATTAAGGAAAAATACTAGCACTAGAATTGAAAAATTATAAGGCAGAATTAAATAAAATTAAAACTAAAATGCCTAATATAACCAATCAAACAACTAATAGTTGTCAATCACAGTCAATTCCCGACAATGGCGCCAAAAACTTGGTGCAGAATTTATAACCCACAAACTAACCGGTAAGTGCACCAGGTCGTACCAAGTAGTACCTCAAGTGAATGAGGGTTGATCCCACGAGGATTGATGGATTAAGCAACAATGGTTAAATGATTTACTTAGTTAGACAAACAGAAAAGAGTGTTGAGAGTTCAAAAGCATTAACAGTAAATTCAAAATATCAGAAAGTAAGCAGTAAATTGGTGTGAATAATATAGGCAAAAATTGTTAAGGCTTCAGAGATATCTATCTTCCGGATTGACTTTTCTTACTAACTATTTTAATCATGCAAGATTCAGTTCATGGAAAACTATATGTGATTAAATCCTAATTCCTTAGACCTTTTTAGTCTCCTCTAACCTTTATCAACCGCCAATTCCTTGGTCACTTAATTCTAATTAGAGGGTGAAGTTCAATTCTAGTTTATAAGTCACAAAAATCCTATTTACCTGAATATAAGAGAATTATATGTCACGTATCCCGTTAAGTCCAGATAATTAGAAATTTAGGAGAAATTATTTTCAAGCTTTTGTTCAAGTAAAGAGCTTTTCCAAGTTATAGAAGAACTCAATCAGAACAAGGTTCATACTTCCGTTCCACCAAAATTCATAAGATAAAGAACAAAAACAATTTTTGAAATTGAAATCAATACATGAATTAAAATAGAAAAGTAATAGTATCAATCCATACAATAGACAGAGCTCCTAACCTTAACAATGGAGGTTTAGTTGCTCATGGTTCAGAGAGAAAACAAGGATTCTGTAAAGCTCTAATGTGCGGATTGAGTTAAGAGAAGAGTTGAGAAGAGCCCGAAGGGCTAATTCTTTTTCCTTTTATATATAATCCTAATTAATGTAAAATATATTTCCTAAAACTATATAATATCTTTTGATATTTTAAAATAAAATAAAGTTTAATAAAAAATAAATAGAGGATCTTCGCTGTTAGCTCTTGGAGACGTGGGGACCACTCCAATTTGTTAAAGCTGGTGCCAAACTTGGGTTGAACCAAGTTTGGCGCCACTCAACCCACTTATAATTCTTGCTTTTTCTTCATCTTGGTGGCAAACTTGGAAAATCCCAAGTTTGGCACCACCAAGGCAGCGCAAAAGGGGAGCTTTATAGTTATCATGGCGCCAAACTTGGAAAATTCCAAGTTTTGCACTAACAAGGCAGTGATTCTAGATGAAAAGTATAGAATATTATATTTTGTTGGAAAGCCATGAAAGTTAGCTTTCCAATGCTACTAGAATCACATTAATTAGACCTTCGTAGCTCAAGTTATTCTTGTTTGAGTGCAAGGAGGTCGGGGTTGACAGCATCATTCGCTTTTTTCCCTTTCTGCTACAAAACTCTGTCAAATCCATCCGAATGCTACCTGAAATAAAAAAAGTTTGCAAACAACTCAAAGTAGTATTCATAGTGGCTAAAAGTAATTAAATCTTGATTAAACTTAATAATTCAATTGCAAATTCACTAGGAAAAGATAGAAAAGATGCTCACGCATCATTATAAGGATGACGAAGCCTTATTTTTTTCTATTTATTTATATCATAAGTCATAACCCTTTGCAACTGCAAAGAGGATGTCAAGAAGAAGGTTCAAGCAGTAATTTATGTTTGTCGAGCGTGGACTTCGTTCTTTAGGTGTTGAAAGATACGTATTGTAATTTAATTTCTTATTGCATAAAGGTTTTAATTTGTTGACCTTCCTTACCTTGAACCTTTAAGGTGGGTAACATGGAGCACAATCCATTAGAGAATGCATCTTCAAATGTCATCAGTAATGGTATCAAAAACAACAAAATGGTACATGAAAATCAGCAATATAGAATTTCGTACCATTTTCAGCCCCAACAAAATTGGATGAACGGTAATACATACATATATATATATGTGTTTTTAATTCATTTTCTTTTGTCTTGTGATGACATGTTTTGTTTTGTTGATGAGAATTATGCAGATCCAAATGCGTAGGCTTATCTTCTTTTCATTTTCTTGTTCATGCCTCCAGGTTTACTAAAATAGTTAATTCTTCTTATATAATAATATTTCCACCTTGCCCAGTATCTCAGCAAATCAACCAACTATATTTGCAAACATAGATACTAATGAAGATTCCTACAGTTTTGAAAAAGAAAGTTTGTGGTTTGATACATTTACCTTACTGTATCAACTGCCAAGCTTTAGGTGTCGTTTATTTGTATTTTTTAGTTTTTTTAAAATTTTTTATGTGCAATGAGGAACTTAACGACATACTCACTGTTGATGATGGCGACAAATTAAAGATTCTATTGCGACTGAAACATTCATGAGATACCTATTGATTTGTTACTAATTTAAAAGAATTTTGCAATGATATTTGCAATAATATTGCAACTAATTGACTACATATTATTTCCTAGAAAATTAGCGGTTACTTTGTAACTCTACTTTCTCATTTAAAATAGTTTTGGTTTAGCGACAAAATTCCTACAAATTTGATTAAGGATTTTCAAAGATTAGCTGTAGATTTGATACAAAATCTGACAGATTTGCGATTATATTAGCGGACAACTTGCGATGAATTAGGTTCGAAAAAATTCCTTGCTAATTAACGTCAACTAAACCTTCCATTTTGTTTACGAAGTTAGCTTGGATTTAGTGATGATTCTACTACAGTAGAGTTTGTAACACCCTTACTTTTAAAACCTCATGAACGTACTAAAAGCTCAAGCGTTAATTACTTCTAATCTGTTAATTTAATGTTATAATTATTTAATAATGAGCCTTCGCAAATATAAATTGAATCTTTAGTTACGAAATCAAAAAGTCTTTACTTTAGTTTACTTAATCACACAATTATATCCACATAATAATAGTTACAAAAAATTAATCAAAACTTCCCAAATACAATTCCCGACCCTTTAAAATCTCAAAATGACAATTGATAGGGGTTAAATCTCAACTAAACCAACAAACAAGAATATACAACATTCATATAAAGCTTGTAGATCAATCGCGGCTTTATGCCAAAGCTTCTTGAACCTGTAACTGAAAAAGAAATTCTGTAGAGGGGTGAGAACCTAACCACACGGTCTCACCATGGAATTTTAGAATTGTCATAAGAAGATATTTAAAGAGAAATCTATTTTCAAGTTCAGTGATTATCATTGTCTTACAAATCTTTTGAAAACCAACGTTTTAACCATCCGAAAATTCAAAACCTCTTTAAAAGAAATAAGTTAATTATCTAGAAATCTAAACTGACTTTTCTTATAAAAGAATCTTAAAAGTTTCCTAATAATATGAATGACCAACCTGTTCCAAACATAGGTTCATTAAGTCTATGCTGAACCAGCTTGATATTTCATACTTTTCTAAATCTTAATCAAAAACCAACCACAAAATCAATCAACACTATCATCAATTCAGCACCAATACTCAATCAACAAGAGTACAACACCAGAGCAAATGCAGTCAAAATAAACAAGGAAAGTACATGTATAGATAACAGTTACAGCAAATAGTTCAGATAGCAGCTAATAATAGTTAAACAATTAGGCAAACCAAATCAAATTCATACTCAAACAAAGCATGCAAAAGCATATGATGCATGTCTGTCCTATGGCTAATGAGCTCATCTGTCGGTTATACAGCCAACCCGACATATCCTGGTAGCTAACCATTGGATCGGACGGTCCCTCTATACGCGCATCCCCAAACTCAATAATATCCATGGAAAAAATCCCAAGCTCATCTATGGGGAGAGACAAAGACCCAAGCTCAAATTTTTATATATATGTATGACCATGGGGGAACCCGAGGAGTTAAACTGCCCGATCACATCATACATACAGAACATCAACAATTTGTCTCAATTTTGTAATTCTCGTATATTTTTAATTCATTATCAACAACAATTCATATCTCATCTCCACATTCATTCAAAAATCATACTTTAAAATCATTCCTCATCATCCTTCATTCAAAGTCAATCATCATCATCTATCCTCCCATTTCGTTCATCAACAATCCCAACTCAAAACATAATTCATTCTTTTCTAAATAAATAAAACTTAAAACATATAATCTTTAAAACCAAATATTTTTAAATAATTACCTCAAACGAAGCTTCCAATTTTTAAAAAATTTTGGCACCATCTCCTCTAAAACTCGGACTCTGCCAAATCATTTATAAAATCAAACTAATTCAAAATAAAACTCTTCTAAAATCAATTCATTTTCATAGTCTAAATTGTTTCTAAAGTCGATTCATTTACATTAATAAATTAACTCCAAAAATAAGAAAAACCACTTTTCATAATAATCAACTAAATAACTTTTCAAACCAATTTCTTATCAACAACCGCACACCACTTAAGCAATTAGTAATTCAGTCCAACAAACAATCACATCCATAAGGCAAACATAATCACAGAAGTATATTTTTCACATTAATATCTATTTATAACAACTTTGTAATATAAAATAAATTTTAAGAAAAACCCTACCTCAAAGTCGAACCCTTTAAATGTTAATGCGTCAAGAGTCCCATTTCTATTCTTAACTCGCGGCAGCAACCTCATTAATTCCCAGGCAATACCAACAGCGACAATCAAGGTTCACAGCAACAACGACTTGTCACAAGAAACGAAGCAGGATTACATCGCAGTAGTTTCTATTTTAATCATACAATTTTCAGAACTCGGCCCTAGAATGTTAACATTGTGAGATTCTCAATATTATACAGAAAAATAATAACGGTAAGGGTATCAATGCCAGAATAACTTTCTGTAGCTAAAGAAAAATGAAGCAATAGAGCAGCAGTGCCTCCAGAGACCCTTTACCGACGGTAGAGTAACTTGCGATAATTTTTTTCTATTTCAGACAACATGGGTAACAACTCTCATGGTAACGACAAATTTAATGAACAAATAAGATTTGTGATAAAGCTAGAGCTTACCAGGATGACAAGGGCTTCGGCGGCAGTTTCCCACAGCCAGATGGTGGTGACGCAAAGAAGCCCAGCCTCAGACCTTCTTCATGCATTCTGTTCCTCTCATTGACAACGGCTTAGCAACGACAGTAACGGTCAAGCCTCCAGAGATAGCGACAGCAAGATGCGATGGCGCAAGTTGCAAGACGGGTTCGGCGATAATGAAGGCGCAATGGTAATGCATGATTCCCTCCTCCTTCGCGGTTCTGTATCCCCTCGCGCACCCTTCTCTATCTCTCTTTCCTTCGAAGGCGACAACGAAGGCTTCTCCTTCCTCACGTTCGGCCTCTCCCTCTCCTTTTGAACTCTGTGCAACGTGACTAGCGGTGTGGTGGCAGCACGACGGCAGCAGCGACGGGCTGAACGGCGGCGGCGTCTTCTTCTCTCTTCCCTTCTTCTGATCGCAGCTCCCTCACTTCTCTGATTTCACGTTTTGTGTGTGTTTTGTGTTGTAGATGAGGTTTTGGGAAGAATAGAAATGGCGGTTGCTGTTAGTGTTTGGTTTGGGGAAAGGGATCGCAGTGGGGTGAGTGGCAGTAGGTTAGTGTGGGTAGGGGTAAGTTAGGTTACAATTAGGGTTACCAGTAGTGTAAATTAAAGTTAGGGTTTGTGTATGAAATTGGGATTTTGGGATTAATTTGGGTTTGGTTAATTTTAATCAAATTAGGGTATAGAGTATTAATTTGAAATCTAATTTAATTTCTTAAAATTACTTTAAAAATATTATTTGTTGTAAAGTATTCTAATTTAAAATACATGATAATATAATTAACTTATTTTATTCGTAAAACTTAAATTATTAAATTTCAAAAAATATCAATCGAAATAAAGTCATATATAATTATTATTATTTACAATTATTAAGCTTTATAATTTTAAATATAAAAAATTATTCAATAATTATAAAATTAAATAAAATTTTCAATTTACTCATCGAGACTTGATTTAATTACTCTTAATAAAATAATTTCTAAAAATAAAGTCTTTAATGAATAATTAATTCGAAATCGGCTCATAATAAGATTTTTCTAAAGTTTTGGATCTTACATCTTACCCACTTTATAAAAATTTTCGTCCTAAAAAATTACTTAGATATAGAAAGTCTCATAGTCTTAATTACTTGTAAAACAGGAAAGAGGGCGTAACAGAATACATAAATCTCAAAACAAGTTTGATGGGTTCGTGTTAAGATATTATTGGTGGCATTCACTCGCTCTTATTTGTTTAACAAATAAAAAACTTCACTACTTTCCAACTTGCTAACCAGTTCGTTTCAAGTCTGCTCGAATATTCATCGTCATTCCCGACAATTTATCTTATATGAAAGAGCTCTTCAACTTCCATTCCTTTCGAATTCTCATCTTTATCCACACTCAACTATGGACTTTGACTTCCATCAAACTCAATCAAGGTTTCAAACTCACTTATCGTCAAGCAGCAGCCTAAATAATCGATCTTATTATTTTGAAAAAAAAACTTAGTAATCTGACATGCACTCAAACACGTCAATGCAATATCACTATCTCACGTTACTCGATCACTTAACTACTTGTCGTGAGTCATCATCCTATACGCATTGAGCTACTAAAAACTTAAATATCTTTTCAATCATACTCCTTCGTAGAAAATCAATTGACATAACCTGTAGCATTTTCAAACTTGCCAAATTCACCTCCTAAGTCAACAAGCTGTGTATTAATGAATTAATGTGTCATTCCCCTTATCTAGGAGTTGCATGTGACACTGAAAAAGCTCGAGATTACTTTGAGGGATACAACACCCAGGAAGAGAAAATCAAATAATAGGGATAACGTTTGCATGAGGTCGAAAGGATGAGTAGAGTCACAATTAAATAGGGATGTGTAATAACAATAAAATGTTCCAGAAGGAGAGTCAATTTACATCCTTCCAAGGAGATCTGAATCAAGGAACTTCGATAGAAATCATAAGAAAAGTTAACATATCCAGATGACACAAGTTTAGGCTGAATAAAGGACATACAAAGTTCGCAAAGAGAGGATAACTAAAATCAAGACAATGTTCACAAAATTTTAAGAGGATGACATGGAACACACTTAATTAGAACATCTATTAACAATGAACATAACTAAGAAAATCATTTCACATTCTCAAAGAAAAATATAAGACAAACATTTTTCAAAAGAAGTCTTAAAAGCATAAATGTTGCATCATGCCAAGCCAAGTTTAAGTAAAAATAAAATATAAAAAAAGTTTGTAAAATGAAAATCAACTAGGACAATTGCAAAATCTTTCTTCGAGAACCTTGGAAGATACTCAAGTACATAATCAAATAAGGATATTGATGGGTGGAAAAATGCCGGTTGAGAAATTTTTAATAAAAGCAGCATTGCAAGTACAATCTTAACCGATGAAAGTCCCACTATCAATTTAAAAGTGTGTCAGAATTAAAATTAAATAACTGGGAGTAGAATTCCTAGGTCGTTTCCCAAAGAGTTGACACAAGGTGCAATTTATTGGTCAGGAATTTTCTAAGAAATTTTAGGATTGGAAAATGGTAAAATAAATGGCTATCAATTAAAGCAATAAGTAATGACAAGAGGTATTATATATTTGAAATAAAAGGCCTTGGCTAGGAGAAGATTAATTGGAGTTTCTATCCTTGTTGACTTTCCCATGTATAATAGTAAAAGGTTGTTTCTTCCACTTAGTTATCCTCTAACTAATAAAGGAAAGTCAAGTGGGTAAGACTAACTCTGATTCACAAGTCCGAATCACTTCATAGGGAATAATTAGTGTTAGTGAAAATTGAGTTAGCCAGCAATTTCCAATTACAAATTGATACTTGAGTGTTCCAACTCAAGAGTTTTCAATTAATCAATTCCCAAGCCAACTTGAGAGCTTTAAATCATTAACATGAATGGCATTTTCAACAACATGGAATATGAATAAATAGGGGACATGGTAATTATAATAAATTAATAAAATCAGAAATTTTGCACGAACAATAATTCACCAGAATCAAACACGGACTAGAATTAAATGTAAAATAACTCATTGCATCAATAGAATTCAAAAATAACAATATCCAAATATGAACACAGGGCAACTAAATAGAAAAGAGTAATTGAGTTATTAGAAAACCAAACTATAGAGATGACGACTTCAATTGAAGGTAGTAGCAGCTCGCTCAATATCCAATCCAAAGCAAAAGCTAAGAAATTAAAAACCCTAGATTGAAGTAGTATTTCTCTCTCTAGAATTCAAAAACTAAAACAAAACTAAAGTGAAAAGTAGAAGTGAAGTGTGTCCTCAGTCTCAACTACACCCCTGCCTCTAGTCTGCATTTCTGGGCTTGAAACTGGGTCCAAATTAGGCCAGAAATCGCCCCTAGCGAGTTCTAATATGTGCAGCACGTTACGCTCTGTCAGTACGTGTCGGCCACGCGTACGTGTCACTGTACTTTGCGCTGGTCACGCATACGCGTCGGTCACGCGTACGTGTCGCTGTAAAATATGCCAATTCATGCGCACGCGTCAACCATGCGTGCGCATTGCTCCTCGCTTGTAATCTCTTTAGTTTCTTGTGTTCCTTCTACTTTGACATGCCTCCTCTTCATCCTTTGAGCCATTCATGCCCTGTAATCCTGAAAATACTTCACAAACACATCACGACATCGAATGGTAATAAAGGAGAATTAAAAATTGACAATTTTAAGGGTTAGGAAGCATGTTTTCCATAATGGTACAAAATTAGGAAGGATTTGTAAAACCATGCAGTTTATATGAATACGTGTGTTAATAATTGATAAAATCCACTCAATTTAGTACAAGATAAACCATAAAATTGTAGTTTATCAGATATGCATAGAAAACTGTAGTATAGTTGGAAAAATTTAAGTTGTATTCAAACCACATAAAAGTGTTCAGAATCCATATAAGAAAGTGCATGCAAAAGTAAAGGCGATCTTGTCGGGACTTTTAAAGAGTAGTTGTGGGAACAATCAAGCAGAGAAGAATAAAAATGAAACTCCTTTAAAAGATCCTAAGTAAAAATTCAAAGAGAATGTTATGAGTCACAAAGTGTCACAACAAAGCAAGATGCAAATAAGATACAAACCATGGAGCAGAAGAATCAAACCACATAGTTAGGTCACTACGTATAGTAACTCTTAAGGTTCAAAACCACTTAAGATTAAAAGATTGTTCGTGTGTTTCTTAAGAGGGATATTCCAAAAGGTTCAAGCAAACTGTAAGGAACACAATCAAGCAGGAAGCAAATTGAATCAAAACTTCTTTAGAAAAGTCTAAAACAAAAATTTTGAGAGCATTAAATAAATTGTTGTGCATCGCAGCGGTGCAGGTTCAAGTCATTTCAAGGGTTTCCTAGCTCATGTAGAGAAATGCAAAATCAACGACCACATTGTAGGAATCAAAAAGGAAAACTAAGAACACGATCAACTAGATTGTGCGTAAGAAAATTCAAATTGATTTTCAAGAAGTAGTGAAGCAAGTGATTTCAAAATGAAGAAAAGAAAAACAAATGATACGTCAAATAACGTAGCACGATTCATAGCGCATCCATTGACACCATGGAGTTAGAAAGGAATACAAAGCTCACAAGTCAGGGTAGCTGATGAGCGGATAATTTATACGCTTTTTGGCACTATTTTTAGTATATTTTTAGTACATTTTAGTTAGTTTTTAGTATGTTTTTATGAGTTTTTATTTAAAATTCACTTTTCTGGGCTTTACTATAAATTTGTGTGTTTTTCTGTGATTTCTGGTAATTTCTGGCTGAAATTGAGGGACCTGAGCAAAAATCTGATTCAGAGGCTGAAAAAGGACTGCAGATGCTGTTGGATTCTGACCTCCCTGCACTCGAAGTAGATTTTCTAGAGCTACAGAAACTCAATTGGCGTGCTCTCAATTGCGTTTGAAAGTAGACATCCTGGGCTTTCCAGCAATATATAATAGTCTATACTTTGCCTGAGATTTGATGGCCCAAATCGGCGTTGCAAATTAGCTTCAGAATTCCCGGCGTTTAACGCCGGAACTGGCACAAAAGTTGGAGTTAAACGCCCAAACTGGCACAAAAGCTGGCATTTAACTCTAGAAAAAGTCTCTACACATGAAAGCTTCAATGCGCAGCCCAAGCACGCACCAAGTGGACCCCGGAAGTGGATTTTCACGTCATTTACTCATTTCTGTATATCCTAGGTTACTAGTTCATTATAAATAGGATCTTTTGACATTGTATCTTTATCGGATGACACTTTATATGTTTCATACTGTACTTTCTATGGCCTTGTTCTTGTTCCAAGATATCACTTGTTCTTCAACTTGATGAATGTGATGATCCGTGACACTCATCATCATTCTCACCCATGAACGTGTGCCTGACAACCACCTCCGTTCTACTTTAGATTGAGTGGATGTCTCTTGGGTTCTTTAACTAGAATCATCGTGGTATAAGCTAGAATTGATGGCGGCATTCAAGAGAATCCGGAAGGTCTAAACCTTGTCTGTGGTATTCTGAGTAGGATTCAGGGATTGAATGACTGTGACAAGCTTTAAACTCGCGATTGTGGGGCGTTAGTGACAGACGCAAAAGAATCACTGGATTCTATTCTGACATGATCGAGAACCGACAGATGAATAGCCGTGCTGTGACAGAGCGCGTTGAAAATTTTCACTGAGAGGATGGGAGGTAGCCATTGACAACAGTGAAACCCTACATACAGCTTGCCATGGAAGGAGCCTTGCATGCATGAAGAAGAAGACAGTAGAAAAGCAGAGATTCAGAAGATAGAGCATCTCCAAAACCTCAACCTGTTCTCCATTACTGCAAAACAAGTATTTATTTCATGTTCTAATTTTCACAATTAAACCTGAGAATTATTGATATCCTGACTAAGAGTTACAAGATAACCATACTTGCTTCATGCCGACAATCTCCGTGGGATCGACCCTTACTCACGTAAGGTATTACTTGGATGACCCAGTGCACTTGCTGGTTAGTTGTGCGGAATTACAAAAGTGTGATTGCAATTTCGTGCACCAAGTTTTTGGCGCCGTTGCCGGGGATTGTTTGAGTTTGGATAACTGACGGTCTATGTTGTTGCTTAGATTAGGAATATTTTATTTTTGTTGGTTTAGAGTCTTTTATTTGAGTCTAGTTTCATATTTTAAGTTTGGTGTCAATTGCATGCTTTTACTTTCTCTTAATTTTTTTTTCAAAATTGCATAGCCCTAGCTATTTCTTTACCTAAAAAAAATTCTAAGTTTGGTGTCTTCTTTGTGTTTTCCTTTAAATTTTCGAAATTTTGTGTTTGATTTTCTAAAAATTTTAAGTTTGGTGTCTTTTGTGCTTTTGTTTACTTATAAATTTTTTATAATAATAATAATAATAAAATAAAATAATATCCACATCATCTCCCTTTCTCCATCATGGACCTAAGTGGAAGTGAGCAGTTCAGAAGGACTCTGGGGTCATATGCTAACCCCATTACAGCTGCATATGGGAGTAGCATCTGTATACCTCCCATTAAAGCAAGCAGCTTTGAGCTAACACCTCCCATCAAAGCAAGCAGCTTTGAGCTAAACCCTCAACTCATTATCATAGTGCAGCAAAATTGCCAGTATTCCGGTCTTCCTCAGGAAGAGCCTACTGAGTTTCTGGCACAGTTCTTACAAATTGCTGACACAGTATGTGATAAAGAGGTGGATCAGGATGTCTATAGGTTATTACTGTTTCCATTTGCTGTAAAAGATCAAGCTAAGAGGTTGTTGAATAACCAACCCACATCAAGCATAAAAACATGGAGACAGTTATCAGACAGATTCCTGAATCAATTTTACCCTCCAAAAAGGATGACACAGCTAAGGCTAGACATCCAAGGCTTTAAACAAGAGGATAATGAATCCTTTTATAATGCCTGGGAGAGGTACAGAGGGATGCTAAGGAAATGCCCTTCTGAAATGTTTTCAGAGTGGGTACAGTTAGACATCTTCTATTATGGGCTTACAGAAAAAGCTCAGATGTCTTTAGACCACTCAGCTGGTGGATCTATACACATGAGGAAGACGATTGAAGAGGCTCAAGAGCTTATAGATACTGTTGCTAGAAATCAACATTGGTACTCTAGCAGTGAGCCCTCTACAAAAGAAGAAGCCATGGCAGTAACTACTGATCCTAATCCTCAAGAACAGGTTGTTGAGCTTAATCAGCAATTACTCCTGATGACAAAATAGTTAGCGGAATTTAAAGAGATGCTCCAAGAAACTAGAATTTCTAACAAGAATATAGAATAACAGTTGAATCAGACAAAACAGCAGTTATCTAAACAGATAACAGAAGAATGTCAAGCAGTTCAACTGAGGAGTGGGAAGACATTGAATAACATTGCTCAAAGTGGCAAAAAGCCAAGAAAGGAACAACTGACAGAGGATAACCAAACCACTGATCAAAATCCCTCTGAGGACAGTAAGAGCCCAGAGAGGAATACTCCTAGCGTTCAAACGCCAGAAAGGGGGGGAAAAGTTGGCGTTAAACGCCCATTCCTTGCCCAGTTTTGGCGTTCAAACGCTAAAAATGAGGAAAAAGTTGGCGTTAAATGCCCATTCCTCACCCAGTCCTGGCGTTCAAACGCCAATGAGGAATCAGACACCTGAGACTGCTGATAGTAACCCCTCTAAGAAGGCTTCTCCAACCACCTCTGTAGGGAATAAACCTGCAGCAACTAAGGTTGAAGAATATAAAGCCAAGATGCCTTATTCTCATAAACTCCGCCAAGCAGAACAGGATAAATAATTTGCCCGCTTTGTAGACTATCTAAGAACTCTTGGAATAAAGATTCCGTTTGCAGAGGCACTTGAGCAAATACCTTCTTATGCTAAGTTCATGAAAGAGATCTTAAGTCATAAGAAGGATTGGAGAGAAACTGAAATGGTATTTCTCACTGAAGAATGCAGTGCAGTCATTCTAAAAAGTTTACCAGAAAAGCTTCAAGATCCAGGAAGCTTTATGATACCATGCACATTAGAAGGTGCTTGTACCAAGATAGCCCTATGTGACCTTGGAGCAAGTATCAACCTAATACTTGCATCCACTATCAGAAAGCTTGGGTTGACTGAAGAAGTCAAACCAATCCAGATATGTCTCCAACTTGCTGATGGCTCTATTAAATATCCATCAGGCATAATTGAGGACATGATTGTCAACGTTGGGCCATTTGCCTTTCCAACTGACTTTGTAGTGCTGGAAATGGAGGAGCACAAGAGTGCAACTCTCATCCTAGGAAGACCCTTCCTAGCAACTGGGCAAACTCTCATTGATGTAAAAAAAGGGGAAGTGACCCTGAGAGTCAATGAGGATGAGTTCAAGTTAAATGCTGTCAAAGCTATGCAGCATCTAGACACATCAAATGACTGCATGAGCGCTGATCTTATTGACTCGTTGGTGGAAGAGATCAATATGACTGAGAGTCTTGATTCAGAGCTAGAGGATATCTTTAAAGATGTTCAGCCTGACCTGGAGAAACCAGAGGAAATAAAAGAACCTCTGAAAATTCCTCAGGAAGAGGATAGGCCTCCTAAACTTGAGCTCAAGCCACTACCACCATCCCTGAAGTATGCATTTCTGGGAGAAGGTGACACTTTTCCAGTGATCATAAGCTCTGCTTTAAATTCACAGGAAGAGAAAACACTAATTCAAGTGCTAAAGACACACAAGACAGCTCTTGGGTGGTCCATCAGTGCTCTTAAGGGCATTAGCCCAGCAAGATGCATGCACAAGATTCTATTGGAAGATAATGCAAGCCAGCGGTTCAACCACAGAGGCGACTAAATCCAGCCATGAAGGAAGTGGTGCAGAATGAGGTCATTAAGTTACTTGAGGCTGGGATTATTTATCCTATTTCTGATAGCCCCTGTGTGAGCCCTGTCCAAGTTGTCCCCAAGAAGGGAGGAATGACAGTGGTTCATAATGAAAAGAATGAACTGGTTCCTACAAGAATAGTTACAGGGTGGCGTATGTGTATTGACTACAGAAGGCTCAATACAGCCACCAGAAAGGATCATTTTCCTTTACCATTCATAGACTGAATGCTAGAAAGACTAGCGGGCCATGATTATTACTACTTTTTGGATGGCTATTCAGGCTATAATCAAATTGCAGTGGACCCTCAAGATCAAGAGAAAACAGCATTCACCTGTCCTTCTGGCGTGTTTGCTTACAAAAGAATGCCTTTTGGTCTATGCATTGCACCTGCAACCTTTCAGAGGTGCATGCTCTCCATCTTCTCTGATATGGTAGAGAAGTTCCTGGAAGTCTTCATGGATGACTTCTCAACATTTGGAGACTCATTCAGCTCCTGTCTTGATCATCTAGCACTTGTCCTGAAAAGATGCCAAGAGACTAACCTGGTCTTAAACTGGGAGAAATGTCACTTTATGGTGGCTGAAGGAATTGTCCTTGGGCACAAAATTTCAAGCAAGGGAATAGAGGTGGATCAAGCAAAGGTAGAGGTAATTGAAAAATTACCACCACCTGCCAATGTTAAGGCAATAAGAAGATTTCTGGGACATGCAGGATTCTACAGGAGGTTCATAAAGGACTTTCAAAAATTGCAAAACCTCTAAGCAACCTGCTAGCTGCTGACATACCATTTGTGTTTGACACAGAGTGTCTGCAGGCGTTTGAGACCCTGAAAGCCAAGCTGGTCGCAGCACTAGTCATCTCTGCAACAGACTGGACATTACCATTCGAACTAATGTGTGATGCTAGTGACCATGCCGTTGGTGCAGTGTTGGGACAGAGGCATAACAAGCTTCTGCACGTCATTTATTATGCTAGCCATGTTCTAAATGATGCACAGAAGAATTACACAACCACAGAAAAAGAGTTACTTGCAGTAATTTATGCCATTGATAAGTTTAGATCCTATTTAGTTGTGTTAAAAGTGATTGTGTACACTGACCATGCTGCTCTTAAATACTTAATCACAAAGCAGGATTCAAAACCCAGGCTCATAAGATGGGTGTTGCTTCTGCAAGAGTTTGATATAGAAATAAGAGATAGAAAAGGGACAGAGAACTAGGTAGCTGATCATCTGTCCCGAATCGAACCAGTAGCAGGGGCGTCCCTTCCTTCTACTGAGATCTCTGAGACCTTTCTAGATGAGCAACTCTTTGCCATTCAGAAAGTTCCATGGTTTGCAGACATTGCAAATTATAAATCTGTGAGGTTCATACCACAGGAGTACAGCAGGGTGCAAAGAAAAAAATTAATTTCAGATGCCAAGTACTACCTATGGGATGAGCCATATCTCTTTAAGAGATGTGCAGACGGAATAATCCGCAGATGTGTACCTAGAGAGGAAGCACAAAGGATCCTGTGGCATTGCCATGGATCACAGTATGGGGGACATTTCGAAGGTGAGCGAACAGCCACTAAGGTCCCCCAATGTGGATTCTACTATCCTACTCTCTATAGGGATGCCCGAGAGTTTGTGCGTAACTGTGACAGTTGCCAAAGAGCTGGTAACTTGCCTCATGGTTACGCCATGCCTCAACAAGGGATCTTAGAGATTGAATTGTTTGATATATGGGGTATTGACTTCATGGGTCCCTTCCCACCATCATACTTAAACACTTATATTCTGGTGGCAGTAGACTATGTATCTAAATGGGTAGAAGCAATTGCCACACCCAATAATGATATCAAGACGGTGCTAAAATTCCTCTAGAAACACATCTTCAGTAGGTTTGGTGTTCTCAGAGTACTAATCAGTGATAGGGGCACTCATTTCTGCAATAAATAGTTGTACTCTGCTATGGTCTGATATGGAATTAGCCACAAAGTAGCAACCCCGTATCATCCACAGACAAATAGGCAAGATGAAGTCTCTAATAGAGAGTTAAAAGGAATCCTAGAACGGACTGTTATTGCCCGTAGAAAGGATTGGGCAAAGAGCTTAGATGATGCTCTGTGGGCATACAGAACA
>NC_029777.3:25859223-25871434 GCF_000817695.3 Arachis duranensis
TAGGCTCAGACTATTCCCAGGAAAACTTAAATTCCGATGGAGGGGTCCGTATGTGATTACAAGAGTGTCACCATATGGATATGTTGAGCTTCAAGATATTGATTCTGATAAAAAGTTCATTGTTAATGGACAGAGGATCAAACATTATCTTGAAAGCAATTTTGAGCAAGAATGCTCAAAACTGAGGCTTGAATGAAGCACAGTAAAGGTCCAGCTAAAGACAATAAAGAAGCGCTTGCTGGGAGGCAACCCAGCTATTAGCAGGTGATTTATTTAACTTAATAGAATATTGACATACATTCTTCAAGGTTGGTCATCAAAATTGAAGGAATTCACAGAGTTACAGAAGGATTCAGTGCAAAAAGTAGAGAAAAGGAGTTTGCTGGCATGAAAACGCCAGTAAAGGGTACTCTGGGCGTTAAACGCCAGAATAGATACCATTCCGGGCGTTTAACGCCAGTAAAGGTACCATTTTGGGCGTTAAATGCCAGAATGGGTACCATTCTGGGCGTTTAACGCCAGGATTGAAGCATCCTGGGCGTTTAGCAAAACGCCCAGTGATGAAGGGGTTTCTGGCGTTTAACGCCAGCCAGGGTACCTGGCTGGGCGTTAAATGCCCATGATGGCCAATATTTGGGCGTTAAACACCAGAATGGATACCATTCTGGGCGTTTAATGCCAGAAAGGTAGGGGACAGAGATTTTGTTTTCCACTTCAAATTTTTTCAAACTTTCTTGTTTTGATCCATAATTTTCTGCATAAACACATTACAAACTTTCATCATTCACCTTCAAATTTAAAAAATTAAACAATTTTCTAAATCATTCTTCAAATCTCTTTCAAATCCTTTCCAAATCTTCTTCAAAAACTCAAATATCTTCTCAAATTCTTTCCATATCTTCCTAAATCTCCTTCAAAATTTTCGAAATCACTCCCCCTCCCTTATAAATACACGTTCGGCCATCCCCCTCTCCCACCATTCGAATTTGCTCTCCTCTTCTCTCTCCTCTTTCCTTTCTTTTGCTTGAGGGCAAGCAAACCTCTAAGTTTGGTGTGCTTTTCCGTGATCACTAAGCCAAGATTTATCAAGATCATAGCTCCTAAAGGAAAATAAACCAATTCAAAAGGCAGGAAAGAGAATAATCCAAAGAATCTTTGGATTCAAGAGAAGTTCTTAACCAATGAACATGCAGACTATTACCACAAAATAATGGGTCTGAGGTCAGTGATCCCGGAAGTTAGATTCGATCTGAAAGAAGATGAATATCCGGAGATCCAAGAGCAAATTCGAAACAGAGGATGGGAAGTTCTAACCAACCCTGAGACAAAGGTTGGAAGAAACATGGTTCAGGAATT
Source organism: Arachis duranensis (assembly GCF_000817695.3). Classification (NCBI taxonomy): domain Eukaryota; kingdom Viridiplantae; phylum Streptophyta; class Magnoliopsida; order Fabales; family Fabaceae; genus Arachis; species Arachis duranensis. The sequence goes on from NC_029777.3 coordinate 25,860,580, forward strand.
CTACTCAAATCTGTGGCTGATAGATAAGCAGAGAATGGCTGGAACTGCTTTTCATACCTACAGAACCATGGTCAGAGGGAGAATCATTTACTTCCATCTGGACAAAATAGGAGAGGTCTTCAAATTACCTCAACTACAAGATGATCTTGAATCCTTTAATAGGAGAATGGTGAGAGCAGATAAGGGGTTGGATTAAGTTATAGAGGACATATGCCTCCCTAGAACTAAGTGGACAACCAATTCAAAAGGTGTCCCAAACCAACTCAAGAGGGGAGATCTCAAACCAATTGCAAAAGGTTGGCTAGACTTCATTGGGCATTCTATATTGCCCACTAGCAACCGTTCTGAGGTCACGGTCAAGAGAGCAGTGATGATTCATTGCATTATTCTGGGAAAAGAAGTGGAGATTCATCATCTGATTGCTTGTGATTTATACAATTGTAAACAAGAACTCCACTGAAGCCAAACTGGCTTACCCAAGCTTAATCTCTTTGCTATGCAAAGGTGCTGGGGTGAGGATAGGAGTAGATGAATTCATCCCAATTGAACATCCAATCACCAAGAAGTCAATGGAAGGACAAATGCAAGATAACTCTATCAAAAGGAGGGCGCAGGAATTCCTCCCTGAACTTCCTGAAATTGACTACTGGGCCAGCCTAGAAGCATCTGTTGTCAAGCGGCAAGAAACTATGGAACAAATTAAGGAAGAACAGCATAATCAAAACTGCATGCTCTGCAAATTGCTGAAGGAACAAGAGAAGCAGGGGCGTGAGCTACAGGAGCTGAAGCGCCAGAAGCTCTCCCTTAAAGGGTCAAATACCCCACAAGTTGAGGGAGCATCCACTTCTCAAAATCAAGGTTGTTTAGTCCTAACTCTGTGATAACCTCTATCATTAGGAGTCTATTTTAGAGTCATTTAAATTTTTGTTTTCAATTACTATTAGTCTTATCTCATATTTATTTTTGAGTCTTGTTATTAATTCATGATTAATAAGATTTAAGGTTCATGTCTTAAAGCTATGAATGTCCTATGAATCCATCACCTCTCTTAAATGAAAAATGCTTTAATCACAAAAGAACAAGAAGTACAGGATTTCGAATTCATCTCTAAAACTAGTTGAATTAGTTTGATGTGATGACAATACTTTTTGTTTTCTAAATGAATGCTTGAACAGTGCATATGTCTCTTGAATTTGTTGATTAAAGAATGTTAAACTTGTTGGCTCTTGAAAGAATGATGGAAAAGGAGAAATGTTATTGAGGATCTGAAAAATCATCAGATTGATTCTTGAAGCAAGAAAAAGCAGTGAATTCAAAAAAAAATTGATCCAAGGCAAAAGGAGCGTAGTTAAGAACCCTGGACACCTCCAATTGGGGACTCTAGCAAAGCTGAGTCACAATTTGAAAAGGTTTACCCAGTTATGTGTCTGTGGCATGTATGTATCCGGTAGTAATACTGGAAGACAGAGTGCTTTGGGCCACAACCAAAACTCATAAAGTAGCTGTGTTCAAGAATCATCATACTTAACTAGGAGAATCAATAACACTATCTGAATTCTGAGCTCCTATAGATGCCAATCATTCTAAACTGCAAAGGATAAAGTGAGATGCCAAAACTGTTCAGAGGGAAAAAATTACTAGTCTGGCTCATCTAATTGGAGCTAAGTTTCATTGATATTTTGGAGTCTATAGTATGTTCTCTTCTTTTTATCCTATTTGATTTTCAGTTGCTTGGGGACAAGCAACAATTTAAGTTTGGTGTTGTGATGAGCGGATAATTTATACACTTTTTGGCACTGTTTTTAGTATGTTTTTAGTACATTTTAGTTAGTTTTTAGTATGTTTTTATGAGTTTTTATTTAAAATTCACTTTTCTGGGCTTTACTATGAGTTTGTGTGTTTTTCTGTGATTTCAGGTAATTTTTGACTGAAATTGAGGGACCTGAGCAAAAATCTGATTCAGAGGCTGAAAAAGGACTGCAGATGTTGTCGGATTCTGACCTCCCTGCACTCGAAGTAGATTTTCTAGAGCTACGGAAGCCCAATTGGCGCGCTCTCAATTGCGTTGGAAAGTAGACATTCTGCGCTTTCCAGCAATGTATAATAGTCTATACTTTGCCCGAGATTTAATGGCCCAAATTGGCGTTGCAAATCAGCTTCAGAATTCTCGGCGTTTATTGTCGGAACTGGCACAAAATGTTGGAGTTAAACGCCCAAACGGGCACAAAAGCTGGCGTTTAACTCCAGGAAAAGTGTCTACACATGAAACCTTCAATGCTCAGCCCAAGCACACACCAAGTAGACCCCGGAAGTGTATTTTCACGTCATTTACTCATTTCTGTATATCCTAGGTTACTAGTTCACTTTAAATAGGATCTTTTGACATTGTACCTTTATCGGATGACACTTTATACGTTTCATACTGTACTTTCTACGGCATGAGTCTCTAAACCCCATGGTTGGGGGTGAGGAGCTCTGCTGTGTCTTGATGGATTAATGCAATTACTACTGTTTTTCATTCAATCACGCTTGCTTCCATTCTAAGATATCACTTGTTCCTCAATTTGATGGATATCACTTGTTCTTCAACTTGATGAATGTGATGATCCGTGACACTCATCATCATTCTCACCCATGAACGTGTGCCTGACAACCACCTCCGTTCTACTTTAGGTTAAGTGGATATCTCTTTAACCATAATCTTCGTGGTATAAGCTAGAATTGATGGCGGCATTCAAGAGAATCCGGAAGGTCTAAACCTTGTCTGTGGTATTCTGAGTAGGATTCAGGGATTGAATGACTGTGACGAGCTTGAAACTCCTGATGGCTGGGCGTTAGTGACAGACGCAAAAGAATTACTGGATTCTATTCCAACCTGATTGAGAACCGACAGATGATTAGCCGTGCTGTGACAGAGCGCGTTGAACATTTTCACTGAGAGGATGGGAGGTAGCCATTGACAACGGTGAAATCCTACATACAGCTTGCCATGGAAGGAGCCTTGAGTGCATGAAGAAGAAGACAGTAGGAAAGCAGAGATTCAGAAGATAGAGCATCTCCAAAACCTCAACCTGTTCTCCATTACTGTGAAACAAGTATCTATTTCATGTTCTTTTACTTTTCACAATTAAACTTGAGAATTATTGATATCCTGAGTAAGAGTTACAAGATAACCATAGCTTGCTTCAAGCCGACAATCTCCGTGGGATCGACCCTTATTCACGTAAGGTATTACTTGGACGACCCAGTGCACTTGCTGGTTAGTTGTGCGGAATTGCAAAAGTGTGATTGCAATTTTGTGCACCAAGTTTTTGGCGCCGTTGCCGGGGATTGTTCGAGTTTGGACAACTGACGGTTTATCTTGTTGCTTAGATTAGGACTGTGTTATTTTTGTTGGTTTAGAGTCTTTTATTTGAGTTTAGTTTCATATTTTATGTTTGGTGTCAATTGCATGCTTTTGTTTTCTTTTAATTTTTCGAATTTGCATGTTTTTAATCCCTTCTTGATCTTTAAAAATTCTAAGTTTGGTGTCTTCTTTGTGTTTTCCTTTAGGTTTTCGAAAATTTGTGTGTGATTTTCTAAAAATTTATAAGTTTGGTGTCTTCTTTGTATTCTCCTTTAATTCTTCGAAAATTTGAATTAATCTTCAAAATCATATCTTTTCACTCATATCATTTTCAAAACAATTTTCAACCATATCTTTTTAATTGTTAATTCCAAATTCTTTTAATCTAGTTTTCAATTTGCTTTGATTTTATTTTCTTTTAGTTTTCGAAATTTTATTTTATTTTCTTTTCTATTTTCTTTTATTATTTTCGATCATTCCTAAAAAAAAGTATTTTATACTTTACTTGTGAATCCATATCATTTCCTTTTCTCCATCATGGACCTAAGTGGAATTGAGCAGTCCAGAAGGACTTTGGGGTCATATGCTAACCCCATTGCAGCTGCATATGGGAGTAGCATCTGTATACCTCCCATTAAAGCAAGCAGCTTTGATCTAAATCCTCAACTCATTATCATGGTGCAGCAAAATTGCTAGTATTCTGGTCTTCCACAGGAAGAACCTACTCAGTTTCTGGCACAGTCCTTACAAATTGCTGACACAGTACGTGATAAAGAGGTGGATTAGGATGTCTACAGATTATTACTGTTTCCATTTGCTGTAAAAGATCAAGCTAAGAGGTGGTTGAATAACCAACCCACAGCAAGTATAAAAACATGGAGACAGTTATCAGACAAATTCCTGAATCAATTTTACCCTCCAAAAAGGATGACACAGCTAAGGCTGGACATCCAAGGCTTTAAACAAGAGGATAATGAATCTCTTTATAATGCTTGGGAGAGGTACAGAGATATGCTAAGAAAATGCCCCTCTGAAATGTTTTCAGAGTGGGTATAGTTAGACATCTTCTACTATGGGCTTACAGAAAAAGCTCAAATGTATCTAGACCACTCAGTTGGTGGATCTATACATATGAGGAAGACGATTGAAGAAGCTCAAGAGCTCATAGATACTGTTGCTAGAAATCAACATCTATACTCAAGCAGTGAGTCCTCTACAAAAGAAGAAGATATGGCAGTAACTACTGATCCTAATCCTCAAGAATAGATTGTTGAGCTTAATCAGCAATTACTCCTGATGACAAAATAGTTAGCAGAATTTAAAGAGATGCTCCAAGAAACCAAAATCGCTAACAAGAATATAGAATCACAGTTGAATCAGACAAAACAATAGTTATCTAAATTGATAACAGAAGAATGCCAAGCAGTTCAACTCAGGAGTGGGAAGACATTGAATAACACTGCTCAAAGTAGCAAAAAGCTAAGAAAGGAACAACTGACAGAGGATAACCAAACCACTGCCCAAAATCCCTCTGAAGACAGTAAGAGCCAAGAGAGGAATACTCCTGGCGTTCAGACGCCAAAAAGGGGTGAAAAGTTGGCGTTAAAAGCCCATTCCTTGCCCAGTTCTGGCGTTCAAATGCCAGAAAGGGGGGAAAGTTGGCGTTAAACGCCCATTCCTCACCCAGTCCTGGCGCTCAAACGCCAATGAGGAATCAGACACCTGAGAGTGCTGACAGTAACCCCTCTAAAAAGGCTTCTCCAACCACCTCTGTAGGGAATAAACCTGCAGCAACTAAGGATGAAGAATATATAAAGCTAAGATGCCTTATTCTCATAAACTCCGCCAAGTGAAACAGGATAAACAATTTGCCCGCTTTGCAGAATATCTAAGGACTCTTGAAATAAAGATTCTGTTTGCAGAGGCACTTGAGCAAATACCTTCTTATGCTAAGTTCATGAAAGAGATCTTAAGTCATAAGAAGGATTGGAGAGAAACTGAAAAAGTGTTTCTCACTGAAGAATGCAGTGCAGTCATTCTGAAGAGTTTACCAGAGAAGCTTCAAGATCCAGGAAGCTTTATGATACCATGCACATTAGAAGGTGCTTGTACCAAGACAGCCCTATGTGACCTTGGAGCAAGTATCGATCTAATACCTGCATCCACTATCAAAAAGCTTGGGTTGACTGAAGAAGTCAAACCAACCTGGATATGTCTCCAACTTGCTGATGGCTCCATTAAATATCCATCAGGCATAATTGAGGACATGATTGTGAAGGTTGGGCCATTCGCCTTTCCAACTGACTTTGTAGTGCTGGAAATGGAGGAGCACAAGAGTGCAACTCTCATCCTAGGAAGACCCTTCCTAGCAACTGGGCAAACTCTCATTGATGTACAAAAAGGGGAAGTGACCCTGAGAGTCAATGAGGATGAGTTCAAGTTGAATGCTGTCAAAGCTATGCAGCATCCAGACACATCAAATGACTGCATGAGCGCTGACATTATTGACTCTTTAGTGGAAGAGATCAATATGACTGAGAGTCTCGAATCTTAGCTTGAGGATATCTTTAAAGATGTTCAGCCTAACCTGGAGGACCAGAGGAACTACAAGAACCTCTGAAAACTCCTCAGGAAGAGGATAAACCTCCTAGACCCGAGCTCAAACCATTACCACCATCCCTGAAGTATGCATTTCTGGGAGAAGGGGACACTTTTCCAGTGATTATAAGCTCTGCTTTAAACTCACAGGAAGAGGAAGCACTAATTCAAGTGCTAAGGACACATAAGACAGCTCTTTGGTGGTCCATAAGTGATCTTAAGGGCATTAGCCCAGCAAGATGCATGCACAAGATCCCATTGGAAGATAATGCCAAGCCAGTGGTTCAACCACAGAGGCGGCTAAATCCATCCATGAAGGAGGTGGTGCAGAAAGAGGTCATTAAGCTACTAGAGGCTGGGATTATTTATCCTATTTCTGATAGCCCCTGGGTGAGCCCTGTCCAAATTGTCCCCAAGAAGGGAGGCATGACAGTGGTTCATAATGAAAAGAATAAACTGGTTCCCACAAGAACAGTTACAGGGTGGCGTATGTGTATTGACTACAGAAGGCTCAATACAGCCACCAGAAAGGATCATTTTCCTTTACCATTCATAGACTAAATGCTAGAAAGACTAGTTGGTCATGATTATTACTGCTTTTTGAATGGCTATTCAGGTTACAACCAAATTGCAGTAGATCCTCAGGACCAAGAGAAGACAGCATTCACTTGCCATTCTGGCGTGTTTGCCTATAGAAGAATGCCTTTTAGTCTGTGTAATGCACCTACAACTTTTCAGAGATGCATGCTATCCATCTTCTCTGATATGGTACAGAAGTTCCTGGAAGTCTTCATGGATGACTTCTCAGTATATGGAGACCCATTCATCTCCTGTCTTAATCATCTAGCACTTGTCCTGAAAAGGTGCCAAGAGACTAACCTGGTCTTAAACTGGGAGAAATGTCACTTCATGGTGATTGAAGGAATTGTCCTTGGGCACAAAATTTCAGGCAAGGGAATAGAGGTGGATCAAGCAAAGGTAGAAGTAATTGAAAAATTACCACCACCTACCAATGTTAAGGCAATCAGAAGCTTTCTAGGGCATGCAGGATTTTACAGAAGCTTCATAAAGGACTTTTCAAAAATTGCAAAACCTCTAAGCAACCTGCTAGCTGCTGACACACCATTTGTGTTTGACACATAGTGTCTGCAGGCGTTTGAGACCCTGAAAGCCAAGCTGGTCAGAGCACCAGTAATCTCTGTACCAGATTGGACATTACCATTTGAACTAATGTGTGATGCCAGTGACCATGCCATTGGTGCAATGTTGGGACAGAGGCACAACAAGCTTCTGCACGTCATTTATTATGCTAGCCGTGTTCTAAATGATGCACAAAAGAATTACACAACCACAGAAAAAGAGTTACTTGCAGTGGTTTATGCCATTGACAAGTTTAAATCCTATTTAGTAGGGTCAAAAGTGATTGTGTACACTGACCATGCTGCTCTTAAATACTTACTCACAAAGTAAGATTCAAAACCCAGGGTCATAAGGTGGGTGTTGCTTCTGCAAGAGTTCGATATAGAGATAAGAGACAGAAAAGGGATAGAGAACCAGGTAGCTGATCATCTGTCCTGAATAGAACCAGTAGCTGGGGCGTCCCTCCCCTCTACTGAGATCTTTGAGACCTTTTCAGATGAGCAACTCTTTGCCATTCAGGAAGCTCCATGGTTTGCAGACATTGCAAACTATAAAGCTGTGAGGTTCATACCCCAGGAGTACAGCAGAGTGCAAAGAAAAAAATTAAGTTCAGATGCCAAGTACTACCTCTGGGATGAACCATATCTCTTTAAGAGATGTGCAGAAGGAATGATCCGCAGATGTGTACCTAGAGAGGAAGCACAAAGGATCCTCTGGCATTGTCATGGATCACAGTATGGGGAACATTTTGGAAGTGAGCGAACAGCCACTAAAGTCCTCCAATGCGGCTTTTACTGGCCTACTCTCTATAGCGATGCCCGAGAGTTTGTGCGTAACTGTGACAGTTGCCAAAGAGCTGGTAACTTGCCTCATGGTTATGCCATGCCTCAACAAGGGATCTTAGAGATTGAATTGTTTGATGTATGGGGTATTGACTTCATGGGTCTCTTCCCACCATCATACTCAAACACGTATATTCTGGTGGCAGTAGACTATGTATCTAAATGGGTAGAAGCAATTGCCACTCCCAATAATGATACTAAGACCGTATTGAAATTCCTCCAGAAATACATCTTCAGCAGGTTTGGTGTTCCCAGAGTACTAATCAGTGATGGGGGCACTCATTTCTGCAATGAACAGCTGTACTCTGCTATGGTCCGATATGGAATTAGCCACAAAGTAGCAACTCCGTATCATCCACAGACAAATGGGCAAGCTGAAGTCTCTAATAGAGAGCTAAAAAGAATCTTGGAACGGACCATTATTGCCCGTAGATAGGATTGGGCAAAGAGCTTGGATGATGCTCTATGGGCATACAGAACAGCATTCAAGACTCCTATAGGAACCTCTCCATACCAACTTGTGTATGGGAAGGCCTGTCATCTGCCCGTGGAACTGGAACATAAAGCCTACTGGGCAACCAGATTCCTAAACATGGATGCTAAGTTAGCTGGGTGAAAAAAGATTGCTTCAGCTAAATGAGCTAGAGGAGTTCAGACTCAGTGCCTTTGAAAATGCAAAAAATTATAAGGAAAAGACAAAGAAGTGGCATGACAAGAAGTTGTCATCCAGAGTCTTTGAGCCAGGACAAAAAGTTCTGCTCTTCAACTCTAGGCTCAAATTATTCCCAGGAAAACTTAAATCCCGGTGGAGGGGTCCGTATGTGATTACAGAAGTGTCACCATATGGATATGTTGAGCTTCAAGATATTGATTCGGATAAAAGTAAACGTCCAGCTAAAGACAATAAAGAAGCGCTTGCTGGGAGGCAACCCAGTCATTAGCAGGTTATTTGTTCTATAAAAGTTTGATATACATTCTTCAAGGTTGATCATTGAAATTGAAGGAATTCACAGAGTTACAGAAAGATTCAGTGCACAAAGCAGAGAAAAGGAGCTTGCTGGCAAGAAAACGCCAGTAAGGGGTACTCTGGGCGTTAAACGCCAGAATGGATACCATTCTGGGCGTTTAACGCCAGTAAAGGCACCATTTTGGGCATTAAATGCCAGAATGGGCACCATTCTGGGCGTTTAACTCCAGAATTGCAGCATCCTACGCGTTCAGCAAAACACCCAGTGATAAAGGGGTTTCTGGCGTTTAACGCCAGCCAGGGCACCTGGCTGGGCGTTAAACGCCCATAATAGCCACCAAGTAGGCGTTAAACGCCATAATGGATACCATTCTGGGTGTTTAACGCCAGAAAGGTAGGGGACAGAGATTTTGTTTTCCACTTCAAATTTTTTTCAAACTTTCTTATTTTGATCCATAATTTTTTTGCATAAACACATTACAAACTTTCATCATTCACCTTCAAATTTCAAAAATTAAACAGCTTTTTAAATCATTCCTCTAAATCTCTTTCAAATCCTTTCCAAATCTTCTTCGAAAACTCAAATATCTTCTCAAATTCTTTCCATATCTTCTCAAATCTCCTTCAAAATTTTTGAAATCTCTCCCCCTCCCTTATAAATAATGCTCGGCCATCCACCTCTCCCCACCATTTGAATTTGCTCTCCTCCTCTCTCTCCTCTTTCCTTTCTTTTGCTTGAGGGCAAGCAAACCTCTAAGTTTGGTGTGCTTTTCCGTGATCACTAAGCCAAGATTTATCAAGATCATGGCTCCTGATCACTAAGCTAAGGCTCATCAAGATCATGGCTCCCAAAGGAAAATAAATCAATTCTAGAGGCAAGAAAGAGAATACTCCAAAGAATCTTTGGAGTCAAGAGAAGTTCTTAACCAAAGAACATGCAGACCATTACCACAAAATAATAGGTCTGAGGTTAGTGATCCCGGAAGTTAAATTCGATCTGAAAGGAGACGAATATCCGGAGATCCAAGAGCGAATTCGAAACAGGAGATGGGAAGTTCTAACCAACCCTGAGACAAAGGTTGGAAGAAACATGGTTCAGGAATTCTACTCAAATCTGTGGTTGACAAATAAGCAGAGAATGACTGGAACTGCTTTTCATACCTACAGAACCATGGTCAGAAGGAGAATTATTTACTTCAATCTGGACAAAATAAGAGAGGTCTTCAAATTGCCTCAACTACAAGATGATCCTGAATCCTTTAATAGGAGAATGGTGAGAGCAGATAAGGGGTTGGATTAAGTTCTAGAGGACATATGCCTCCTTGGAACTAAGTGGACAACCAATTTAAAAGGTGTCCCAAACCAACTCAAGAGAGGAGATCTCAAACCAATTGCAAGAGGTTGGCTAGACTTCTTTGGGAGTTCTATATTGCCCACTAGCAACCGTTCTGAGGTCACCATCAAGAGAGCAGTGATGATTCATTGCATTATGCTGGGAAAAGAAGTGGAGGTTCATCATCTGATTGCTTGTGAGATTTACACAATTGCAAACAAGAATTTCACTGAAACCAAACTGGCTTACCCAAGCTTAATTTCTTTGCTATGTAAAGATGCTGGGATGAGGATGGGAGTAGATGAATTCATCCCAATTGAACATCCAATCACCAAGAAGTCAATAGAAGGACAAATGCAAGATAACTCTATCAAAAGGAGGGCACAGGAGTTCCTCCCTAAACTTCCAGAAATTGACTACTGGGCCAGCCTAGAATCATCTGTTGCCAAGCTGCAAGAAACTATGGAACAAATTAAGGAAGAATAGCAGAATCAAAACTGCATACTCTGCAAACTGCTGAAGGAATAAGAGAAGCAGGGGCATGAGCTACAGGAGCTGAAGCGCCAGAAGCTCTCCCTTGAAGGGTCAAATACCCCACAAGTTGAGGGAGCATCCACTTCTCAAAATCA
>NC_029777.3:25871603-25872122 GCF_000817695.3 Arachis duranensis
ATAAAATTCAAGGTTCATGTCTTAAAGCTATGAATGTCCTATGAATCCATCACCTCTCTTAAATGAAAAATGCTTTAATCATAAAAGAACAAGAAGTACAGGATTTCGAATTTATCTCTGAAACTAGTTGAATTAGTTTGATGTGGTGACAATACTTTTTGTTTTCTGAATGAATGCTTGAACAGTGCATATGTCTTTTGAATTTGTTGATTAAAGAATGTTAAAATTGTAGACTCTTGAAAGAATGATGAAAAAGGAGAAATGTTATTGAGGATCTGAAAAATTATTAAATTGATTCTTGAAGCAAGAAAAAGCAGTGAATTCAAAAAAAAATAAAAAAATAAAAAAAAATAAAAAAATAAAAAATAATAATAAATATAAAAAGTTATCCAACAGTGTGCTTAAGAACCCTGGACACCACTAATTGGGGACTCTAGCAAAGCTGAGTCACAATCCGAAAAGGTTCACCCAAGCATGTGTCTGTGGCATGTATGTATCCGGTGGTAATACTGGAAGACA
>NC_029777.3:25872189-25873302 GCF_000817695.3 Arachis duranensis
ATAAAGTAGCTATGTTCAAGAATCATCATACTTAACTAGGAGAATCAATAACACTATCTGAATTCTGAGTTCCTATAGATGCCAATCATTCTAAACTTCAAAGGATAAAGTGAGATGCCAAAACTGTTCAGAAGCAAAAAGCTACTAGTCCCGCTCATCTAATTGGAGCTAAGTTTCATTGATATTTTGGAGTCTATAGTATGTTCTCTTCTTTTATCCTATTTTATTTTTAGTTGCTTGGGGACAAGCAACAATTTAAGTTCGGTGTTGTGATGAGCGGATAATTTATACGCTTTTTGGCACTGTTTTTAGTATGTTTTTAGTACATTTTAGTTAGTTTTTAGTATGTTTTTATTAGTTTTTATTTAAAATTCACTTTTCTAGGATTTACTATGAGTTTGTGTGTTTTTCTGTGATTTCAGGTAATTTCTGGCTGAAATTGAGGGATGTGAGCAAATATCTGATTTAGAGGCTGAAAAAGGACTGCCGATACTGTTGGATTCTGACCACCCAATTAGCACGCTCTTAATTTCTTTGGAAAGTAGACATCCTGGGCTTTCCAGCAATGTATAATAGTCCATACTTTTCCTGAGATTTGATGGCCCAAACCGGCGTTGCAATTCAGCTTCAGAATTCCCGGCGTTTAACGCCGGAACTGGCACAAAATTTGGAGTTAAACGCCCAAACTGGCACAAAAGCTGGCGTTTAACTCCTCTACACATGAAAGCTTCAATGCTCAGCCCAAGCACACACCAAGTGGACCCCGGAAGTGGATTTTTACGTCATTTACTCATTTCTGTATATCCTAGGTTATTAGTTCACTATAAATAGGATATTTTGACATTGTATCTTCATCTCATGACACATTACACATTTCTTATTGTATCTTCTACGGCATGGGTCTCTAAACCCCATAGTTGGGGGTGAGGAACTCTGCTGTATCTTGATGGATTAATGCAATTACTACTGTTTTTCATTCAATCATGCTTGCTTCTATTCTAAGATATCACTTGTTCCTCACTTTGATGAATGTGATGATCCGTGACACTCATCATCATTCTCACCTATGAACGTGTGCCTGACAACCACCTCCGTTCTACTTTAGATTGAGTG
>NC_029777.3:25873392-25877394 GCF_000817695.3 Arachis duranensis
CGGAAGGTCTAAACCTTGTCTGTGGTATTCTGAGTAGGATTCAAGGATTGAATGACTATGATGAGCTTCAAACTCCTGAGGTCTGGGCGTTAGTGACAGACGCAAAAGAATCACTGCATTCTATTCCAACCTGATTGAGAACCGACAGATAATTAGCCGTGCTGTGACAGAGCGCGTTGAACATTTTCACTGAGAGGATGGGAGGTAGCCATTGACAACGGTGAAACCCTACATACAGCTTGCCATGGAAGGAGCCTTGCGTGCATGAAGAAGAAGACAGTAGGAAAGCAGAGATTCAGAAGACAGAGCATCTCCAAAACCTCAACCTGTTCTCCATTACTACGAAACAAGTATCTATTTCATGTTCTTTTACTTTTCACAATTAAACCTGAGAATTATTGATATCCTGACTAAGAGTTACAAGATAACCATAGCTTGCTTCAAGCCGACAATCTCTGTGGGATCGACACTTACTCACATAAGGTATTACTTGGACGATCCAGTGCACTTGCTGGTTAGTTGTGCGGAATTGCAAAAGTGTGATTGCGATTTCGTGCACCTGGTTGTCAATTAAATCAATCACATTTCATTAAGGAAATAATGAATAAGGAATTCCAATGCAATTGATAGAGAAAGAGATAACACTATGCACGAATAAGGATCATACGCTGAAATAGAACAAACTTCAAAATTAATTCATTCCCAAAACCCGTGAACTGCATCATTCATCAGTTCTATTCTATGTATGATATCCCGTTAACTTTCCCCTACACATAAACCATCAACATTAAGTTGGCCAGACATAACATTAGCAGATATGCAACGGTAAGCTAACAGCGTTAATCAATAGATAGTCATGTGCATAAAGCTCTAATTCTTGTCATTTGGACAAGACCTACAACATGACAGACACTCAAAGTATGCAATGAAGCATTGTTAGTCCATTCCCAAGGCTCTAATCAGAATGAACTGCTCTGATACCATAAGGTAACACCCTTACTTTTAACACCTCATGATCGTACTAAAAGCTCAGGCGTTACTTACCTCTAACTTGTTAATTTAATATTATAATTATTTAATGTTGAGCCTTTGCGAATATAAACTGAATCTTTAGTTACGAAATCAAAAAGTTTTTACTTTAATTCACTTAATCACACAATTATATCCACATAATAATAGATACATAAACTTATTCAAAAGTTTCCAAATACAAGTCCTCCCCCTCTAAAATCTGAAAATGACAATTGACGAGGGGTTAAATCTCAACTAAACCAACAAACCAGAATATACAACATTCATATAAAGCTTGTAGATCAATCGGGCTTCGCGCCAAAGCTTCTTGAACTTGCCACTGAAAAAGAAAGTCTGTAGGGGGGTGAGAACCTAACTACATGGTCTCACCACGGAATTTCAAAATTGTTATAAGAAGATATTTAGAGAAAATCTATTTTCAAGTTCAGTGATTATTGTTGTCTTATGAATCTTTTGAAAACTGATGGTTTAACTACCCAAAAATCCAAAACCTTTTTAAAAGAAATTAGTTAATTATCCAGAAAACCAAACTTACTTTTCTTATAAAAGAATCTTAAAAGTTTCCTAATAGTATGAATGACCAACCTGTTCCAAACATAGGTTCATTAAGTCTATGCTGAACCAGTATGATATTTCTTACTTTTCTAAATCTTAATCAGAAACCAACCACAAAATCAATCAACACTATCATCAATTCAGCACCAATACTCAATCAACAAGAGTGCCACACCAGAGCAAACATAGGCAAAATAGACAAGGAAAGCACATGTATAGATAGTAGTTACAACACATAGTTTAGATAGAAGTTAATAATAGTTATACAATTAGGCAAACTAAAACATATTCACACTCAAACAAAGCATGGAAATGCATATGATGCAAGTCTACCCTATAGCTAATGAGCTCATCTATCGGTTATACAACCAACCCGACATGTCCTAGTAGCTAACCATTAGACAGTCCTTCTGTACGCGCATCCCCAAGCTCAATAATATCCATGAAAATATTTCCAAGCTCATCCATGGGGAGAGACAAAGCCCTAAGCTCAAATTTATATATATATGCATGCCCATGGGGGAACTCGGGGAGTTAAAGTGTCCGGTCACATCTTACATATAGAGGGTCAACAATTTGTCTCAATTTTGTAAGTCTCATATATTTTTAATTCATTATCATCATCAATTCAATCTCCACATTCATTCAAAAATTATACTTTAAAATTATTCCTCATCATCCTTCATTCAACTTCAATCATCAGCATCCATCCTCCTATTCCTTTCATCAACAATTCCAATTCTAAACATAATTAATTCTTTTCTAAATAAATCAAACTTAAAACATATAATCTTTAAAACCAAATCTTTTTAAATAATTACCTCAAATAAAGCTTCCAATTTTTATAAAATTTTGGCAGCATCTCTGATGACAAGTCATCATATACCCATTTTTCAAGCTAATTTCACTTGTTTCACTAGTCTTTATGCACTTTCTTGCATCCTAAGTAAGTAATTTGGAATGAAAATGCATGACTTCTTTAAATCAAACAACCACCATTTAATTGATTCTAAATCATGAGGTTTGAGCTAAAATTAATTGATTTTTTAATAAATTATAAACCTTATGAGTTTGGAGATACTTTGATTGGTTGCTTTGATTTCTTGTAGGAGAAGAAAAGAAGAAAAGAAGAAAAACGTGGCTTAAGAAGTGTGGCGCAACATTGAAGGAGGAAGCAACATTGCTCTCCACAAGAGCACACTGCCCTCCAAGAGAGCAGCATAATGAACCAAGCCTCCAAAACATCACTGCCCTGCCCTCCATAAGAGCAGAGCACAATTCTATGTCAAGGACCAAAGGAAGAAAAAAATTCTGCCCTGCCCTCCTCAAGAGCAATATCGGGCTCCATGCAAGAAAAATTCAAAGGAAATTGCTCTCCTAGTGCTACCCATGGGTTTCGAACCCAAGACAAGAGGGGAAGGAAGTAGCGATCAAAAACAAGGAAAACAATTGGCTTGTTTTCAATCTCCAAGAATCGAACACAGCACCTTGGGGAACCAAGGAACTAGGCGCTACTTTGGTGCCAAGAAAGCCAAGGAAAAAGGGGCAGCGTATGCCCCTACCAAGTTTCGAACCAAGGACCCTTGGTTGCCTTGCTGCGCTGCCCACAAGAAGAGCAGAGCAGCGTTCCTTAGAATGGCACGGGCAGCACATTGACGCACGGCTAGGAGCTTGGGCGCGCACACAAATTGGCACGGCCAGCAGCAAGCACGCACGCACACTGCTCTGCTCTCCGCAAGGGTAGGGTAGCATCCTGATGCTACACACGCAGCACAAGCACGCACGAGGCCTCATGCTAGATTTCTGATGAGCGGATAATTTATACACTTTTTGGCATTGTTTTTAGTATCTTTTAGTTAGTTTTTATTATATTTTTATTAGTTTTTAGTTAAAATTCACTTTTCTGGACTTTACTATGAGTTTGTGTGTTTTTCTGTGATTTCAGGTATTTTCTGGCTGAAATTGAGGGACCTGAGCAAAAATCTGATTCAGAGACTGAAAAGGACTGCATATGCTGTTGGATTCTGACCTCCCTGCACTCGAAGCGGATTTTCTGGAGCTACAGAAGCCCAATTGGCGCGCTCTCAACGGCGTTGGAAAGTAGACATCCTGGGCTTTCCAGCAATATATGATAGTTCATACTTTTCCCGAGATTTGATGGCCCAAACCGGCGTTCAAAGTCACCCTCAGAAATTCCAGCGTTAAACGCCGGAACTGGCACCTAAATGGGAGTTAAACGCCCAAACTGGCATAAAAGCTGGCGTTTAACTCCAAGAAGAGTCTCTACACGAAATTGCTTCATTGCTCAGCCCAAGCACACACCAAGTGAGCCCGAAAGTGGATTTTTATGTCATTTACTCATCTCTGTACACCCTAGGCTACTAGTTCTCTATATATAGGACCTTTTACTATTGC
>NC_029777.3:25880610-25881152 GCF_000817695.3 Arachis duranensis
CAGTACTAAGGAAGCTTCATCTGAGGAAGAAGCTTATGATCCTGAGAACCCTTCAATGAAAGAGGTGAATTACATGGGAGAGCCCTATGGAAACACCTATAATTCTTCATGGAGGAATCATCCAACTCTCTCATGGAAGGATCAACAGAGACCTCAACAAGGTTTCAACAATAATGGTGGAAGAAACAGGTTTAGCAATAGCGAACCTTTTCCATCATCTTCTCAGCAACAGACAGAGAGCTCTAAGCAGAATACCTCTGACTTAGCAACCATGGTCTCTGATCTAATTATATTTTATATATTTTCCTTTGTTATTTTATGTTTTTTGTAGGTTGATGATCATGAGAAGTCACAAAATCAATTGAAAAGGCAAAAACAGAATGCAAAACAGGAAGAAAAATAGCACACCCTGGAGGAAGAACTCACTGGCGTTTAAACGCCAGTGAGGCTAGCAGTTGGGCGTTTAACGCCCAGTCTGGCACTATTCTGGGCGTTTAACGCCAGAAAGGGGCACCAGACTGGCGTTAAACGCCAGAAAAAGG
>NC_029777.3:25881272-25882301 GCF_000817695.3 Arachis duranensis
TCACCTATCAAATCCCATCTTTCTCTTCACCACCCACATCCATCCTTCATTTTCTCACACCCTAAACACTACTTCTCCCCCTTTTGGCCGAACCACAAAGCCATCTCCCTCTCCTCCATTTCTTCTTCTTCTACTCTCTTCTTTCTTCTTTTGCACGAGGACGAGCAAACCTTTTAAGTTTGGTGTGGTAAAAGCATTGCTTTTTGTTTTTCCATAACCATTTATGGCATCCAAGGCCGGAGAAACCTCTAGAAAGAGGAAAGGGAAGGCAAAAGCTTCCACCTCCGAGTCATGGGAGATGGAGAGATTCACCTCAAGGGATGCACTTTCCTCCACAAGACTATTGGAGCAATTGAACACCTCCCTAGGAGAATTGAGTTCCAACATGGGACAACTAAGGGTGGAGCACCAAGAACACTCCATTCTCCTCCATGAAATTAGAGAAGATCAAAGAATCATGAGAGAGGAGCAACAAAGACAACGAAGAGACATTGAGGAGCTCAAGCACTCCATAAGACCTTCAAGAGGAAGAAAGAGCCGCCATCACTAAAGGTGGACCCGTTCTTTGATTTCCTTGTTCTTTATTCTTCTGTTTTTCGAATTTTATGCTTATGTTTGTCCATGTTTGTGTCTTATGATCATTAGTGTCTTAGTGTCAATGCCTTAAAGTTATGAATGTCCTATGAATCCATCACCTTTCTTAAAAGAAAACTATTTTTATCACAAAAGAACAAGAAGTACAGGATTTCAAATTCATCTTTAAAACTAGCTTAATTAGTTTGATGTGGTGACAACACTTTTTGTTTTCTGAATGTATGCTTGAACAGTGCATATGTCTTTTGAATTTGTTGTTCATGAAGGTTAAAATTGTTGGCTCTTGAAAGAATGATGAAAAAGGAGACATGTTACTGAGGATCTGAAAAATCATAAAAATGATTCTTGAAGCAAGAAAAAGCAGTGAATACACAAAAAAAAAGAAGGAGAAAAACGAAAAAAAAGGGGAGAAAGAAAAAGAAAAAGAAAAAGAAA
>NC_029777.3:25883388-25897554 GCF_000817695.3 Arachis duranensis
TCTTCGTGGTATAGGCGAGAATTGATGGCGGCATTCAAGAGAATCCGGAAGGTCTAACCTTGTCTGTGGTATTCTGAGTAGGATTCAATGACTGAATGACTGTGACGTGCTTCAAACTCCTGAGGGCGGGGCGTTAGTGACAGACGCAAAAGAATCACTGGATTCTATTCCGGCCTGATTGAGAACCGACAGATGAATTCCGCTATGCTGTGACAGAGCATATGCAATCGCTTTCACTGAGAGGATGGGAGGTAGCCACTGACAACGGTGAAACCCTTGCTTAAGCTTGCCATGGAAAGGAGTAAGAAGGATTGGATGAAGACAGTAGGAAAGCAGAGAGACGGAAGGGAAGGCATCTTCATGCGCTTATCTGAAGTTCCTACCAATGAATTACATAAGTATCTCTATCTTTATCTTTTATGTTATTTTCGTTCATCACCATATCCATTTGAGTCTGCCTGACTAAGATTTACAAGGTGACCATAGCTTGCTTCATACCAACAATCTCCGTGGGATCGACCCTTACTCACGTAAGGTATTACTTGGACGACCCAGTGCACTTACTGGTTAGTTGTGTGAAGTTGTAGTGATCACAATTTTGCGCACCAATTTCCCTGCTCTGCTCTCCACAAGAGCAGAGTAGCCTCCTGGAGCCAAATTCTTCATGGGCTGAAAAGTGGATTAAAAATCCAATTTAATTCATTTCTTCACCAAATCAAAAGCCCATTCAAATTCCAAAATCCAAGAATAGAAAGTGTATAAATAGGAGATAGTTTGATGTAATTAGGACCTTCTTTTTGACTTTTGAACTTTTACATTTTGAGACTTCATTTCGAATTTTATTTTGAAAGCTTTGAACTGAGATCTTAGAGAATTTGAAAGGAGAATTGATCTCTCTTCTTCCTTGTTCTTGGTTGAGCACTTTTTATTTTTCTTCCTTTGAATCTTGGGTAGAGAATTGAAGAAATTATGTTTCAATCTCACCTTGAGATCTCTTGTTTACTTTTTCTGCATAATTGAAATTCACATACTGCTTCATCTTCTCTTTAATTCTGCAATTCACTTTTCTTCTTAACGCTGTAACTGTTCTTGTTGGATCAAGGAAGGGTTTGAGATCTAGACTTGTTATCTAGTCTCTTCTACTCCTGAGATCTTGAACCCAATTTTTAATTGCTGCAACTTAAGCACTTATTTGCTGCAAATTAAGCACCAGTATTTCTCTGTTTACTCTTCAAGGCATTTTTACTTTTCTGTTAAGATCTAGTTCTATTGAATCAATCCTCTACTCTTCTACTTGTTGCAATTTATTTTTCCTTGATTAATTTCTGCAATCCAACATCCCTGACCCATTTAAGATTCATGCAATTTAGATTTCTTGCATTTTAAGTTTCTGCAATTTACATTACTTGCACCTTAAGATTCAGCTCTTTTACTTTCTTGCCCTTTAATTTACTGCAATTTTCCCTTCCCCCTTTACATTTCAAGCAATTTAGCTTCTGTCAATCATAAATCACTCAACCAATACTTGATTCGCTTGACTAAATCAACCACTAAACTAAAATTGCTCAATCCTTCAATCCCTATGGGATCGACCTCACTCCCGTGAGTTTTATTACTTGATGCGACTCGGTATACTTGCCGGTGAGTTTTGTGTTGGATCGTTTTCCACACATCAATCTCCTCTAAAACTCGGACTCTGCCACTATTTTTAGGTCACATCCTAACATTTCTCAAATCTTTCTCAACCATTTCTAAATCTCAGTCATTTTCCAAAATACAACCAGTTCTAATATCAAATTATTTTCAAATCGAACCAATTCCAATAATAAATCTTTTTCAAAATCAAGCCAGCTAAAATATTAAATCATTTATAAAATCAAACGAATTCAAAATCAAACCGCATCCAAAATTAATTTATTTTCATATCCAAAATCATTTCCAAAGCCGATTCATTTACATTATCAAATTAAATTTAAAACCAAGAAAAACCACTTTTCATAATAATCAACTAAAAAACTTTTCAAACCAATTTCTTAGTAACAACCGCCCAACACTCAAGCAATCAGTAATTCAATCCAGCAAACAACCACATCCACAAGACAAACACAATCACAGAAGTATATTTTGCACACCAATATCTATTTACAACAACTCTGTAATATAAAATAAATTTTAAGAAAACCCATACCTCAAATTCGAACCCCTTAATGGTTAACGCGTCAAGAGTACCATTCCTATTCTTAACTCGTGGCATCAACCTCATTAATTCCTAGGCAATACCAACAGCGAAAGTCAAAGTTCACAGCAACGATGACTTGTCACAAGAAACGAAGCAGGATTCTACCGCAGCAGCTTCTATTTTAATCATACAATTTTCAAAACTCGACCCTAGAATGTTAACATCATGAAATTCTCAATAATCTATAGCAGAATAATAACGGTAAGGGCTTCAAGGCAAGAATAAATTATTGTAGCTAAAGAGAAATGAAGCAACAGAGCGGTAGTGGCTCTAGAGACCATTTATTGATGGCAGAGTAACTCGCGATAATTATTTTTCCTATTACAGACAACCTCGGTAACAACTCTCACGGTAACGACAAATTTAATAGACAAAGAAGATCTGAGACAAGGCTAGAGCTTACCAAGATGACAAAGGCCCCGACGGCAATTTCCAACGACCAGAATGGTGGTGACGCCAACTAGCCCATCCTCAGACCTTCTTCATGCGTTCTGTTCCTCTCATCAACAACGGCTCAGCAATGATAGTAACAGCCAAGCCTCCACGGACAGCAACAATAAGATGCAGTGGCGCAAGTGGCAAGACGAGTTCAACGGTGATGAAGGCGCAATGGTAATGCGTGGTTCCCTCCTCCTTCGCAGTTCTGTGTCCCCTCGCGCGCCTTTCGCTCTCTTTCTCTCTTTCCTTCAACGGTGACGATGGCTTCTGGCGAGGACGACGACGGCAGAAAGGGACACGACGGCGAAGGCTTCTCCTTCATCACATTTGGCCTTTCCCTATCCTTTTGAACCTTGCGCGACGTGACCGGCGATTTGGTGGCAGCAACGTGCTGAACGGCGGCGACGTCTCCTTCTTGATAAACCACTATTTTATGGTTTATCTTGTGCTTAATTGAGTGGATTTTATCAATCTTTCATACACTTATTCATACTATGCATAGTTTTACAATTCCTTCCCAGAATTTGTTCTATGATTGAAAACTTGCTTCCTAGAGTCTTTAATTTGTGTATTTTAATCATCTCTTATTATCATTCGATGCCTTGATATGTGTGTTAAGTAATTTCAGAGTTTATAGGGCAGGAATGGCTCAGAAGATGGAAAGGAAGCATGCAAAAGTGGAAGGAATACAAGAAGTTGAAGAAGTTGCTAAGCTGTCCAGCCTGACCTCTTTGCACTCAAACAATCATAACTTGAGCTACATGGATTCAAATGATGCGGTTTCAGTTTCGTTGGAAAGCTAACATTTGGGGCTTCGTAGTGATATATAATTTGCCATAGTTGCCTCGAAGTTAGGTGACGGGGACGCGTGGATGATGGGCACGCATCGCATCTGCGAATTTCAATCCACGCAAACGCGTGGACGACGCCTCTGCGTCACTTTGCCGCAACCTGTACGAACCAGATTTCACAGTCAACATTTTTTGAGCTATTTTTGACCCAGTTTTTGGCCCAGAAAACACAGATTAGAGGCTATAAAGTGGGGGAATGCATCCATTCATGATCATTCATTTTTAATTCACTTTTCATAATTTAGATGTAGTTTTTAGGGAGAGAGGTTCTCTCCTCTCTCTTAGGATTAGGATTAGGATTTATTATTATTTTAACTTACAATTTCTTCTGAGTTCCAAGTTCACTGTTCTTTTTATTTATTTTTCCAATTTAATTTATGAACCATTCATGTTAGGATTTTCTTAATTAATATAATTTGAGGTATTTCAGATTTAAGATTGTTTTATTTTATTTATGTTATTGATGCTTTCGATTTATCCAAATTATTTTCATTTAAATAGATTTTCTTCCCTTTTGGCCTTGGTTGAGTAACTGGTAACGCTTAAGTTATCAAACTCGAGGTGTTGACTGAAAATTGGAATTCTTTGCTGATTAATTTGGATTCCACTAACTCTAGCCTTTCCAAGGGAAAGGCTAGGACTTGAGGATTCATATTGATTTATCCACCTGACTTACCTTCGTAGTTAGAGTGGGAGCAAAATCCAATTCTCATCATAATTGATAAGGATAACTAGGATAGGATTTCCAATTCTCATACCCTGCCAAGAGCTTTATTAGTTATTATTTTAATGACTTGTTATTTTACATTACTTGTTTCCTATTTTAAAAAACCCCAAAAATATACCTTTTTCCATAACCAATAATAAATCATACCTCCCTGCAATTTCTTGAGAAGACGACCCGAGGTTTAAATACTTCGGTTATCAATTTCAAAGGGGTTTGTTACTTGTGACAACCAAACGTTTATAAGAAAGGAATTCTTGTCGGTCTAGAAGCTATACTTACAACGGGAATTTATTTGTGAAAATTCTAGACCGTGCGAGAGTTTCGTTCTTCGAAATGGCGCCGTTGCCAGGAAATTGCAAACGTGTGCCTTATTATTGGTTATTGTAAATATTTTTTCTTTTACTTGTTTATTTGTTTTTGTTTTCCCTTCTTATTTCTAATAGCTACTATGAGTTCTCACCCCTCTCGCTTTTGAGTTTAGTTCTAATTTTGTTGAAAGGAATGGAAGCTATAACAGGAATATGCATCACGGCCTAAGCAATCAAAGATGGATGGAGCCAAGAGGATATGATCAACCCTTTAGGCAACAACACCTTCCTAGATATCATGGGCAAGGACCGTTCTACAATGCATGCCAAACTGATAGATATGGTGGACCCACTTGTAATTATCAACAAGCCCCACCCTGTGATCATAGACCATCCTCTCAACATAGTTTCGAACCACCACACTCACAAGCTTCCTTTCACCATTTGCCACCGTATGATCCTTATTCACCCCAATGCCAATCCAATTACTCCCAAGGACCACCACTTCCCTATGCACCATGTCCATATCCATCAAGCCAAGAATCACAGGCTCGCTTCGAAGAATTGGTAGATTAATTTCATGAAACCCTTCATCAACTAGAGCAAGCAATAAATCAATTATCTTCTAGATGTTTGGACACTCAAGGAATCTCCATGGCTTCATGTGGAGAATCTAATAAAGAACGTAGTACGAAGGAGACACGAGAAACTCCAGTGAACAGTAAGGAGCATGACTTTGTTCTGGAACAATTGGAGGAAGCACAAATCATCCAAGAAGAGGGAGAATTAGTTGAAGATCTAGGAGATGCTGAACCTCCATGGGAATCCAGAGTTGTGGAAAATTCCGTCAAGGACGTTACAATTGATGCTAAGGAGGATAGTGCACAACCCCCAAAGTAGATATCTTATGAAGAACTGGACGGAATAACCCAAGACGCAAGTTTTCTTGATAATGATATTCACAAGTCAAGTTCTCTTAGTAATGAACTTGTATCCGTAAGTGAATTCTTTGAGACAGAAGAATCCTCCCCGAGTGAATACGAAGATGATGCTGAGGTAGATTTTTCTCAACCTTCAACTTATGACTTAAGTGATGCTGAGGAAGAAATCAAGGACTTTGATAAAGACATGGTTGACATTGAAGAAGTTTGCAAAGAAGTGGAGGAATTCACGGAGGAATACACGGGAGTATAGCTTGCAGAACCACTGGAAACACCTATTCCAAGGCCACTACCACCCAACTCCAACTTCAAGTGGGTAAAATCCTCAGCTTTTATCTTTACTTTTGCACTTCAATATGGTTTACTTGAAATAGATGGCCAGCTTAGAGCTCTTTGCGGCTTTAAGAGCAAAAGGGAAATGACTCGCACTCAGAGCTGGTGTGCAAGATTCAATAAGTTTCCACGCTTCAATTTGAGGTGCAAGGATTGGTATCAAGTTCGATTGAATGGGTCTCGGAAGCTGTTTGGTCACTGCAGTGAGAATTCAGATTACTTATTACCCGGTTGGAAAAATGTAGATCAAGACACAAATGGGTGTAAAAGTAAAGTTTGTGATCCTGGAATCTATTCTGACATTCAACACCCCAGGAGCCCTGAAGCCTGTTTGAACTCACCTAAGGGCTTTACATGCCTTGTTTGGGACCCCGAAGGCTGTTGGTGTTCCAAACGTTAGTGGAGATTTCTAGATGAATTCAAGCACAAGCCACCATAACAGGAAGCTCATCAAATGTCCAACTTAAGGACTTTAACTAAAAGTGCTAGGTGGGAGACAACCCACCATGGTATCATTGTTCCTTTTCAATTTTATTTAGTTTTATTTGTTTTCAAGTTTTATTTTATTTTATTGTATTGAACCTGGAATTGTGCATAACATTCATTGCATTCTGCATACTGCATTAAAAAAATCACCCCGCGCGAGCGCGCAGGCCACGCGTGGGCGTCGAATGGAATCGGCGTAAATATCCAACACCCAGAAAGTTGGGCTGGAATTGTGCGGCTGGTGTGCGTTTAGCCGAAAACGGCCCATGCGTTCCCGTCCCTGACGCGAACGCGTCCCTTGCACACCACTCATCCCACGCGAAAGCGTGAGCAACGCGTTCGCGTCGCATGGATATTATGGCCCCCTAAATGGAAACAAAAAGTTGCGCTGAAACGACGCTAAAATTGTGCGTCTAGCACAAATTACATCGATGCGTTCGCATTCCACATGCGTACGTGCCCTCTGCAAAAAGTTCAACCTACGCGTAAGCGTCAACGACGCGTCCACGTGGGTGTGTAAATCGGCGTTATTGGAGTTTCGCACAGAAAGTTGTGCGGGAGTGCGGATGGCCTCATGCATTTTGCACGATCCCTAATCACGCGTGCGCGTGATGGACGCTCTCGTGTCCCTCCCCTATAAGCTCACCCACGCGTCCGCGTGTGTGACGCGTTCGCGCCGTTAGTGCCGCACTGATCAGTTTCCTTTTCTTCTCTTTTCAGATTATAATTCTTTCTTCTTTCTTCTTTCTTCTTTCTTCTTTCTTCTTTCTTCTTTCTTTTTTATTTTCATGCATTTTTCTGTTGGTGTTGGAGCTTTATTTGGATTTTACCTTATTGTAATTGAGCTTGTGGATATTGTAAGGATTGGTTTGACAATTGATATTTTAAATTTGGCTCTCATATATATTTGGATTTATTACTTTCATTCCTCTTTTAACTCACAATACTTGTAATCCACCTGTATTTGAGATTATCATTCACAATTGTCATCATACAAGTGCTCTTTAATCCAGCTTATTTTAATAATTGATGCTTGACCTATGCTTCTCATGCCTTTGCCTGCATGCTTTTACGCATCTTGCATCTAATTACTTTAATATGCCTTGCTATATTTCCATTGATGTCCTAATTGCATGTAGTCGCGACCATGTGTTTAAGACATTATCCCTTACCTTGGCCTTGATTATCACTTGAACCTTCCTCCTCCCGGTTCTAGCTATTTGAATTACATGTCCCTTTCCTTTCTCCCTTTTTCAGGATGGCCACCAAAAAGGGTAAAGAGAAAGCTTCTAACAAGCCACCGGCGAAGAGCGGAACGACAGGAGCACCAGTTGATTAACCACAACCCCCGCCCACCTGCATAGCTTTGCATGAACCGAGGACGGTGCAAATTTTAAGTGTGGGGAGGTCGATACCGATCTCCGTGGGTTAGTCACTTTCTTCTCAACACCAATTTTTGTTTTTCACTATTGCATTCATGTTTGATTTTGTGCATATATTACCATTACATGGTTGAAGTGATGAACTCTTTTCAAGAAACTTTTTAGAGCATTTCACTAATTTGAATTAAAATTTTTGTTAAACTTGTCTGAAGAAATATTATATTGGAACATGGTTTAGAGCTCGAACACACAAAACTAGTGAGATTTTGAGCCTATTTGATTGGTTGCATTTTATCGACCAATGTATTTCATTTTTGTGTGTTATTCTCTCTAAAATTGTAATCTTTGTCTTGCTTAATTCTATATTTCCACTGTTTGATGTATGCATGCACTTATATGATTGAGGCCTTGTTTCACTAAGCTTACATACCCATATGGCCTTACCCTTTCATTATCCTTTGCAAACCAATTTGAGCCTATTTTACCCATTTGTTCTTTACTTTAGCTCATTACTAACTCTAAGTGGAAAACAATAATGTCCTTAATTTGAATCCTTGGTTAGCTTAGACTAGTAAAAGTGCTCATGATTTAAGTGTGGGAAAGTTGGGTTTGAAAATATTTGGTTCAATACTTTAATCATATGCATTGAGAAAAAAAACAAAGAGAAAAAGAAAAGAAAAGAAAGCAAATAATAAAAAGGGGACAAAATGCCCCAAGTTAAGTAATAATATCAATGCATACGAGTTGTACTTAAATTTTGGATGCATGAATGTGTGATAAACATAGTTAATGGGAAGTTAGATCTTGAATTGTGATTACATGGATTGTCTTAAGTTAGGTGGAAAAAGTTTAAGTTAATTAAAGGATTCAGATTTTAGTCCACTTGGCCAAATACAATCTTACCTTGACCCTAACCCCATTACAACCCTTAAAAGACCTCTTGATATGTGTATATGTGCATTAATTATTTGTTGATTGTTAGATGAAGAGCAAGTCTTAGAAAGCAAGATTAGTAGAAAATTGAGAGAATCGAACCTTATACACCTGAGCGATTAGAGTGCATACACTTCTAGTGAGGGTTCGATGCTCGGTTCCTTGTTCCCTACTTTCATGAGCTATTTTCTTTTGCAAGTTTACTTGTACTTTATTTTGTGATTTGAATTAGTGAAATTCAGTTTATATTTGTTCTTGAAAGATTTATTTACTTTTCACCAAGTAGGTAGAATCATTTTTACATATAGTTGCATTCATATAGATAGGTTGCATTTCATACATTCTACCATTCCCTTTCACTCTTTTAGTTCTCTTGAGCTTAGCATGAGGACATGCTAATGTTTAAGTGTGGGAGGTTGATAAAACACTATGTTATGGTTTATCTTGTGCTTAATTGAGTGGATTTTATCAATCTTTCATACACTTATTCATACTATTTGCATGGTTTTACAATTCCTTCCCAGAATTTGTTCTATGATTGAAAACTTGCTTCCTAGAGTCTTTAATTTGTGTATTTTAATCATCTCTTATTACCATTCAATACCTTGATATGTGTGTTAAGTGATTTCAGAGTTTATAGGGCAGGAATGGCTCATATGATGGAAAGAAAGCATGCAAAACTGGAAGGAATACAAGAAGTTGAAGAAGTTGCTAAGCTGTCCAGCCTGACCTCTTCGCACTCAAATGGCAATAACTTGAGCTACAGAGGTCCAAATGATGCGGTTTGAGTTGCGTTGGAAAGCTAACATCCGGGACTTCATAGTGATATATAATTTGTCATAGCTGCCCCGAAGTTAGGCGACGCGGATGCGTGGATGACGCGCACGCGTCACATCTGCGAATTTCAATCCACGTAAACGCGTGGACGACGCCTCCACATCACTTTGCCGCGACCTGTACGAACCAGATTTCACTATCAGCGATTTTTGAGCTATTTTTGACCTAGTTTTCGACCCAGAAAACACAGATTAGAGGCTATAAAGTGGGAGAATGCATCCATTCATCATCATTCATTGATAATTCACTTTTCATAATTTAGATGTAGTTTTTAGGATTCCTCTTAAAGGATTTAGGATTTCTTCTTCTAATTTCCAGGTTTAATATTCCTTTTCCTCTCTCTTAGGATTATGATTAGGATTTGTTATGATTTCAACTTACAATTTCTTCTGAGTTCCAGGTTCACTGTTACTTTTATTTATTTTTCCAATTTAATTTATAAACCATTCATATTAGGATTTTCTTAATTAATATAATTTGAGATATTTCAGATTTAAGATTGTTTTATTTTATTTATGTTATTGATGCTTTCGATTTATCCAAATTATTTTCATTTAAATAGATTTTCTTCCCTTTTGGCCTTGGTTGAGTAACTGGTAACGCTTGAGTTATCAAACTCGAGGTGTTGACTGAAAATTGGAATTCTTTGCTGATTAATTTGGATTCCACTAACTCTAGCCTTTCGACTTGAGGATTTGTATTGATTTATCCACCTGACTTACCTTCGTAGTTAGAGTGAGAGCAAAATCCAATTCTCATCACAATTGATAAGGATAACTAGGATTGGACTTCCAATTCTCATACCCTTCCAAGAGCTTTATTAGTTATTATTTTAATGACTTGTTATTTTACATTACTTGTTTCCTATTTTAAAAAACCCCCAAAACATACCTTTTTCCATAACCAATAATAAATCATACCTCCTTGCAATTCCTTGAGAAGACGACTCGAGGTTTAAATACTTCGGTTATCAATTTCAAAGGGGTTTGTTACTTGTGACAACCAAATGTTTGTAATAAAGGAATTCTTGTCGGTCTAGAAGCTATACTTATAATGGGAATTTATTTGTGAAAATTCTAGACCGTGCGAGAGTTTCGTTCTTCACTTCTCCCTTCCTTTCTTCTGATTGCAGCTCCCTCTCTTCTCTAATTTCATGTTTTGTGTGCGTTTGGGTTGTAGTTGAGGTTTTGGGAAGAAAAGAAATGGCGGCTACTGTTAGTGTTAGGTTTGGGAAAAAGGATGGCGGAAGGGTGAGTGGCAATAGGTTAGTATGGGTAGGTGTAAGTTAGGTTACAATTAGGATTAGAAGTAGTGTAAATTAAGGTTAGGGTTTGTGTATGAAATTGGAGATTTTGGGATTAATTTGGATTTGGTTAATTTTAATCAAATTAGGTCATAGAGTATTAATTTGAAATATAATTTAATTTCTCAAAATTACTTTAAGAATATTATTTGTTGTATTAAGTATTCTAATTTAAAATACAAGATAATATAATTAATCTATTTTATTCGTAAAACTTAAAGTATTAAATTGCAAAAAATATCGATTTAAATCAAATCATATAAAATTATTATTATTTTACAATTATTAAGCTTTGTAATTTTAAATATAAAAAATTATTCAATAATTATAAAATTAAATGAAATTTTCAATTTAATCATCGAAACTTGTTTTAATTACTCTTAATAAAATAATCTCTGAAAATAAAGTCTTTAATGAATAATTAATTCAAAATTGGCTCATAATAAGATTTTTCAAAAGTTCTGGATCTTACAGAGTTTGTCTCTAATTAGCGACTACCTTTTAGTCTATTTCTTTTATAGAATTAGCTTTTACTTTAGTGATGAATTTGCAACTATCTATTCGGTAGCTAAAAAACTTTCTAATGAATTAGCGACTATTATGTTTGCCTCACTGATTTGTGACTTGTAATTAGTGAGGAAAGCATTAGTTGCTAGGCAGTAGCTAATCCGTCACAAATTATATTTTGTGTCAGATTAGCAATGATTTTACAACTACTTTTCTGGAAGCTAATCGGCAATATTCTTATAGTGAAGATAAAAAAGGAAAGAGTAGAGAGAAAGACACCATTATATATCATGGTTTAACCTCAAAGTGCAATAAGGTCTCTGTCCAGTGTCTTCCATAATAATAGCAAAATCTTACTAAATGAATTTTAATATTATAATCACCAATGCCAAAACCAAGACAAAGACAAACAAACCAAATTGGTTCTATGTCAAATGAAGCAACAATTTCGTGCTTCATGATGAGCGGATAATTTGTACACTTTTTGGCATTGTTTTTAGTATGTTTTTAGTATGTTTTAGTTAGTTTTTATTATATTTTTATTAGTTTTTAGTTAAAATTCATTTTTCTGGACTTTACTATGAGTTTGTGTATTTTTCTGTGATTTTAGGTATTTTCTGGCTGAAATTGAGGGACCTGAGCAAAAATCTGAATCAGAGGCTGAAAAGGACTACAGATGCTGTTGGATTCTAACCTTCCTGCACTCGAAGTGAATTTTCTGGAGCTACAGAAGCCCAATTGGCGCGCTCTCAACTACGTTGGAAAGTACACATCCTGGGCTTTCCAGCAATGTATAATAGTCCATACTTTGCCTGAGATTTGATGGCCCAAACAGGCGTACCAAGTCAGCTCAAGAATTCTGGCGTAAAACGCCGGAACTGGCACAAGAATGGGAATTAAACGCCCAAACTGGCATAAAAGCTGGCGTTTAACTCCAAGAAAAGTCTCTACACATGAAAGCTTCAATTCTCAGCCCAAGCACACACCAAGTGGACCCGGAAGTAGATTTTTATGTAATTTACTCATCTTTGTAAACCCTAAGCTACTAGTTCTCTATAAATAGGACCCTTTGCTATTGTATTTTCATCTTTTGATCACATTAGATATTATGATCATCTTTGGACATCTAGTTCTTAGATTATGGGAGGCTGGCCATTCGGCCATGCCTAGACCTTGTTCTTATGTATTTTCAACGGTGGAGTTTCTACACATCATAGATTAAGGTGTGGAGCTCTGCTGTACCTTGAGTATTGATGCAATTACTATTGTTCTTCTATTCAATTCAGCTTATTCTTGTTCTAAGATATTCATTCTACCCAAGAACATGATGAATGTGATGATTATGTGATGCTCATCATCATTCTCACTTATGAACGCGTGCCTGACAACCACTTCCGTTCTACAAGCAAACAAGGCTTGAATGTTTATCTCTTGGATTCTTTAATCAGAATCTTCATGCTATAAGCTAGAATTGATGGCGGCATTCAAGAGAATCCGGAAGGTCTAAACCTTGTCTGTGGTATTCTGAGTAGGATTCAAGGATTGAATGACTGTGACGAGCTTCAAACTCGTGATTGTGGGGCGTTAGTGACAGACGCAAAAGAATCAATGGATTCTATTCCAACATGATCGAGAACCGACAGCTGAATAGCCGTGCTGTGACAGAGCGCGTTGAACATTTTCACTAAGAGGACGGGACTGTAGCCATTAACAACGGTGATACCCAACATACAGCTTGCCATGGAAAAGAGTATGAAGGATTGGATGAAGGCAATAGGAAAGCAGGACAAAGCATCTCCATACGCTTATCTGAAATTCTCACCAATGAATTGCATAAGTATCTCTATCTTTACTTTATGTTTTATTTATCTTTTAATCATTAATCCTCCATAACCATTTGAATCCGCCTGACTGAGATTTACAAGATGACCATAGCCTGCTTCATACCAACAATCTCCGTGGGATCGACCCTTACTCGCATAAGGTTTATTACTTGGACGACCCAGTGCACTTGCTGGTTAGTGGTGCGAAGTTGTGATAAAGAGTTGAGATTGCAATTGAGTGTACCATGTTGATGGCGCCATTGATGATCACAATTTCGTGCACCAAGTTTTTGGCGCCGTTGCCGGGGATTGTTTGAGTTTGGACAACTGACGGTTTATCTTGTTGCTTAGATTATGTATTTTTCAGAATTTTTAAGAATGAATTCTAGTGTTTCAAGGTGATGTTCTCATCATCACCAAAGCTGATTGATCTTCATCAATTTAGCTCTTGAATGTACTCTCCTACTGAAGCTTGGCTAGCCATGTCTAATTCCTTTAGACTAAAGCTTTAGACTAACTGATGAGCGGATAATTTATACGCTTTTTGGCATTGTTTTTAGTATGTTTTTAGTATGATCTAGTTATTTTTTAGTATATTTTTATTAGTTTTTAGTTAAAATTCACTTTTCTGGACTTTACTATGATTTTGTGTGTTTTTCTGTGATTTCAGGTATTTTCTGGCTGAAATTGAGGGTTCTGAGCAAAAATCTGATTCTGAGACTAAAAGGGACTGCAGATGTTGTTGGATTCTGACCTCCCTGCACTCGAAGTGGATTTTCTGGAGCTACAGAAGCCCAATTGGCGCGCTCTCAATGGCGTTGGAAAGTAGACATCCTGGGCTTTCCAGCAATATATGATAGTCCATACTTTGCCCAAGATTTGATGGCCCAAACCGGCGTGGCAATTCGACCTCAATATTTCCAGCGTTTAACGCTGGAACTGGCATGAAACTTGGAGTTAAATTCCAGAAAAGGTCTCTACACGAAAATGCTTCATTGCTCAGCCCAAACACACACCAAGTGGACCCAGAAGTGGATTTTTACGTCATTTACTCATTT